>NC_088346.1:27681428-28016071 GCF_036884655.1 Musa acuminata AAA Group
TACTGCAAACCTCCTACATAGCTACTGCTCTCTGCGCTTTTACGAACAAGTTTCTAAGTTCTAATATTTCCTAATCTGGATTCAGACGTCAATAGGTGTTTTCGTACGATCTTTACATTGTAGCTTACATTTACGTCTTGAATCTGTTTATAACTGCGAACTGTCTTCTGCGCTTTTACGAATGAGTTTCCTTGCAGTTTACATTTACATTTTGATTCTATTTATAACTGCAAACTGTCTTCTGCAATTTTACGAATTAGTTTCAACATTTAGACGTAAAACTGCATTTAGACGTAAATCGGCTTTCCTCGCACAATCATCAGATTTCAGTTTACGTTTACGTCTTGATTTCAACTGCATACTGCCTTCTGCGAGTATATAAACGAGTTTCAAAGTTCAGACGTAAATCTGCGTTTAAGACGTAAATCTACGTTTAGACATAAATCTGCATTTTGCATATTACTTTTTGAGTTGTACAATAGCAGCACATTGTCTTTATACTTCTGCTTAAACTGCGCTTAGACGCAAACTGTGTTTAGACGCAAACTGCGCTTAGACGCAATCTGCGCTTATACGCAAACTGCGCTTAGACGCAATCTGAGTTTACACGCAATCTGCATTTAGACGCAAACTGCGTTTAGACGCTAACTATGTTTAAACGTAAACTGCACTTAATCATAAGTAATCTTCGAATCGGCTTTTGCATCAAAATAGTTTTTATCAAACGAACGCAACTTTCGTTTTTAATCGCTGAAAGATTTCCGCTGCACTAATTCACCCCCCCCCCTCTTAGTGCTCTCGATCCAAACAATTGGTATCAGAGCAGGGTATTTCTCATTTCGAATTTACACACGAGAGAAATGGCTCTTCAAGAGGGCTTTTCGGTCTTTCGTCCACCGTTCTTTAACGGATTGGACTACACTTATTGGAAAACTCGAATGAGAGTTTTCTTGATTTCTCTAAATCTGGATTTATGGAATATCGTTGAAAACGGTTTTCAACTTCCCTCTAACCGATGAACGAATGGTCGGACTTGGAGAAGAAGTATTTTTTTTAAACGCAAAGGCTATGAATGCCTTATTTTGCGCTTTGGACAAAAATGAGTTCAATCGGGTTTCTTTGTGCGAAACGGCTTTCGATATTTGGCGCACTCTTGAAATCACGCACGAGGGAACTAGTAGAGTCAAAGACTCGAAAGTTAATATTTTACTGCATTATTTTGAGCTTTTTCATATGAAACCAAGCGAAACCGTTGTTGACATGTACACCCGTTTTACGGATGTCGTCAATGGTTTAAAATCACTTGGTAAAAGCTTTTCGGATTTTGAACTCGTTAACAAAGTTTTGCGCTCACTTTCTAAACCTTGGGATTCAAAAGTAACTACTATTCAAGAATCAAAAAACCTAAACAACTTACCACTTGAAGAACTAATTGGTTCATTGATGACATATGAAATGGTGCACAATGCACATGATGAACATGTTGAACACAATCACCTTCCAAAGAACAGGAAGGATTTGGAACTCTGGACAAATGAATGCCACTTGAGCGATGACTCAAGTGATGAGGACAATGATGAACAAACCAACCTTCCAAAGAACAGGAAGGATTTGGGACATAGAACATTTGAAGACCACTCGAGCGTAAGCTCAAGTGATGGTGAACTTAAACTACAAATGAAACGAAAATTAAAAAGCAAAAAGAATGGAACTACTTGCTTTAAACGCAAGAAGAAGAATAAAAATTGGGATGAATCGAGCTCCTCTGATGACGAGAAAGTCAACAAAAGCGAGGCGGCAAACTACGCCTTACCAGCCTCCGACATTGAGGTAATTAAAATGCCTTTGGTTTATTTTAAAATTACTTGATGCTTTCATGATATATTTTCTTTTTTAGTTTAGAATTAATTTTCTTGAAAATTACATGTTTAAAAATAAAAATACAAAAATTATGATCATGCTGATAATTTCGAAAATGATAATATTGCATGATAAACAAACAAAATGATTTTGATCATGGTTAAGAAGTAATAATGTGTATCATGTTTGATTAACATTGTTGAATGAAATCACGTTTAATTTAAAGTAATGCATAAAGATGTAATATTAAATGGTTATTAACAATTTTATGCATGAGACTTTAAGTTATCCATGATCATGAGCTTGTTTGATCTTCTTGATTTAATTTCAAGATCTATAACAAAAATCATGTCTGAATATATGAAAGTGTTAATTTCATTTTCGGATTCACTTAACAATTGGTATCCTAACAATCGGTTTTTCTCATACACTTATGAAAAATATTTTTCTAAAATGGATTTAATGAAATGATTCCTGCTTATAAATTACATCTTGAAATATGAATGATAGTGTTTTTGCTTGCAAAGATTTTTTTCACATTCATATCTCCTATGATTCATGTGAAGAAAAAGAATTTATAAATCATAATACAATGAGATTTCTTATGCAAAAATAAAGTGCTTTTGTGATTCTTTGCTAAAGAGAATAATTATTAAAATCATGATCTTGGTAATTATAACATGAAGCTCTTTATAAATCAAGATCGTTCATTATGCTCCCTACATTTATCAAAAAGGAGTTCTTCAAATTAAATGCAATTCAATGAAGTGTCATATTGATATCTTGAAACTTGGAATATTTTAAAATGTGATCTTGATAAGAATGTTTCAAGTTGCTCTTTGTACTATATCTTTTCGAATGAATCATGAGCCTTGATATCATATATTTCATAATACAAGATTTATTTGCCTTATGTCTTGAACTTTCATGCTTATCTTAATTTGGCATATAAAGACTAAGGCATGCTTAGATGAAAAAGAATCTCTTAAAAAATGATTTTCCCATCTGATCGAGATTAATGATTTCATGATATTTTGTGAATCTCGAAATTAATTTTAATGACTTGATTGTGAATTTCAAGTTAATGATTTGATTTGAATAAGTTTTATCTAAATCATAATCTTGATTTTGCAAAATTGAAGTCACAAATAATATCTTGTGGTATTTATGAATTGATACTCACAATATGAAAGCATTGATATTCATGACTTGAATTGGATTGAAACATTGTATGCTTAAATTAATCATTCTCCTATGTTTCAAAAATTCCTTAAATGCCTTATGTGATGATTGAAAACTAACTTGCTTTATGATGAATCACAAATCATGACTTGATCTATGATGTAAATGCCTTGAAATGATTAAAATATTTAACATTTTTATGCTCTTCCCCCTACTTTCTTCTTGTTTTCAATGATAAAATAGGGAGAAGTTTTGATCATGCATGGTAGGATATAATTTGACAAAATTGATACCATCATGATATGAAACATTTATGTGGTGCAATTATGCATGCAATACTTGTGCTTTCTAATTATGATGTGATGTATTGCATATAATGTAAATCATGATTTAAAATGCTATGAGTGCCAAGTTACACATTTTGAGAAGAAATTGTTATATTGAAACATTAATGTAATTATGAATGGTGATATGATATCATGCATGTAATACTTCAATAATGATGCATGCAATGATAAAATATTCATGATGAAAAATTGTCTTGACATTCATAACTTGATTATTCATCATTTGTCATGATTTTGAAATCGTTGTAAAAGGAAAAGAGAACTACAAAACTGTATTCTCTCTTTCTTTTTTACAATGACAAAGGGGGAGATAGCTAGCTTGTACAAGTCAAGAAGATGCAAAAACTTGATTGCTAGCTTGCCTATTTTAAGTAGCAAAGATTGCTAACTTGCTTATTTCAAGAAGAAAAATTGTCTTCTTGAACATCACTATCTTGAATATCTCAAGAAGCAAAACTTACAATTTGCACATTGCAATAGGAAACAAGAATCATGAGCTTACACAAGAAAGCTATCTTGCATTTGCTTTCGAAATTTTTGCTAGCTTATATATTGTGAAACTTGTATATCGTAAAAATTGCTAGCTTGTTGGTCTAAAGAGAAGCAAAAAGTTGCTATCTCAAAAGAAGCAAATGTGCTAACTTGCCTATCTCAAGAGGCAAAAATGCTAACTTGCGCATCTAGCAAAGTGAGCAAAATTTTCAAGAAGCAAGAGTTGCCTTCTTGAACATCTCTAATTTGCTAGCTTGCATGATGTAGAACTTGCTATCTTGAACATTACCAAAAGTGCTATCTTATATGCTATAAAACTTGCATATCTAAAACTTGATAGCATGAATGTTCTAAGCATGATGTAACACTTGCTAAATCTTCTAGCTCCAAGATTGCATGATGATAAAACTTGATACTATGTTTTTCATGCAATGAGTTGAATCTATATCACAAACGATTGATTGTGATACTTCTCCTTTTTGTTGATGACAAAGGGGGAGAAGTATGTTGATGAAAGTATGTTGATGACATGACATGTGATGCATAAGTTTATGCATATGTTCATGTTGACGTGTTGCAAGTATTCATGATGAATATTGCAATGACTTGAATTCAGTTTGAATTCAAGGTTCTATCAATATGGCATATTGATAGGGGGAGTTTATTTAAACTCTGGGAGTTAAGTTTAACTCCGTCATCAAGTGGTTGTCATCATCAAAAAGGGGGAGATTGTTGAATCTCGTATTTTGATGATCAAACTACTTGATATATGTTTATGATTTAATCTGCGTTTTGAGTGACGCAGGATGCTTCGATCAGGATGAGACAATTAAAGCAGGAAAATCATGTTGTGCCGAAGGAACATGTCAGAAGATTGGACGTCGGGCCGGTGGATCGGTCGACGTATCGACAGAAGGCTTCGGGCCGTGGACTCGGGCATCGGGCCAAGAAGAGCGGGTATTGTGCCAAGGATATCGAAGTTGCGGAGTCAACTGGCCGATTGGGCAATAGGCTGCAGGAGAGGACGATGCGCCGAAGAATCGGACGAAGCGTCGAGGGACCAATGACATGTCGGACAACTTGGTTAATTGCTAAGGATTAATTGTCTCAATCGAAGTTTTGTTTTGTTGTGCAGGATTAACTATGATAACGATGAAGACATAAAGCGAAACAAAGTGTCGGAGTCAAGCGCGAAGGATTTGTTACGAGTTCGAGAGTTCGACGGAAGTCCGAAGGTTCGTTGGGAATGCTACCGGAACTAGCCGAGAATGAGTTGGGAGCTTACCGAAGGGTTTTTCGGAAGCTCACTGGAAGGCTCATTGGAAGTTCGCGGAGCTTGCCGAGAAAGATCGAGCTTGCCGAAGAAGCTCGTTGGAACTCGTTAAGATCAAATCGTGAAGTCTAGAGACTTGCCGGGAGTCCGCAGAATGGTTTCCGAGAGTTCATCGGAAGACCGCCGGAAGTTTGCCGGAAGCTCGCCAGAAGGAGTCTTGACTTGCAGACTTTGTAATAGCTTAGAAAATGTCTTTAAATTCATAGTTAGCACGTTAATTAGGGTTAGGATTAGGTGTTAATCCTATAACCCAAGTAGGGGCAATTAGGCCCAAGTTCGGACTGGTTTGGACCAAGTTTGGAGCCAAACCAAGTGAGCTGAAATAGTGAAAGAGGTGCAACCGCCCAGGCAGGGAGGTAGCACCGCCCAGGCTAAGTCTCCCAACGAGACTGGGCGGTGCAACCGCCCCAGCCAAGAGGTGCAACCGCCTAGAGCTCAGTCTTCGAGCTAGACTGGGCGGTGCAACCTCCCTGACAGAGAGGTGCAACCGCCTGGGCTCAGTCTCCGAGCTCTGCCAGGCGGTGCAACCTCTCCAGTCAAGAGGTGCAACCGCCTGATCCCGAAATTTCGGGATTTGATCGTTTTGAGCTCCAAATTTGAATTGGGTTTGGTCCTATAAATACCCCACCCATTCAGCACTGTAGAGATACAGATCCACACCGAATTCTTGATCTTTTCAGTGATTCTAAGAGCTCAAATTTGTGTAAAGTCCAAAAGTTCTCCTCTTTTCTGTTCTTCAAGTCTTGAGTTGTAATGAGAGGAGAGAAAGGATCTGTAAGGGTTGTCTCCTGAGCCTGTCAAAAGGAGAGAAACTGTAAAAGGGCAGTTGGCCTTCGCCTATTGAAGGAAGGCCCCTAGTTGACGTCAGTGACCTCGCCGGTGGAGGAAGCCAAAAGTGGAGTAGGTCAAGACTGACCGAACCACTCTAAATCTCTGGTTTGCATTTATTTTGAGCACTTTATCATTACTGCAAACCTCCTACATAGCTACTGCTCTCTACGCTTTTACGAACAAGTTTCTAAGTTCTAATCTTTCCGAATCTGGATTCAGACGTCAATAGGTGTTTTCGTACGATCTTTACATTGTAGCTTACATTTACATCTTGAATCTGTTTATAACTGCGAACTGTCTTCTGCGCTTTTACGAACGAGTTTCCTTGCAGTTTACATTAACATTTTGATTCTATTTATAACTGCAAACTGTCTTCTACAATTTTACGAATGAGTTTCAACATTTAGACGTAAAACTGCATTTAGACGTAAATCGGCTTTCCTCGCACAATCATCATATTTCAGTTTATGTTTACGTCTTGATTTCAACTGCATACTGCCTTCTGCGAGTATACAAACGAGTTTCAAAGTTCAGACGTAAATCTGCATTTAAGACGTAAATCTGCGTTTAGATGTAAATCTGCTTTTCGCAGATTACTTTTTGAGCTGTACAATAGCAGCACATTGTCTTTATACTTCTGCTTAAACTGCGCTTAGACGCAAACTGTGTTTAGACGCAAACTGCGCTTAGACGCAATCTGCGCTTAGACGCAAACTGCGCTTAGACGCAATCTGAGTTTAGACGCAATATGCATTTAGATGCAAACTGCGTTTAGACGCTAACTGTGTTTAAACGTAAACTGCACTTAATCATAAGTAATCTTAGAATCGGCTTTTGCATCAAAATAGTTTTTATCAAACGAACGCAGCTTTCATTTTTAATCGCTGAAAGATTTCCGCTGCACTAATTCACCCCCCCCTCTTAGTGCTCTCGATCCTAACACCTATTCCTTTATAACTCCCTATTCTTCTCTAAGAAATAACCTCCTAACCCTAGCCGGCCTCTTCACCTCTTTAATAGGGGTCGGCTTAGGTAGGTTTTACATGAATGTCCCTCTCAATTAGGACTCTCCTAGCTAGAGTCCTAATAGTTGCATGGGATGCCAAGGTCCATTGTAAGTGATCATGACAGGATCTTCACTAGTAAATTTTGGACCGAGTTATTTCAATTACAAGGCACCAAACTCAAGATGAGCACAGCGTATCATCCATAAACTGACGGCCAAACAGAGGTGGTAAATAGGTGCTTAGAGACGTACCTCTGGTGTTTCGCTAACGACCGACTAAAAGAGTGGGCGAAATGGCTTCCCTGGGCCGAATGGTGGTATAATACTACATATCATTCATCTACAAAATGTGCCCCTTATGAAGCATTGTATGGTCGACCAGCCCCTTGTTGGGAAATCATAGTGGGCGACATCATATGCGCAGCGGAAGAACAAGAAAACAAAAATCCCCGATTCCCAAAAAGATGTTCATCGTCGTGCGAAGATTGATGCGCAAAATCCGCAAAAAAACACAAAACTGCGTATAGAGATTGTGTTACCTAGGGAGATCGTATATCCCTGTTTCCTTGCAGATCCTTAGGAGAGGGTGAAGGAGGTCAAGCGTCCTCCTCTCTAGCGGTGATCCACACAGCAGGGTTGCGACGACGCTCCTCAAAACTCCAGGCCTACTCTGAGGGGAGAGGGAGAGGAGAATAGGAAGGGCAAGCAAAGACTCTAGCCTATGAGGCTGTGAATCCCTCCTATTTATAGAGATCCCGTGTCAAAACCCTAATGGGTCCTTTCCCTAGTGGGTATTGGATCTGCATCCAATAAGACAAGGGCTCCGTCGGATATCTCATATTCGAACCTCTACTCATCGCAATGCCTACCATATGTGTGTGACCCTCTAGGCCCAATATCGAGCTGGCCGTGAGTCATACCTGTCAGAACTCCTTCTAACTCAGTGAATTATTATCTCTGTAATAATTCACTCGACTCATCGACTACGGAAGTACTAGGCCACTACGCCGTAGTCCCCAGACGATACAGGGGAATCCAATCCATTGGACCTGTCTGTCCTCAGTTACCATGTACCTATAGTCCCTCATCCATCTAATATCCCAGAGACCGTATATCGAGCATGGTGTTGTCAGACCCATACGGTTTCTACTCGAGTCTCGCTCTAATCGGATTCTCCCGGAGAACTCTTTCTCTCTCAACCCGAATGACCCTGGCCAGGGATTTGTCTGAGCAAGAACACATGGGATATTCCTCTCATGATGCCGAGAGTGGATGATCCTCTATCGACACTCAATAGCCCTCGTAAGGTCGACTACCACTCCCAATGACCAGCTGTACTAGATATGGGAACAGCCAAACCTATAAGTCTGGTATCAAAGAGTGGAGCACTCATACAGGACATCCTTGGTGTCTCAAGTCTAAGAACCAGATACACCACTAGGACTACGGAATCGTTGTCTGACAATAAGGCATCATCAACCATCCAGCATTCCGTAAGCGGATCAATCAGTGAACTCATTCTCCAATGAGCACCTGTACTGTATCCCTAGTGTCCCTACACGAGCAGCTATGAGACCAGCTGCATCCATCATATGGACGGGTATACAGCACACCAGTCTATCCGGTTATCACGATGTCCCTCTCGAGTAACCTATGACCGGGATTATTTAGGATATGTGTTTAAAGGTGAATCGATCTCATTATCGTGATCTCATCACGATCCGATTCCCATTGCACAAATCCAAGGACATCACAATATATATGCATTTATGCAATAGTTATAAAGTGATATACGCCAAAATATAATAAGCAAAAAGATTCTGTATCAAGTCACACGTGCCATCACTCACGTGATTGGCTTGCTGGGCACCTATGACTAGCAATCTCCCACTTGACCTAAAGCCAATCACTTATATGTCTGATCCCCATCAGACTCCTGTGACGCTCATAGACAATCTGAGACAACGGCTTTGTCAGTGGATCTGCAATGTTATCTTCGGATGGAACTCTTTCCACTACTACATCTCCTCGGGTTACGATCTCTCTTATAAGCTGGAACCTCCTCAGAACACTTCTGATAAGACCCGGGTTCCCTTATTTGAGTAATCACCCCATAGTGGTCGCAATATAAGGAAGTCGACTTGTCGCTATCTGTATCGACTCCCAAACTCCCTCCTTTGCTGCATCTAATGCGGCAATGTACTCCGCCTCTGTGGTCGAGTCAGCAGTGGTATCTTGCTTGGAACTCTTCCAGCACACTGCTCCTCCATTCAAGGTGTACACATACCCTGAATTCGACTTGCTATCATCGACACCAGACTGAAAACTTGAGTCAGTGTAGCCTTCAACCTTAAGGCTATTACCTCCATATACTAGTAAAAGATCCTTAGTCCTTCTCAAGTACTTAAGGATACACTTTATTGCTTTCCAGTGCTCCAAGCCTGGATCCGCCTGATACCTAATCGTGACACTCAGAGCATGCGCTATATCAGGCCTAGTACATAGCATGACATACATGATAGACCCTATTGCTGAGGCATAAGGTATCATATTCATGTTTGCCCTTTGGAATTTTCCATGCCAAACCTTTTGACAATGGTTTCTATGTACCTGGACTGGGACAAGCCAAGCATCCTTTTGGATCTATCTCTATAGATTCTAATCCCCAAGATATAAGATGCTTCTCCTAAGTCCTTTATGGAGAAGTGTCTAGATAACCAAGCCTTTATTGTGGATAGCATTCCTATGTCATTCCCAATGATGAGGATGTCATCCACATATAACACCAAAAAGCTAATAGCGCTCCCACTTACCTTTCTGTATACACAAGGCTCATCTTCGTTCTTAACGAAGTCATAAGATCTGATTGCCTCATCAAATCTTATGTTCCAACTTCGGGAAGCTTGCTTTAGTCCATAAATGGATCTAAGCAACCTACACACCTTATCTGGGCAGTTCTTGGACACGAATCCCTCAGGTTGCATCATATACACCTCCTCCTCCAGGTTCCCGTTGAGGAATGCGGTTTTCACATCCATCTGCCAGATTTCATAATCATAGTGTGCTGCAATAGCCAATAGAATTCTGATAGATTTTAGCATTGCTATGGGTGAGAAAGTTTCGTCGTAGTCAACACCTTGCCTTTGACGATACCCCTTAGCCACTAGCCTTGCTTTATAGGTCTCTACCTTTCCATCTACTTCGATCTTTTTCTTAAAGATCCACTTGCAACCGATGGGTACAATACCTTCGGGCGCATCAACTAGGTTCCAAACCTTATTGGAGTACATAGAATCCATCTCAGAATTCATGGCTTCTTGCCACTTCCCGGAGTCTATACTCATAATAGCCTCCTCGTAGGTCTGAGGATCAATATCCTCTACATCCT
Source organism: Musa acuminata AAA Group (assembly GCF_036884655.1). NCBI lineage: Eukaryota > Viridiplantae > Streptophyta > Magnoliopsida > Zingiberales > Musaceae > Musa > Musa acuminata. The sequence goes on from NC_088346.1 coordinate 27,691,868, forward strand.
CTGCTCTAATATGTCCCACATATCTCTCAGGATGATGGGATACTCTATCAGACCTGCGTAAAGTTGAAACTTGTGTATTAGATACCTGAACAGACTCGGGCTGTAGAGTGGTGCTTGAGCTTGGTTCCCTAACTTCGCTCAACTCTATCATTCTCCCACTGTCTCCGCCAAGAATGTGTTCCTTCTCAAGGAACACTGCTCTCTTAGCTACAAGGACCTTTTGGTCCTCGAGATGATAGAAATAATACCCACAAGTTTCCTTGGGTATCCCACAAATTTGCATCGCTCTGTCCTTGATTCTAACTTATCGGGGTTGTGTCTTTTAACGTGGGCAGGGCAGCCCCAAATCTTAACAACCTTAAGATCAGGCTTGTTCCCTTTCCATATCTCATATGGTGTAGACACTACCGACTTAGTTGGAACTCTGTTCAGAAGGTAAGCTGCGGTTTCTAGGGCATATCCCCAGAATGAGATGGGTAGGTCAGCGAAACTCATCATGGACCGTACCATATCTAATAATGTACGATTTCTCCTTTCAGAGACACCATTGAGCTGAGGTGTATAAGGAGGTGTCCATTGGGATAATATCCCATGGTCCTTGAGGAACTGAGTAAACTCTGTACTTAAGTACTCACCTCCTCGATCTGATCGAAGAGTTTTGATACTCTTTCCAGTCTGGTTCTCTACCTCATTCTTATACTCTCTGAATTTCTCAAAAGCCTCGGACTTGTACTTCATTAAGTACACATATCCATACCTTGAGAAATCATCAGTAAATGTAATGAAGTAGGAGTAACCTCCAATGGCATGAGTTGACATGGGTCCACATACATCACTATGTATGAGTTCCAACAACTCAGTGGCTCTCTCTCCAGTTCCACTAAATGGAGAGTTGGTCAGTTTTCCACGAATGCAAGGCTCACAAGTTGCATATGACACATAGTCGAATGGATCTAGATATCCATCATTTAGCAACTTTTGAATCCTTCTTTCATGGATATGACCTAGCCTACAATGCCACAGGTATGCACTGTTCAACTCATCTCGTTTCCTTTTGGACACATTTATATTCATGATATGTGGAGTGGTGTCTAACATAAATAAACCATTATGCAATGTTCCTTTCGTGATGATCTTATCATCTAATAATATCGAACAACCATTGTTCTCAAAAACAAATTTATATCCACTAACTGTTAAACATGAAATGGAGATAATGTTTTTGATAATAGAAGGAACAAAATAACATGCATCTAATGCAATAAAAGCTCCACTAGGCAGATGTAGGGCGACCTCGCCAACAGCTAATACAGTAACTTTTGCTCCATTACCCATCTTGAGGTCCATCTCGCCTCTCTCTAGTCTCCTAGGCCTTGCCAGAACCTGCAACAAATTGCATATATGATAAGAACTACCGGTATCCAATACCCATGTGTTATCATAAGAGTCTGACAAATGGAGACTGATCATGAATATACTTGAAGCTTCATCAAGCTTTTGTTTCGCCCTTTCTGCAAGGTACTCTTTGCAGTTTCTTTTCCAATGCCCATCTTTACCACAGTGGAAGCACTGGCCTTTGTCCTTTGTTGGGTCTTTCTTAGCAACCTTTGCTTTACCTTGTTTGCCCTTGCCCTTTCCCTTCTTAAGGGACCTTTCTGCTTTCCTTTTCTTTCTGGTCTCACCAGTGTAGAGAACTGGCTTCTCTTTCTTAATAGTACTCTCTGCCTCCCTCAACATATTGAGGAGCTCTGGGAGAGTCACCTCAAGCTTGTTCATATTAAAGTTCATTATGAACTGTGAAAAGGAATCTGGTAGGGACTGAAGCACAATGTCCACACACAAGTTATCCTCTAGGACCATTCCTAGACCTGTGAGTTTCTCTATCCACTCAATCATCTTTAGGACATGGTTCTGAACCGGTGTCCCCTCAGTCATCCTAGCGCGGAAAAGGCTCTTGGATATCTCATATCGTTGAGTCCTTCCCTGTTCCTCAAACAATTTACGGACATGTAGGAGAATGGATCTGGCATCCATCTTTTCATGTTGTCTCTGTAACTTTGGAGTCATAGAGCCCAACATATAGCACTGAGCAAGAGTGGAGTCATCAATGTACTTCACGTAGCGAGCGATCTCATCCTCGCTTGCCCCTTCTTCGGGCGTAGGCATCACTGTATCAAGGACGTACATGATTTTCTCCGCTGTGAGAACAATTCTCAAGTTACGGAGCCAATCCGTATAATTTGGACCAGTGAGGCGGTTGACATCAAGTATGCCACGTAAGGGATTTGAAAGCGACATTTTCTGAAAATAAAGATGTAGCAAAAAATGAATAACATGCAGATTTTGCAAGAAATAAACTATCAAGATATGGACTTCTATCTTAATATGCTCCCACTATTTTACTAACGAGTCACGCGACACCCTCAGCACGTGAAACGGAAGTCTCCGGCAGACTTCTAGTGGGGATCAGGATCCAATCAGCGTCTTAGTGTAACCTCGAGGGACTCGACCAATCACACTAAGCCTAAAAGGTAGACAACTCTTGCCGATCACAACTCCTTGTGATTCCCGTCCTGTTCGGCCTCCGAATCACCATGGCCTCGAGGGACTCGACCAACCATGATGCTCGGTTAAGTCAACACCTTCGTTACAAGATGAGTCTGATTTGATGATATACCCTCGAGGGACTCGACCAAGCATATCATGCCCTCAGGTCACCGGTGACATCTCTATGTCGTAAGCAAGATAGCGAATCGCGATATAGGTGAGTCTCGAGGGACTCGACCAACTCAACCTACACCGGGATTCGGTTCCTACTCATAACGATGGAAGGCCACGTGGGTCAATCTAATTGCCTCACGTTTACCGACTTAATTTTATCGAGAGATGTTTCTATGATTTGGTCTCCTAATATGACATGTCACACATATACATATTTAATATATATCTACATCGTATGCAAATATATATACATATCTAGTATGTGTATAAGCAATCACACCAGATGATCATGGACCACAACCTAATATGATTAGGCCCGAGCCAGTAGGCCTAATCACTCACATCAAGATCTATGTGTGCAACGGTGCATCTCCATGCCTTGTGATCGTCCATCTCGTCCTCGTCGGTTCCGTCGACATCTTGATGCATCTCCATGCATCACGATCGTCCGTCTCGTGGGTCCCGCTATGGCTTCCACGCTCCCGCTGCGCCTCCTCATGTGATTACAACTTAATCATAGGCACGCAGGCCCGACAATAAACGAGAAATATAATGGAGGTTCGCAGACCTCAATAATAATAATCACAAGTACACACATCACACGGTCCATGATCATCCGTCCACTCATCATACATCACATGTATAAATAATCATCATCATGTAGGACTACTAGATAATAATAAAAATAATAATCAACTAAACCTTTTAATTAATTAATATTTTCTGAAATCAGGGATATATAGGGAATTTCTCAATTCCTAAGGGTATTTTCGTAATTTGGACAAAAGACAGAAACTGGAATTTCTCAAATTCCGAGGGGCAAAACTGTCTTTTTCCCAGAAAACCCTAATGCCCTTTCCCCTTTTCGCTGCTGCCGCCGCCGCCACCCTGCCGGCGGTGGCCTGTGCGGCGAGGGGCGGGGCGCTGCCCTCGCCTGCGGGCGGCACGCCCGCTGGCCCCCGCGGGCGTCGCCGCCTCCGCGGGCAGTTCTGCCGGCGAGGCAGCGCCCGCAGGCGGTGCTGCCTCGCTGGCGGCCGCCCCTGCGGGGTTTTTGCCCGTGGGAGCAGCGGCCACAGGCGCCGCTGCCCTGCGGTGCCTCAGCCCGCGCTGCTGCCCCGCGGCGCCTCTACCCGCGGGCTCAGCGGCCGCAGGCGCCTCTACCCGCGGGCTGCCAGCCCCGCCGGCAGCAAGCCTGCTGCAAGCAGGCCGCCGGCCGGCTGCTGCAGACACAGCGCTTGCGCATGCGCCGGCGCTGTGCTGCCTGGCTGCGACTGCGGCTGCCGCTGCAGGTGGCTGCAGGCATGCAGATCGAGGGCAGCAACTGTTGCTGCCCTTCCTCGCTTTTGCGTCAACGATTTTGACGTCAAAATTCTTCCTAAACACAATACACGCAGTTCAAAACCAATCATTCGCACGAACAACCTGGCTCTGATACCACTTGTTGGGAAATCATAGGGGGCGACATCATATGCGCAGCGGAAGAACAAGAAAACAAAAATCCCCGATTCCCAAAAAGATGTTCATCGTCGTGCGAAGATTGATGCGTAAAATCCGCAAAAAAACACAAAACTGCGTATAGAGATTGTGTTACCTAGGGAGATCGTATATCCCTGTTTCCTTGCAGATCCTTAGGAGAGGGTGAAGGAGGTCAAGCGTCCTCCTCTCTAGCGGTGATCCACACAGCAGGGTTGCGACGACGCTCCTCAAAACTCCAGGCCTACTCTGAGGGGAGAGGGAGAGGAGAATAGGAAGGGCAAGCAAAGACTCTAGCCTATGAGGCTGTGAATCCCTCCTATTTATAGAGATCCCGTGTCAAAACCCTAATGGGTCCTTTCCCTAGTGGGTATTGGATCTGCATCCAATAAGACAAGGGCTCCGTCGGATATCTCATATTCGAACCTCTACTCATCGCAATGCCTACCATATGTGTGTGACCCTCTAGGCCCAATATCGAGCTGGCCGTGAGTCATACCTGTCAGAACTCCTTCTAACTCAGTGAATTATTATCTCTGTAATAATTCACTCGACTCATCGACTACGGAAGTACTAGGCCACTACGCCGTAGTCCCCAGACGATACAGGGGAATCCAATCCATTGGACCTGTCTGTCCTCAGTTACCATGTACCTATAGTCCCTCATCCATCTAATATCCCAGAGACCGTATATCGAGCATGGTGTTGTCAGACCCATACGGTTTCTACTCGAGTCTCGCTCTAATCGGATTCTCCCGGAGAACTCTTTCTCTCTCAACCCGAATGACCCTGGCCAGGGATTTGTCTGAGCAAGAACACATGGGATATTCCTCTCATGATGCCGAGAGTGGATGATCCTCTATCGACACTCAATAGCCCTCGTAAGGTCGACTACCACTCCCAATGACCAGCTGTACTAGATATGGGAACAGCCAAACCTATAAGTCTGGTATCAAAGAGTGGAGCACTCATACAGGACATCCTTGGTGTCTCAAGTCTAAGAACCAGATACACCACTAGGACTACGGAATCGTTGTCTGACAATAAGGCATCATCAACCATCCAGCATTCCGTAAGCGGATCAATCAGTGAACTCATTCTCCAATGAGCACCTGTACTGTATCCCTAGTGTCCCTACACGAGCAGCTATGAGACCAGCTGCATCCATCATATGGACGGGTATACAGCACACCAGTCTATCCGGTTATCACGATGTCCCTCTCGAGTAACCTATGACCGGGATTATTTAGGATATGTGTTTAAAGGTGAATCGATCTCATTATCGTGATCTCATCACGATCCGATTCCCATTGCACAAATCCAAGGACATCACAATATATATGCATTTATGCAATAGTTATAAAGTGATATACGCCAAAATATAATAAGCAAAAAGATTCTGTATCAAGTCACACGTGCCATCACTCACGTGATTGGCTTGCTGGGCACCTATGACTAGCACCCCTATGATTCTAAAGTATGTAATTGGCTCGGCCAAGGTAGATTAGGTTTACTAAGAATTGATTGATAGGGACAAACTCTTACAACTATTAAAAGATAATCTCTCTACCGCTCAAGCCAGAATGAAGCAGTAAGCCGACACACGACGAAGTGAAAGAGAATTTTCAGTGGAAGATTGGGTTTATCTTCGCCTACAACCATACAAGCAACTCTCTATCAACACTCGAGCCTCTATGAAGCTATCCCCACATTTTTATGGGCCCTATCAGATTACAGAGCATATTGGAGCCGTGGCGTACAGACTTAAATTACCTGAGGATGCCAAAATTCACCCTGTCTTCCACGTATCATGCCTAAAGCCCAAGTTGGGAGAACACGAGTCACCCCAGATCCAACTGCCCAACACAACTAAGGATAGAGTTATTCAAGCCCAACCACAAGCCATCCTCGATCGTAGGATCGTGATGCATCGCCGATATCCCTCTACCGAAGTACTAGTGCATTGGAATAATCTACCACTTGAAGACGCCACATGGGAACCATATGAGGAGCTGAAGACTCGGTTCCCTGAGTTCATGGAATCTCAGCCTTGAGGACAAGACTGATTTAAAGAGGGCGGGTATATTAGGACTCTAGCTAGGAGAGTCCTAATTGAGAGGGACATTCTGTTAGGACTCTAGCTAGGAGAGTCCTAATTGAAAGGGACATTCATGTAGGAGGTTTTTTCTTGGAGAAGAATTAGGAGTTGTAAGGGAATAGGAGTCTTGAGTAGGAGTCCTATTAGGAGTTGGTTAGAAGTAAGAGTCTTTAGTATGAGTTCTATTAGGAGTTAGGGTTTAGAAGCCCTATAAATAGCCATGTATTCCTTATCTTTTCTTAAGCAATAGATGAATCTTTTCTGCAGTCTTTGAGCAGCAACTTGGAGGGAGGAACCCCTATAGAGTTCCAAGGAGGCCGATCCCCTAAAGAGATCAACCCCAAGTTTAGAATCTACAAGGGTTCTAACATAAATGCCATTAATGCGTAGTTTGCCACTTTGTCTTTGTTGGTTTACTCCTTATATTCGGATGTACTCGATTCATCCTAAGTCGCCTTAAGTGCTTTCATTTTCTTTAGTAGCTTCTTCTTCACTTAGGGACATTCACTTTTGAAGTGTCTTTACTTTTTACATTCATAGCAGATGATCATGTACTTTTTGAGTTTATTTTTATTCTTAGTATCTTGTTTTACAAGACTTATTTTATTTTATTTTATGATTTTTTTAAATTTTCTTATGAGGAGTGCCAAGTTATCATCATCATCACTCAAGTTTTCACCCAAGTGGTCTTCTTTAGTTCTAAGTGTCATATCATTCATGTTCTTTGGAAGGTTATTCTCATATTTATCATATGTCATATAAGTCATTTCATAGGTCATTAAAATCTCGATAAGTTCTTCAAGAGGAAAATCGTTCAAATCCTTTGCTTTTTGTATCACCATCACTTTTGGGTCCTAACTTTTTGGAAGAAATCTTAGAATTTTGTTAACAAGTTCAAAATTAGTAAAATATTTGCCAAGAGCTTTTAAACCATTGACGACATCCGTAAAACGAGTGTACATGTCGCTGATAGTTTCGCTTGGTTTTATTCTAAACAATTCATAACTATGTACCAAAAGATTAATTTTAGACTCTTTAACTCTACTTGTGCCTTCATGTGTAACTTTGAGTATGTGCTAAATATCATATACAGTTTCGTATATAGAAACATGATTAAACTCATTCTTGTCTAAAGCACAAAATAAAGCATTCAACACCATAGCATTCAAGGAAAAAGTTATCTTTTCTAAATCATTCCATTCGTTTAATGACATTCCATAAATCAAAATCCATGAAAATCAAGAAAACCCACATATATGTTTTCCAATAAGTGTAGTTCGTCCCATTAAACATAAGAGAACTAGTGATAGAGTGACCCTCTTGATTGCCGAAAAAAGTCATTTAGTCTCTCTTAGATGTTAAACCAATTAAGAAAAACTTAGCTCTAATACCAACTATTAAGACCATTTCAGCACTAAGAGGAGGGGGTGGGGGTGGGGGGGTGAATTAGTGATTTCGATAAAAACATCAATTTAAAAATTTCGTAGAGTAAGTGACCTAAGAAATTAACTCCAAAAGTAATAGTAATAAAAAGTAAAACAGAAATGCACATCGAATTTATAGTGGTTTGGTCATTGTGACCTACATCTACTCCTAATTCCTCTTTTGCCAAGGCCACTGGCGTTCACTAATGATCTTTTTTCAATAGGCGAAGACTGACTACCCTCTTTACAACTCTTTTTTTATTTCACAGGTTTAGGAGATAACCTTTACAAGTCTCACACCTCTCTTAGAATAATCGTAAAACTTTAAGGAGCAGGAGGAGGAGGACACTTAGCATTTTTTTCATAAATTTTCAACTCAGAATCGCAAGGTGTTTTGTTCTCTTTTTGTGGTTTCTCAAGCAAGAAAGAGTGAGGTATTTATAGGCTCTAAATAGTTCCAAAAATGGAGTAAAAAAAGATCTCATCTCGGGTTTTCAGAATGAGAGACCATGTACTAGCAATACAACCACTTGACACTAACGGTACCACCGTCGGATCTTCTAGAAGAAGTATATTTCATACTTTTTTAATTTATAGATAGTTCCACTACCTGGTCTAGTAGTGCCGCTGCCTAACCTAACCCTAGGTCACTAAATAAGCCTCCCAATAAGACTTAACACTAGATTAGGCCTAATAGGCCCCTAATTGAGTTAGTAGGGTTATACCTAAAACTAAATTAACGACCTAACTTCGATAATTAAGACCTAAACAATTACAAGAAAAGAATCTAAGTTGTCCGGCATGTCATTGGTTCATTCGAACTCCCGGCAAACTTTCAGCATGTCATTCGAATGTTCGGCATATTACCTGATCCATCAGCATGTTGACTCCCGCAATGTTCTATCTTAGTGCAACATCCGACTCTTCCGGCCCGATGCCCGATCTCTAACTCTAGCCCAACATTTGATTCTACTACTTTAGTTGTTTCACCTTTTCATGATCAAAGTTAGTCCTACATTATTTTTTTCAAACAGCAAATTAGATCATAAACTTATCAATTGATTTTATCATCAAAATCTAGGATTCAACAAAAGCATAATGACTAAGCTTTTTATAAAAGTTAAATTTAACTTTATGAAGAGTATGTAGTGTGAGTCTTTTTTATAAATTTGGTTTGCTTTTCATGTGTGTTATTACTTGTGAAACCAATACTTTCTTTTATAAATATAAAATCTAATTTAGCAAAAATTATATCATGGGACTTATTTTCAATTTCAAAATTTTTAATGTTTATCATAGAAATTTATTTTGCTTTTTAAGAGATTCTATTATATCATTACTATCAATTGATTCTTCTACAATCTAGTTTCTCATTCATGATAATTAAGTATTTTTTATATTTTTCACATGTGATTTTTGAATGAACTCTATTTTTAAGTTCAAGATTAGATGATTATAAATTTTTACCTTTAGTGCAAGGAGTATGTAATTTTTCAGGTGATAAAGAAATTGATTGAGAGTCAAATACCTTATTGTTGAAGCCACTAAAGCATAATTTATCACTCCATTGATTTGCTTTTCCACTTCTAACTCACTTAATTCATCACATGTTGCCTTAAGGGCTTTCTTCTTCTTTTAAGTTGATAACTTTGTTTACAATTATGGGCACTCATTTTTTAAATGACTTAGCTTTTTACACTCATAGCATCTGATTGTATCTTTTTTGGGCTTACTTTTATTTTTTCATCTTCTTATTAGATTTGTCATAATTTTTCTCATGAACTTCTTGAATTTTTTTGTAAGAAGCATCATATCATCATCATCATTACTTGAGCTTTTGCTTAAGTAATCTTCTTTAGATTTGGAAATAATATCTTTTCTTTTCTTTAGAAAGATTTTTTCTTCTTCATCATGTGTTTTGCATATTATTTCATAGGTCATTAAATACCCTTTGAGTTTTAGGATCGTAAAGGATCCTAAGAGGTGGGGGTGGTGAACTAGTGCTTTAGAAAAGTTGAACCGATTTAAAAACTTTTATTTAATGAAACCCATATCGGAAATACATTTAATTTAGAATGTGAGTTAAGGTAGTGAACAACTAAATCAGTAAGCAATTATAATGCAAAGCACAAAGGTAATGCAAATCAAATTTAAAGTAGTTATGTGATCCCGACCTATGTTCACTCTTAATTTCTCTTCACTCGAGGCCACTAGCTTTCACTATCGATCTTCTTTTCAATGAACAAAGATCAACTACTCTTGTTACAAATCTTTCTTATTTTCATAGGCTCAGGAAAAAACTCTATTTTACAAAAGACCTCACTCATCCTGTAACATCCCCCATTTTTGAAAATTTAGTAAAAGGTTTGTTTGAAAAAATAAGGATTATTTAATAATTATTTTATATTAAATAATATTATATTAAAAGTTTATGGCTAGGGACCTAAGAGTAAATATTAAAAGTTTGATATAATTTATGAAAGATTCAGATTTAAGTTAAAAAAAAAAAAATAGTGGACATGTGTCACTAGCTAACCTAATGGTGCCACTTATGTTTACTCTAAAGATGACACCTAGCCCCTTTCATACATGCATGACACCTTGCAAAATTTGAAAGATTTCAACTGAGAATTAGACCTTCTTTCATTTTGATATAAAGCTATGAATCTATAATTTTTCGGTAATCTGACCTCTAAGCAATGTTTCGATCAAAACATTTTGTAATAAACTCTGATTTAGACAAAACCTATTCCATTTGAAAGTAGAAAAAAAAATATTTATTTTGATACTAAGTTCGAATGATTTAGAGTTTAAATGCCTACTAAGTTTCTGTTTAAATTAACCCTACAGATTCTGCAAAACAGGGATTGAAATTTCTGACCTCTTGTTGCTTAACTACTTATAACTTTCTGCTTTGAACTCAGATTCATACAAAGTATGATTTATTCAAAGATAGACTCAAAATGCTTTCTGTATATACTAGATTAGAAATATTTGGAGTACAATTGCTAACTGAAACATCTACATTCATCAACCCTATGGATTCAGTAAAATAGAGCTAATATTTTCAGACCTTTCACTACGAAATTATATGTAACTCCCTGTTGTAAATTCCAATTCTTATAAAACATAATTTTCCTATAACTAAATTGAAAAAGCTTTCTAATGACACCTATTTTGTATAAATTGGAGCATAATTGGTTATCCAAATAGTTTATTCAATGTTCTTATCAAATTCTGCCAGAATTGAGCTTTGGTCGATTTCGGCTTTCCTTGTTTCTTCTCTTTGGAAATCGATTTCGGCAAAATCTCTTACATTAGTTAAGCTTTACATTATTACCTTAAATTCTTGTATACTTTTGTCCTTTATTTATTTGTACATCTGCAGCTATCATCTAAAGATCATGTTTGCATCGTAATGATTCGGCACATGCATCCCATTGTTCCGCATTTGCTTTCGATATGTGCCTCTTTCAGTTTCATTTCTTTGGACATTGAATTTATCTAACTTTCTTATTTCAATTGAGCTATATGTGATTTCTTGATATCCTTGTATGCTCTTGCTTTTGTTTTCTTTCAAATCTGAATACATTTATGAAAGATTATGTTTGTATCGTATTGACTCGAACGGAATATGTACATTTCATTGTTCCGCATATGCTTCCAATATGTCCCAATTCATTATTCACAATACCCTTTTGTACTCTGGTGTTTGTGGGATTATTTGGACCTTTGCTAGAAATGGTAAAGGGTATGTGCTTAGAGCCCCCGATGCTCTCGATTATGTTTGGTGGTCATTCAGAAATGGATGGACCATATTACGTTTGGAATCCAACTTCACATTCTATCTATTTGATATGAAATTTAGAGCCTACCTAGCACTTGGGCAGGATGAAAGGACTCGAGTAGGAAAGGGCTACCAATGGATGGAGTCGAGAACTCATCACAACGTGGAGCCACCACTGAGTTAAACCTCACATGCACTATGCTAGGGTACGCCGTTTGAGCTTCTGTTTCGTATTTTGTATTGATATGTTCCAAAATATTTCTTATGCCATTGATGTACTTCAAAATGCTTCATATACCATTGATATGTTTCCGAAATATTATAAGTCTTTGTTATACCTTAAAATTATCAAATGCCATGGACATGCTCCTTATGTCAATGATATGCTCCAATTACCCTTCATCGATTATATGAACAAAACATGCTTCGAACGAAATGACATCGTAATTCTGCATTCAAACAACACATGCTTCTGTTTCATCTTGTATCTCTGCTTTGTATTTATGATACCTTATTTGTTTGAAAAACAATTGTCCTCTCTGCTATGGATATGTTAGTCGCTTGCTGAGCTTTATATGCTCACCCCGTTGATATATAAATTTTTTAGGATAGCTTATCTCTCGCTAAAATATGTAGTTTGGGTTGAGGCAATGAAAAGCTAGAAGATTTTGGGGCAAATCTTTCGTACTTGATATGTTGATGTTGTATAAGTTCCTTTTGTGTGTATCAATGACAAATCTAGATTGATGTATCCTGTAAATATTTGAAAAGTACCTCTCATGTTATGATATTGGGAATGTTAAGTTAAATTTATGTAACGAATGATATAAACATGTGGTACATGTTGGTTTTGTAAATGTATAGATTCTCAAAACTATGGATTTATGATGTGGTTATGGTTTATTTAAGTTGCCTTTGGATTTTAAGAATAATCTAGTGACATGATGTATGATTATAAACTGCACAGGTTTTGTGAATTGTGGATTGTAAAGGTGAATGACTTGAATGTTTTTCTTAGTGACCTCAAATGTGTGATTGGATCCTGGATTGTTTGTTGAATTATAATATTATTAATTTTGAGTTAGGTTCACACCTCTTGAATGAAAATTAAATTCGAGAGGGGCGTGACAGAGTGGTATTAGAGCATGGTTTGAGGATAACTGAAATATTTGATATGTTGACGTGCAAAATATATTGAGGTCTGGTGAACTATAGTGATCGGTGAAAATTTTTTTTGTTGCATTTTAGGAATCTTGGATGACGAGGACATTTAGTCCTCCTACTTCATCTGCTTTTGATTAATTAAGTGCGATAAAAGGGTTGATCGGGGATATTAAATCTAAGTGGCGCAGTAGAAGCGTGGTGAACCTAATACACTGGTTGCAAAAAATTAGATGATACGATTGGAGAAGATATTTGATGTACGAAATTGTTCTGATGATCAAAAGAATTTTTAGAGATCAAGGACAAGAATAGCAAGGACAAGTTTACCAAAAAAAAAAAGAAGATTAGAAATGAATCAGAATGTGATAACAAGAGGGTCAAGACATCATCGATTTAAAAAGTAAAGTCACCACAAAAGATTGAATCCTGTGTACGATGCGAGTTAAATTATGAAATAAGTTTGTATTTGTAGGTGACTGGAGCCTATTTTGCTTGTGGAAATTTGGATTATAAAATAAAAGACTGCCCTTTGGACAAGAAGAAAGAATCACTACCTCATAAATCATCAGCCCGTGTCAGAGTGTATGTTATCACGGAATATGATTCTAAAGCTTTTGAATTACTAGTCGAAGGTACTATTCATGTTTATGAAAGAATGCAAATATTTGTTTGACCATGTGTCTCATCAATGATTTGATTCGTAATATTTTGCTTATCACATGGGCAATTCAACCTACACCATTGGATTATATGCTATATGTAAATACGGCTATTAGGGATTGTTTGATAACAAACTCGATCTAGTCATCTTGTTTGATTTCTATTGGAGAACATGAACTTCTTGCTGATTTGGTTCTCCTAGATATTTAGAGTTTTGATATTATACTAAGTATGAATTGACTATCTTCCAATCATACTAGTATAGATTGTTATACAAAATGATCACGTTTTGCATACTAGATCATCCCATCTTTTATTTTGAGAGTATTGGGCATGATTTACCTCCTTGCCTGATGTATTTCCAGATGATTTGCTTGGTTTACCTCCAGATAGAGAGGGTGAATTTACTATTGATTTAGTCCCTGAGACAACCCCAATATCTATGCCTCCTTACAGAATGGCACCACTTGAGCTAGAGGAATTGAAAAAGCAACTACAAGAACTATTAAATAAGAGTTTCATTTGACCCAGTGTTTCACCATGGGGTGCTCCGGTACTATTAGTTAAGAAGAAGGATGGAACATTAAGGCTTTGTATTGATTATAGACAATTGAATCAAGTGACCATAAAAAACAAGTATCCTCTACCTAGAATTGATGATTTGTTTGATCAATTGTAGGGTGCATAAGTATTCTCCAAGATTGATTTAAGATCAGGTTACTATCAGTTGAAGATCATGAAGGAGGATATTCTAAAAATAACTTTTAGAACTCGATATGATCACTATGAATTCTTAGTGATGCCTTTTGGTTTAACTAATGCCCCTGCAGCTTTTATGGAACTAATGAATAGGATATTTCAGCCATTCTTGGACGATTGTGTGATTGTATTCATTGATGGCATATTAGTATATTCAAGGAGTAATCAGGAGCATGAGGAACACTTGAGAAATATATTATACATACTAAGAGAAAAGAAGTTGTATGCAAAGTTCTGCAATTGTGAATTTTGGTTGAATGAAATTGCTTTCGTAGGCCATGTGATTTCAGGGAAGGGTATATCTGTTGATCCAAAGAAAGTGGAAGCTGTTGTTAAGTGGGAAGTACCAACAAACGTGACAGAAGTTAGAAGCTTCTTGGGCATGGTAGGTTATTATAGGAGATTTGTGGAGGGATTTTCTCAAATCGCTCAACCTCTCACCAAACTCACTCAAAAGAATGTGAAATTTGTATGGGGTGATGATTGTGAGCAAAGTTTTCAAGAGTTAAAAAGGAGATTGACTAGTGCCCCTATTCTCACTATTCCAAGTGGTGATGAGGGATTTATAGTTTCCACTGATGCCTCAAGAAAGGGCCTTGGATGTGTTTTGATGCAAGAAAGGAAAGTGATTGCTTATGCTTCTAGACAACTAAAGAGTTATGAACTGAATTATCCAACTCATGATTTGGAATGGGCAGCAATTGTTTTTGCTCTAATGATTTGGAGGCATTACTTGTATGGGCGAACATTTGAAATCTTTACTAATCATAAAAGATTAAAGTATATTTTTACTCAAAAAGAGTTAAACATGAGGTAGCGGAGATAGATAGAACTTCTAAAGGATTATGATTGTACCATTCGTTATCACCCGGGTAAAGCTAATGTTGTAGCAGATGCCCTTAGTAGAAAATATACAAGTTTTATGGCGACTTTGGTTGTGAAGCAATGGAAGTTAATAGAAGAGAATTATGATTTGAATGTTATGAGAAAAGGGCATGACTTAATGATATTAATGACCTCCATCCAAGTGGAATCTGATCTCATTCAATAAATTAAAGAAGGACAACTACGAGATCGATGCTTGATCTGCTTAAGGAATGAAGTAGAAAAGGGATTGAAACTAAATTTTCGAGTTTCAGATGATGGCCTATTGAGATTTGGGGATAGAATATGTGTTCCAAATGACTCAGATATCAAAAAATCAAATCCTGAGGGAAGGTCATAATTCAAAGTACACCATGCATCCTTGTAGCACTAAGATGTATAGAGATCTCCAAAGTCATTATTGGTGGGAAGGCATGAAGAAGGAGATTACAATATATGTTTCAAAGTGTTTGACTTGTCAGCAAATCAAAGCAGAACACTAAAGACTTGGAGGTTTGTTACAACCTTTAGATATTCCTGAATGAAAATGGGAATGTATTACCATGGACTTTATTTCAGGAGTACCCCGAACTTCTAGAAAGCATGATGTTATTTGGGTTATCATTGATAGGTTAACGAAATCTGCACATTTCCTACCGATCAATATGACTTATTCTTTTGATAGGCTTGCAGATTTATATATCAATGAAATAATAAGACTTCATGGTGTTCCAAAGAAGATAATCTCTGATAGAGACTCCAGATTTCTATCTAGATTTTGGAGAAGGTTACAGGAATCTATTGACACTAAAGTCAAGTTTAGCCCTACTTATTACCCTCAAACTGATGGTCAATCAAAAAGAACCATTCAAACACTTGAGGATTTGCTTCGAGCCTATGATATGGATTGGAAAGGTGAATGGGATAAAGATATTTCTCTTATTGAGTTCACTTACAATAATAGTTATCATTCAAGTATTCAGATGGCTCCTTATGAAGCTTTATATGGGCGAAAGTGTAGGACGCCTATACGTTGGGAAGAAATTGACGATAGAAAGTTATTAGCACCAGAAAAAGTAGAAGAGACTATTGAGAAAATTCAACTTATAAGAAAAAAGTTAAAGACTACTTAGAGTCGTCAAAGGAGTTATGCTGATAATAGAAGATGAAATATTGAGTTTCAAATCTGGGATTTTGTATTCCTGAAGGTCTCCTCTTTTAAAGGCATTGCAAGATTTGGGAAGAATGGAAAGTTAAGCCCAAGATTTATTGGACCTTTTGAGATTCTTAAGAGGGTTGGTTCTATCACTTATAGGATTACCTTGCCACCATCATTGTGCCATATCCATGATATATTTTATGTTTCAATGATTAGAAAGTATATACTTGGTCCCTCTCATATCATTAAATATGAGCCGATGGTGATTGATAAAGACTTATCTTATGTAGAAGAGCCCACTCAGATTGTTGATAAAAAAAAAAAAAGATCTTGTGGAATCGGGTCATCCCTCTAGTTAAAGTGATTTGGAGATATCATTCTGGAGAGGAAACAACCTAGGAGCTTGAGGAAGAAATGATGAAAGCTTATCCTCATCTTTTCGTTGAATGAGGTATGTTAAATTTAGAGGACTAAATTTTTCCTTAAGGAGGGGAGAGTGTAACATTCCCCGTTTTTGATAATTTAGTAAAAGGTTTGTTTGTAAAAATAAGGATTATTTAATAATTATTTTATATTAAATGATATTATATTAAAAGTTTATGGCTAGGGACCTAAGAGTAAATATTAGAAGTTGGATATAATTTATGAAAGATTCAGATTTAAGTTAAAAAAAAAAATAGTGGACATGTGTCACTAGCTAACCTAATGGTGCCACTTATGTTTACTCTAAAGATGACACCTAGCCCCTTTCATGCATGCATGACACCTTGCAACTTTTACATTAGCCAAAACCTAAAGAAAAAAAAAAGAATTAGATGAAAGGCTAAAGAAAACAAACCTGAAGAGTTACAGCCAACGTGAGTTTGAGAAGAGAAGGGAAGAAGTAGAAGAAGAAGAAGAAGAAGAAAAAGAAGAAAAAGAAGAAGAAGAGCTTGAGGTTTTTCATCAATTTTTCCACATTTGGGATTCAAATAATTTTATGGCATGTGTTCTAATCGCATTTTACAGTAACCTTAATCTTTGTTTCTATTTTTATTCTGCAAAATTTGAAAGATTTCAACTAAGAACTAGACCTTTTTTCGTTTTGATATAAATCTATGAATATGTAATTTTTCGGTAATCTGACCTCTATGCAATGTTTCGGTTATAACATTTTGTAATAAATTCTGATTTAGACAAAACCTATTCCATTTGAAAGTAGAAAGAAAAATATTTATTTTGATACTAAGTTCGAATGATTTGGAGTTTAAATGCCTACTAAGACTTCTGTTTAAATTAACCCTACAGATTCTACACAATAGGGACTGAAATTTCTGACCTCTTGTTGCTTAACTACTTATAACTTTCTGCTTTGAACTCAGATTCATACAAAGAATGATTTATTCGAAGATAGACTCAAAATGCTTTCTATATACACTGGATTAGAAATATTTGGAGTACAATTGCTAACTGAAATATCTACTTTCATCGACCCTATGGATTCAATAAAACAGAGCTAATATTTTCAGACCTTTCACCACGAAATTATCTGTAACTCCCTGTAGTAAATTTCAATTCTTATAAAACTTATTTGCCTAAAACTAGAGTGACAAAGCTTTCTAATGAAACCTATTTTGTATAAATTGGAGAATAATTGGTTATCCAAATAGAACATTCAATGTTCTTATCAAATTCTACCAGAATCGAGATTTGGTCGATTTCGGCTTTCCTTGTTTCTTCTCTTTGGAAATCGATTTCGGCAAAAACTCTTACATTTGTTAAGCTTTACATTATTACCTTAAATTCCTGTACACTTTTGTCCTTTATTTATTTGTACATCTGCAGCTATCATCTAAAGATCATGTTTGCATCGTAATGATTCGGCACATGCATCCCATTGTTCCGCATTTGCTTTCGATATGTGCCTCTTTCAATTTCATTTCTTTGGACATTGAATTTATCTAACTTTCTTATTTCAATTGAGCTATATGTGATTTCTTGATATCCTTGTATGCTCTTGCTTTTGTTTTCTTTCAAATCTGAATACATTTATGAAAGATTATGTTTGTATCGTATTGACTCGAAAGGCATATGTACATTTCGTTATTCCGCATGTGCTTCCGATATGTCCTAATTCATTATTCACTATACCCTTTTGTGCTCTGGTGTTTGTGAGATTATTTGGACCTTTGCTAGAAATGGTAAAGGGTATGTGCTTAGAGCCCCCGATGCTCTAGATTATGTTTGGCGGTCATTCAGAAATGGATGGACCATATTATGTTTGGAATCCCACTTCACCTTCTCTCTGTTTGATATGAAATTTAGAGCCGACCTAGCACTTGGGCAGGGTGAAATGGCTCGAGTAGGAAAGGGCTACCCGTGGATGGAGTCGAGAACTCATAACGGCGTGGAGCCACCACTGAGTTAAAACTCATATGCACTATGCTAGGGTACGACGTCTGAGCTTCTGTTTCGTATTTTGTATTGATATGTTCCAAAATATTTCATTTTCCATTGATATACTTCAAAATGCTTCATATACCATTGATATGTTTCCGAAATGTTATATGTCTTTGTTATACCTTGAAATTATCAAATGCCATGGATATGCTCCTTATGTCAATGATATGCTCCAATTACCCTTCCTCGATTATATGAACAAAACATGTTTCGAACGAAATGACATCGTATTTCTGCATTCAAACAACACATGCTTCTGTTTCATCTTGTATCTCTGCTTTGTATTTATGATACCTTATTTGTTTGAAAAAAAACTGTCCTCTTTGCTATGGATATGTTAGTTGCTTGCTGAGCTTTATATGCACACCCCGTTGATATATAAATTTTTTAGGATAGCTTATCGCTCGCTAAAATATGTAGTTTGGGTTGAGGCAATGGGAAGCTAGAAGATTTTGGGGCAAATCTTTCGTACTTGATATGTTGATGTTGTATAAGTTCCTTTTGTGTGTATCAATGACAAATCTAGATTGATGTATCTTGTAAATATTTGAAAAGTACCTCTCATGTTATGATTTTGGGAATGTTAAGTTAAATTTATGTAATAAATGATATAAACATGTGGTACATGTATAGATTCTCACAACTATGGATTTATGATGTGGTTATGGATTAGTTAAGTTGCCTTTGGATTTTAAGAATCATCTAGTGACATGATGTATGATTATAAACTGCACAGGTTTTGTGAATTATGGATTGTAAAGGTGAATGACTTGAATATTTTTCTTAGTGATCTCAAATGTGTGATTGGATCCTGGATTGTTTGTTGAATTATAATATTATCAATTTTGAGTTAGGTTCACACCTCCTGAATGAAAATTAAATTCGAGAGGGGCGTGACACATCCCTTAGAAAACTTCTAAACTCTAAGAGGATGAGACTCAACAATTTAAAAGAGATTATAATACTTTTTTTCTCAAGAATTATTTTGTCTTTCTACTCTTTTTATTGCTATCCTAAGCAAGAATGAATGGGGTATTTATAGGCCCCAAATAACTTCAAAAATGGAGCCAAAAATTTAAATCCTTGGGTTTTTAGGGCACGAGCGGTACCACCTCCTACACTGGGCAGTACCATCGCTTGCCACCCTATGCACTTGTGGTACCATTGCTTGAGACTGGGTGGTACCATCGTTGATCCTGATGGTATCATCGTTGGGTTTTTTAAAGAAGTACATTTCATACTTTCTAGCTCATAGGCTATTCCACCGCCTAGCCTAGGGGTGTCACTGCTTGGCCCAACTTCATGTCACTAAATTGGCTATCTTATAGGCTCAATTCAACCCTGATTTAGGCCCAATGGGCCCCTAATCAAGTTGGCATGGTTATACCCAAAACCAACTCCATTAAGACATAAACTACTTCAATCAAGACACAAATGATTACAAGCATGAATCATATGTTGTTCGACATGTCATTGGTTCATCTGGTGGTTCGTTCGAACCTTCGGCACATCATCCTCTCCTTTAGTGTATTGAATGATTTATCGGCATGTTGACCTCCCACAATATCCGATCTTCTTAGCGTAATATCCAATCCTTCTAGCTCGATGTCCAAACTCATGGGACGATGTCTATCTTTCGGCATGTCAACTAATTGTTTGATCCAACGTCTAATCTTTGACATAATCCATTTCGGCCCAACGTTTGATTCTTCCGCTTCAATCGATTTACCTTTTTATGAACGAATTTAGTCTTGTATTACTCAAATACTCATTAGAACATAGCTTTATCAATTGATTTCATCATAAAAAATTCAAGATCCAATACTGAGTTCTGTACGAGGAAGGTTATTTAAGTCTTTAACTTCTTAGATCATAGTTATTTTTGGATCCTAACTTTTGGAAAGAGACCTCAAAATCTTACTCATCAATTCAAGATTAGTATAGTTTTACCAAGAGAGTTTAATCCATTGATAATATCTATAAAACGGGTGTACATATCACTAATTAATTCACTTAGATTTATTTTAAATAATTCATAACTATGAACTAAAAAATAAATTTTAGATTCTTTTACTCAACTTGTGTCTTCGTGAGTAACTTCAAATGTGCGTCATTATATCATATGCAATGTCAAGTAGAAACTTTATTGAACTAAATTTTATCTAAAACATAAAATAACAAATTTATCACTTTTAACATTTAAAATGTATATTTTTAAAAATTCATTCTATTCATCTATCAGTTTAGAAGTTTTTTTAAAACTAAATTTGATAATATTTCATATATCAAAATCTATAGAAAGTATAAAAATTCTCATTCTATTTTTCTAATAAATATAGTCCATCCTATTGAACATTGACTAGTGATGGAGTGACCCTCTTGATTACCTAAAAAAGTCATTAGATCTCTCTAGGGTGTTAATCTAATAGAACGAATCTTGCAATAATACAAATTATTAGAATCTTAATGGCACTAAGTGTTGAATCTCAGATTTTGATGATGAAACTAATTGATTGTGTTTAGATGTTTAACTGCATTTTGAGTGATGCAGGTCTACTCGATCAAGATTAGACAGTTAACGTAGGAGGAATTGACGTTGCGTCGGAGGAGATCACGTTAGGATATTGGATGGCAAAAGGCTTCAGACGTCGGGCATCGGGCTAAGAGCAAAATTGCGCAAAGGATATCGGGGTTGCGGAGGTCAAACGTTGATTGGGCAACAAGCTGCAAGAGAGGATGATGCGCCGAAGAATCGGACGAAGCACCAACCAATGACGTGCCGAGCAACAGAATGTCAATTCGCTTTGTAATAATTGTCTAGATCGGAGTAGAGTTTTGGCTTGTGTGTGTAGGATTAACTATGATAACGATGAAGACATAAAGTGAAACAAAGTGTCAGAGTCAAGCGCGAAGGATTTGTTGTGAGTTCGAGAGTTTGACGGAAGTCCGAAGGTTCGTCGGGAATGCTGCCGGAACTAGCCAAGAATGAGTAGGGAGCTTACCGAAGGGTTTTTCGGAAGCTCGATGGAAGGTTTGTGGGAAGTTCGCCGAGCTCGCCGAGAAATATCAGAGCTTACCGAAGAAGCTCATTGGAACTCACCAAGATCAAATCGTGAAGTCTAGGAGCTTGTCGGGAGTCCATAGAATGGTTTCCGAGAGTTCGTCAGAAGATCATCGAAAGTTCGCTAGAAGCTCACCGAAAAAAGTCTTGACTTGCGGACTTTGTAATAGCTTAAAAAATATCTTTAAATTCGTAGTTAGCACGTTAATTAGGGTTAGGATTATGTGTTAATCCTATAATTCAAGTAGGGGCCAATTGGGCCCGAGTTCGGACTAGTTTGGGCCAAGTTTGGAGCCCAACCAGTGAGCTGAAATTGTGTAGGCGGTAGCACCGCCAGATTAGGCGGTGGCACCGCCTAGAACACGAGAACTAAGTGGTGGCACCGCTGGACCGAGCGGTGGCACTGCCCAGAACCTAAGAGGTCGGGCGGTGGCACCGCCAGCCTCGGGAACCCAAGAGAATTCAAAATTTGGAGCCCAAATTTGAATCCTCTTGGGGCCTATAAATACCCCTCAATTCTCAGCTGAGATAATAACTTTTTAGAAGCAATTGATTGAGAGAAAGGTCTTAGAAAAGTCTTAGCTAGTCTTGTTTTCAATTTGCTAGTGTTCACCTCCTTTCTTGCTGAAAATCTGTAAGAGAGTGAACCGCTTGTAAAATGTTGTAAGAGGGGTATTTACCCTTCCCCTTCAAGAGATTTGCTAGTGGAAGGTGGGAGCCTCATCGAAGAGGGGCCTCGCAAGTGGATGTAGGTCATTTGACCGAACCACTTTAAGATCGGCGTAATCTCTGGTTTGCATTTCATTACTGCTATTTTCATTACTGCAAACGTTCTTACTTGCTTTATTTCCTCATTACCTTTGCTGCACAACTTTGCGAATATGCCTTCAAGTTAAGCACTTCCAAGTTCGGTTTTTTTATCGTACGAAAGATTTGTTAAAACCAAAGTTTTAATCCACTGCACTAATTCACCCCCCCCTCTTAGTGCCGCTCCGATCCTAACAATTGGTATCAGAGCTAGGCTCACTCTCATATTTGGTTTGATACCCAAGAGAGATGGCTTACTCTAGCATACATGAGGGTCATTCCATCACACGTCCACCCATGTTTAATGGGTCGGATTACACTTATTGGAAGACTCGCATGAGGATCTTCCTCATTTCCATGGATTTCAAGCTTTGGACTATTCTTGAAAACGGATTTCAAAAATCTTCTCTTTCGATGAGCGAATGAAATGAATCTGAGAAGAAGGTTTTTGCTTTAAACGCAAAGGCTATGAATGCCTTGTTTTGTGCACTAGACAAAAATGAATTTAATCGTGTTTCAATTTATGATTCGGCTTTTGATATTTGGAGAACTCTTGAGGTCACTCATGAAGGCACTAGCCGAGTGAAAGAGTCCAAAATCAACATCCTTGTGCACTCTTACGAACTTTTCCGAATGAAACCAAGTAAGTCCATCGGAGACATGTACACCCGGTTCATGGATGTCATCAATGGACTCAAAGCTCTTGGTAAAGATTTTACTAACTTTGAACTAGTAACTAAAATCTTAAGATCCCTCCCTAAAAGTTGGGATCCAAAAGTTCGGCCATTCAAGAGGCTAAAGAACTTAAAACATTCCGTCTTGAAGAACTCATTAGGTCTCTAATAACCTACGAAATGACATGTCAAGCTCATGACGAGCTCGAGAACTCCCTTCCAAAGAACAGAAAGGATATGACACTCACATCACAAGAAGACCACTTGAAAGGAACATCAAGTGATGAGGACAGTGACAATGACATTGCACTTATGACTCAAAAATTTAAAAAATATTTAAGAAAGAACAAATTTAAAAATAATACAAAAATTCTTTAAATGCCTTATGTGATGATTGAAAATTAATTTGCTTTATGATGAATCATGAATCATGACTTGATCTATGATATTGATATATTTTAATCATGATCCTTGGTTGTATAATTCTTTTGCTCTATTAAAAAAATTTATCGAATGAATCATGTCCTTCTTGAATTTTCTTGATATCATGACATGATTTTGTAATATGGCTTGTATAATGATTAAAAATTTTTAGCCATTGATTTCTCCCTTCTTTTTTATAATGATAAAGGGGGAGTTAGTTTACTAGCCTGCATATTTCAAAGGAAGGAAAATTTGCTAGCTCGATCATTTCATTGAAAGAACTTGCTATCATGAACACTACCAATGAATTGCAAATCCTGCAATCTAAAGAGAAGCAAAGAATTGCTATCCCGAAAGAAGCAAAAAATGCAAAACTTAGAAAACTTGCAATATATAATCTCTCTTACCATGCTTTGTATCAAAAATAGGTTGATATCCTTAAAAGCATCGCATTAAATTTTTTAGTGTATTGCAATGTATCACATGTATCGCAAATTGTAATTTTTGAGACTATTATCATATTATGTTTAACAATTGATATCTTTCATTGATATGAGAAATTATCAATCTCATGATGTATCACATAATGATATCATGATTTGCGATAGTATCATGTGATCCTTGGTGAATTTTCACATTGACATCCTTCATGAAATGATTTCTTTGCACTGTTGTCTTGTTTGTATCATGTGATGATTGAAATATTGATTGATGCAAATTCATAGTTTATGTAAAAGTCTAAATCATTGGTTCCTCTCCTTCTTTTCGGTAATGACATAGGGGGAGAAAGATTGCTAGCTCAAGGCAAATGCTGGCTAGCTTATACTCTTCCCTTCTTTTCGACAAAAACAAAGGGAAGAAAGCTTTTCCTAGTTAGAACATGCAAAGAAAAGAAAAGTGCAATCTTGCACAAGAAGCAAGTGTTGAATTGCCATCTTGATATATGCTTTTATGCTTATATGTTGTGATGAAAATCTAGCTTCAAGTTGCAAAAACTTGCATATCTTTTAAAATAGCTAGAGCTACTTCTCCTTTTTGTTGATGACATAGGGGGGAGAAGTATATTGATGACTTCATGCATTGAATTGAATATTTTATATATATTTGCATGATGGTTTAAATGTTTTTCATAACATGTGATGAATGTTATTTGGATTTGGGATAATCCAAGTGTTCTATCAATGGCATATTGATAGGGGGAGTTTGGTTAAACTCCGGGAAGTTAATGTTAACTCCGTTAGTCATCAATTAGTTGTCATCATCAAAAAGGGGGAGATTGTTGAATCTCGGATTTTGATGATGAAACTAATTGATTGTATTTAGATGTTTAACTACATTTTGAGTGATGCAGGTCTACTCAATCAAGATTAGACAGTTAACGGAGGAGGAATTGACGTTGCGCCGGAGGAGATCACGTTAGGATATTGGATGGCAGAAGGCTTCAGACGTCGGGCATCGGTCCAAGAGCAGAATTGTGCCAAGGATATCCGCGTTGTGGAGGTCAACTGCCGATTGGGCAGCAAGAGAGGACGATGCGCCAAAGAATCGGACGAAGCACCAACCAAGGACGTGCCAGGCAACACAATGTCAATTCGCTTTGTAATAATTGTCTAGATCGGAGTAGAGTTTTGGCTTGTGTGTGCAAGATTAACTACGATAACGATGAAGACATAAAGCGAAACAAAGTGTCGGAGTCAAGCGCGAAGGATTTGTTGTGAGTTCGAGAGTTCGACGGAAGTCCGAAGGTTCGTCGGGAATGCTGCCGGAACTAGTCGAGAATGAGTAGGGAGCATACCGAAGGGTTTTACGGAAGCTTGACGGAAGGTTCGTGGGAAGTTCGCAGAGCTCGCCGAGAAATATCGGAGCTTACTGAAGAAGCTCATTGGAACTCGCCAAGATCAAATCGTGAAGTCTAGGAGCTTGCAGGGAGTCCGTAAAATGGTTTCCGAGAGTTCGTCGGAAGATCGTCGAAAGTTCGCTGGAAGCTCGCCGGAAAATGTCTTGACTTGCGGACTTTGTAATAGCTTAGAAAATATCTTTAAATTCGAAGTTAGGATTAGGTGTTAATCCTATAACTCAAGTAGGGGCCAATTGGGCCCGAATTCGGACTGGTTTGGGCCAAGTTTGGAGCCCAACCAATGAGCTGAAATAGTGTAGGTGGTGGCACTGCCAGATTAGGCGGTGGCACCGCCTAGAACACGAGAACTGAGCGGTGGCACCGCCAGCCTCGGGAACCCAAGAAAATTCAAAATTTGGAGCCCAAATTTGAATCCTCTTGGGGCCTATAAATACCCCTCAATTCTCAGCTGAGATAATAACTTTTTGAAAAGCAATTGATTGAGAGAAAGGTCTTAGATAAGTCTTAGCTAGTCTTGTTTTGAATTTGCTAGTGTTCACCTCCTTCTTTCTTGTTGAAAATCTGTAAGAGAGTGAACCGCTCGTAAAAAGTTGTAAGAGGGGTATTTACCCTTCCCCTTCAAGAGATTTGCTAGTGGAAGGTGGGAGCCTCATCGAAGAGGGGCCTTACAAGTGGATGTAGGTCATTTGACGAACCGCTTTAAGATCGGCGTAATCTCTTGTTTGCATTTCATTACTACTATTTTCATTACTGCAAACCTTCTTACTTGCTTTATTTCCTCATTATCTTTGCTGCACAACTTTGAGAATACGCCTTCAAGTTATGCACTTCCGAGTTCGGTTTTTTTATTGTATGAAAGATTTGTTAAAACCGAAGTTTTAATCCGCTGCACTAATTCACCCCCCCCTCTTAGTGCCGCTCCGTTCCTAACACTAAGAGGGATGAGGATGAGTTAGTGCAATAGCAATTTTAATCAGTATTAAAATGGAGGATGAATCAGTGCAATAGCAATTTTAATCTGTATTAAAACTTAATTGATAAATCAATACATTTTGGAAACTCAATTGATCAGACTTGTAAATAAAAAGAATAAAACTAAGTCACAATAAAGGGAAGTAAAGAGAGGTAAATCAATTCATAGTGGTTTGGTCTTCCCAACCTATATCCACTCTTGTTTCCTCTTTTTTCAAGGCTACTAGTTTTTACTATCTTTCTTCTTTCTAATAGTCGAATATCAACTACCCTTATTATAACTCTTTTCTTTTTCAAGCTTAGGAGATAACCTTCACACTCTCTTTTGATAAGAGGTATCTCACCTCCTATAACTTAGAATTTTAACTAAACTTAAGAGGAAGAGGAGACTCAACCTATGATTAAAATAAGAGCTTACTTCACTAGCTCAAGAATGGATGCTCCATTAACCAAGCTTAAGTGGGGCATTTATAACCCCCCAAAGGCTTCATAAATGTAGTTAAAAATTTAAATCTCCAAAATTTTAAGGTATGAGTAGTAGTATCACCAGCATTGGATGGTAATACTATCGTAACTTTTAGCACAACCATAATTCTGGATGTTGGCGATACTACCACCATAATTTTTAAATTTTAAGTGATACCTCCTCCGTCATAGGCGGTTACATCATCAAAAAATCTACAAAGCACAAATAATGCTTGTCAACTGACTCAAGTTGTGCCACCACATAGACCTAGTTTATGCCACTAGTGTAGCCTTCTAACAGACTCAATTCAATCTGATTTCAAGCCCATTGGGTTTATTGTCAAGTGGGCTTTATTTCAAACACCAACTTAAATTGACTTAAAATAACTTCGATTAAGACTTTGACAAATCAACCATATATAGTACATGTATGAAGCTTTTGACATATTATACACTCTTCTAGTATATCGTTTGATCTTTCAATACTTTATATAAACTTCTAATACATCGCCCTTTCCTTCGATGCATTATCCATTCCACTAGCATAATGATATTCTCATGATATCTAATCTTCCGATATAATATCTGATCATTCTAGCATGATGCATGAACCTTTAGTACAAAATATGATCTCCGGCAATTGACCAATCCTCAAGTTCAATATCTAATTTTTGATATAATAATTTTTCCTACATAATGTCTGACTCGCTTGCTCAATAATTGGCCCTTTGATAATCTGATTCTATGATTGAAGTATTTTCCAACGTCACTTATCTCAAAAGCATATTAGTCTCATAAACTCACCAATTGATTTCATCATTAAAATTCATGATTCAATAAGTTCTCCAACTCCTTAGCTTGGAGCATATTATTCTCATACCCCCGTAGCTTTGTAGTTCAGGAGCCTTTACTCTCAATGAGAGATGGCCATGAGACATTCCTTTGCTCTCATGTATAGCTTGCATGAGTATCGACACCTGAGCCATTAAATCCCTTGCTCGTAAGTAATGCACAAACTCTCTCATATCATCTGTCAACCTTTTGACTTAGATCTCTAACTAATATAATCAGGATTCCAACCTTTTTTGCACAGACTCTACCATCTCAAAAAATTCACCACTTCTACAAAGATATGTAAACTCATAATTAACAAGGTCAAAACACGGCTTCAACTTGGTCACTCTTTCTTTGGTGCCTTTATATATCCAGGTTATCCTTCAACATTTTGCATGAGCGAACTTTTGCAATATGAGAACATTACTACAAATGCCATGCTCCACTTGAGCGACTTTGCTAATTTTCACATGAGTGCTTATCTGTTTCTCTCAAACGGTCATTGATTATTACTACCCTACTTGTATAGTAGTGCTAATTTGCAATGTGCATTTATATCAACCACACATTATTATTGCTAATTGTCATGCATTATTACTACCCATCTTATATAGTAGTGCCTAACCCGATCTTATACCACATTGTCATATCCTTAGTTGGAATTGCCCAATATGTGTGGAACCCAAGTGATACTCATTCACAAGAGTGAGCCTAGACTCTAATCTTGTGCAGTCTACCAAAGAACTATATGATAAAGAAAATGTTAGAAAGGTAAACATGTGGGGTAATTTGCCACCATCACATATGAAAAATGTAAGATAATCGGGATCCCACAAAGCAATTAACTTTTATTAAGTATAAAATATTAGGATCAATACGACACTAAGATTTGAAAATTTTTGTTTGATAAATTAGTGCAGCGATAAAAACATCATTGATAAAATTATTTGTTTGATAAATTAGTGCAGCGATAAAAACATCATTGATAAAATTTTTGTTTGATAAAATTATTTCGACAAAGCCTATATCGAAAAGTAAAGAAAGTAATGACTTTGAGTAAATGTAAAGTGTAGAGTGTAGTTAAGTAATGACAGAAAGTAGTAAGAAAAGAACACTCGGATTTATAGTAGTTCAGTCATTGTGACCTACGTCCACTTCCGATTCCTCTTCCGTCGAGATCACCAACTTCTACTAATGGTCTTCCTTTAATAGAAGAAGACTAACCACCTTCATACAAAGCTTTCTCCTTTTCATGGGTTTAGGAGACAACTCTTACAAACCTCACACCTCTTCTTGAATGATTACAAAGCTGAAGAAAGAGGAGGACTCTTAGCACTTTTACAACACTTTTATAGCCCCAACACTTAAAGATTTTTTCACACTTTTCTTCTCTTTTTTTTTTTTGTTATCCTTTCATGCAGAAAGGAGTGGGGTATTTATAGGCCCAAAAGGTTTTAAAATTGGAGCTAAAAAGAGTCTCATCCTGGATTTTCGAGGTATGGGCGGTACCACCGCCAGTACTGGGCAATACCATTGCCTAATACTCTAACACTGGGTGGTACCACTGCCTAATGTGATGGTACTATTACCTGACAAATCCTCAGAGACTGGGCTCTGGTGGTACCACTGCTTGACAGGGTGGTACCACCGCTTGATAGCATTAACTACCGGTAGTACCATCTCCTAGACCACCTAGGAGGCTGAGCCTCAAGCAGTTCCATCATGCACCATAAGCGGTGCCACTGCCCACCCTAGGCGGTGCCATCGCCTAGCAAGGCTCCATGTGGCTGAGTGGGCCTTCTGTCTAGCCCAACTCTACCCTGTTTTGGGCCCAGTTGGATCCTAACTGAGTTAGTGGGATTACCTCGCAATCATAACTCAATCGAAGTTTTAACTATGACAATTATGGCATTAACTAAGTAGTCTTTTTCTGGTATGTCAATCGTTCTTCCGGTGAAGTCTTGACAAACTTCCGATGAACTTTTGGCATGCTTTTGGCGAACTCCTAACAAACTCTTGGTGAACTCCCGATGAACTCTCATCGAGCTTTTGGCAAACTCTCGATGAATTCTTGGCTAACTCCCGATGAATTCTTGGTGAGCTCCCAATGAACTCTCGATGAGCTTTCAGCACATCGTCCGAATCTTCGTCATACCGTTTGATCTTTGACTCCGACCCAACATTTACTTTATGTCTTATTAATTATCATAGTCATTCCTAGAACACTTACCTTAACATATGGATTAGATCAATAATTTATCAATTAATTTTATCATCAAAATTCGATATTCAACAATCTCCCCCTTTTTGATAATGACAACTAATTGATGATGGAGTTAACTTTAACTCCCCCTATCTATATGCCATATTAAGATAGGCAAACTTGAATTTCAAAGGAATCATGACCTTTGAATTCAAGTGAAACAATTTCGATCACATGGATCGAATGCAATATATCAAATCAAAATTTCATATGTTTGTGCATCATTATAGTTTCAAATTAAAATATGCATAATTTTAAAACCTTACTTTATGTCCTCATTTCATGATACCAAAAATAAATCAATCACCACTATGGGCATATCATACATGATATTAAAGCATTCATGATATATCATTTTGGGCATAACATTCATAATGCTAAGATATTAAAATTTTTATCACTTCATGCATTTGAATCAACATTTTTATTATAATACCAAACATTCATCATTTCTCCCATGCATGATACTAAAGCATTCATGATACATCATTTTGGGCATAACATTCATGATGCTAAGACATTTAAACTTTTATGCATTAAATCAACATTTTGATCATGATACCAAACATTCATCATTTCTCCTCCTTTGTCATCAACAAAAAAAAGAATCATTCAATAATGAAAGTGTTTTAAATTATTCAAGTAAGTTTTATACCAATTTATCCAAGCAAGAAAAAATGAGAAGTTAAGCAAAAAGTTTGCATGATAACTGTTTTTGCTTTTTGAAATGGGCAAGCTAGCATTTTTTACTTTAAATGTGCAAGAGCTTTTTGGTTCCTCTTAAGATGTGCTAAGTTTATTTTTCCCTTTGACATAAAAATAAGAAGAAGAGGAAGAAGAGTAAAGGAGGAATTCATTCTCCATGAAAAATCAAGAACCAAATTCATGAAAGTTAAGTTTCATGAATCAAGCTTCTACTATAACAAAGAGAGAGGATTCATCATAAAGGATCAAGATGTCCATACAAAAAAAAATCAAATCCCTATTCTTGCAAATGATCATCATATACTGAAAGTCTATGGATAAAAATTCTTCTTTCATGAGTAGAGTGAGGAAGAATTCATGGGGAAAGATCATTAAATGAAGGATCAAAAATCCATGAATCAATGCTCTTCTTTTGCAAATAGAAAGAGGAAGGATTCGAGATGATCTCAATTTAAAAGGAAAATTCAAGTTATGAAAAACTGAGAAATCCAAAAACTTATAAAGGAATTCATATATTTGGAATATTTAACATGCCTAATTCTTTTCTAATAAAATCAAATTATTCCTCATTCAATGGTTATGTAAAAATATCTAATAATTGATGCTTTATATTAATAAATTATAAAGATATATCATGACTATTAACATGATCTCTAATAAAATGATGCTTAATATTAGTATGTTTAGTTCTAAAGTGTTGAATGAGATTTTTTGTTAAACATATTGCACTAGTGTTCTCACATTTTATATGTATGTTTTTCAAGTGAATTTCATAATCTTCTAAAATGTTCTTTATCCAGATAACTTGTGCACAATATGCACCTACTGCTATATACTCAGTTCAGTTGAAGATAATACAACCGAGTTTTGTTTCTTAGAGGACTAAGAGACAAGTGTGTAGCTTAAGAATTGATATATTCTGGATGTGTTTTTTCTATCTATTTGACAACTAGCAAAATCAGTATCGACATAAGCAAGTAACTCAAAGTTTTTAGAATTTGGATACCATAGTCCTAAAATATGAGTTCCTTTTAGATATCTTAAAATCCTTTAAACAACTTTTAAGTGAGATTACCTAGGATTAGATTAAAATCTAGCATATAGTCTAACACTAAACATGATATCGGGTCTAATTGTTGTGAGGTATAATAAACTACCTATCATACCCCTATAAGTCTTTTGATCAAAATATTCACCATTAGTGTCCATATCTAGTTTTGTAGAAGTGCTCATTAGTGTATTAATAGCCTTAGTATTATCCATATTAAATCATTTTAATAGATCTAAAGCATATTTTGTTTGACTAATAAAAAGTCCATCACTAAGTTGTTTGATTTGTAAACCTAAAAAAAAATTTAATTCCCCCATCACACTCATTTCGAATTCATGACTTATACTATTAGCAAAAAAATCACATAAAGACTCATTTAAAGATCCAAAAATGATATCATCAATATAAATTTGAATAATAAATAAATTATTTTCAAAATATTTGATAAAAAATGTAGTATCAATCTTACCTTTTATAAAATTATTTTGAGAAAGAAAAGAACTAGGCCTCTCATACCAAGCCCTAGGGGCTTATTTTAATCCATAGAGGGCCTTAGTCAACTTAAACACATGATTCGGAAAGTTAACATTCTCAAATCCAGGAGGTTGTTCAATATAAACTTCTTCAGAAATAAAGCCATTAAGAAAAGCACATTTAACATCCATTAGAAATAACTTCAAATTATTACAACTAGCATAGGTAAGGAGAATCCTTATGGCTTCAAGTATAGCCACAAGAGCAAATATTTTTTCATAATCGATACCTTCTTCTTGATTGAAACCTTTGGCTACTAATCTAACCTTGTTTCTAACCACGATACCAAGTTCATCTTGCATATTTCTGAAGACTCATTTAGTACTAATTACCAAATGGTCACTAGGTCTAGGAACAAGCTTTCATACCTCATTTCTCTCAAATTAATTTAATTTCTCATGCATTACAATAACCTATGAATTATCTTTCAAGGCCTCATCAATTCATTTAGGTTCAATTTGAGATAAAAAGGCTACATTCACACAAAAAATTTTAAGAGAAGAATGAGTTTGAACATATTTTGAAGTATTTCTAATTATTAGCTCCTTAGGATAAGCATCTACATACTTCCAATCCTTAAGTATGGATTCTTCGGAAGAAGATGCATTCAAGTTGCTAGTAGGAGGAGATGATTCATTCAAATTTAAACCATCAAAATCAAGATCATCATCAAAATCATTTTTCTTGAATGCAAAATCCTCATTGAAAATAATATGAGTAGATTCTTCTATAACTAAAGTTCTTTTATTAAACACACGAAATGCTTTAAAAGTAGAAGAATAACCAAGAAAAATGTCTTTATCAGATTTTGCATCAAATTTTCCTAAGGCATCTTTTTCATTTAAAACAAAACATTTACAACCGAAAACTTTAAAATACGAAACATTAGGTTTTTATTATTCCATAAATCACAATGATATTTGGAAAGTAATGGTCTTACTAGAATCCTATTCATGATATAGCATGTTGTGTTAATGGCTTTGGCCCAAAAATATTTGGGTAAGCTATATTCGTTTAACATGGTTCTTATTATTTCTTATAAACTCTTATTTTTTTCTTTCAACTACTTCAATTTGTTGTGTGTTTCTTGGAGTAGAAAAATTATGATTATACGCATTTGATTCATAAAAGTTTTAGAAATCATAGTTTTGAAATTCACCACCATAATCACTACGTATAGATGAAATCATAAAGCTTTTTTCATTTTAAACAAGTTTATAAAATTTTAAAAAATACTTAAAACAATCACTTTTGTGTGCCAAGAAGTATGTCCAAGTATATCTACTATAATTATTAATAATTAAAAAAGTGCATTTGCTACCTCATATCAATTGGTCCAAATAAATCTATATTGATCAATTGCAATGGTCTAGAGGTTCTTATTTGATTATTTGACTTGAAACTACCTTTTATTTGTTTTCCTAGTTAATATACATCACACACTTTGTCTTTGACAAATTTGATGCTAGAGATTCCTCTTATAAGTTCTCTAGATGAAATTTGGGAGATTAGTTTCATGCTAGCATAACCTATCCTCATATACCAAAGCCAAGCATTATCATTTAAAACCAAAAGGCAAGTTTCATTACAAAACTCATCAAGATCAATGGTATAGACATTTTTGGTCCTTAAGGCAATCAAAGATCTATTCATGTGTGGTATTTCTATAATAAAATCATTAGGTTCGAACTTAATGTTGTAACCTTTATCACATAATTGACTAATTCTTAGTAAGTTATGCTTTAAACCATCTACTAATAAAATATTTTCAATCAAAAGGTTTGATTTGTTACCTATATTTCCTTTTCAAATAATTTTTCTTTTGTTGTTGTCTCCAAATGTGACAAATCCTTCGTCTTAGCTAGTGAGCTTAGAGAAGTGTGTTAGATCTCTAGTCATGTGCCTTAAGTATTTAATATCAAGGTATCATCTCTTGCTCATAGCTTGTGATTATAGACATATCTACAAGAATGAAGGTTTTCTTTTAGGTACCCAATTTACCGTGGGTTCCTCATAAATAGACCTACCTAACTTATCATTTTGCATTAAATTATTTAAGGTTCCTTTAGGGACCCATATTAACTTATGTGGACTATACCTCTTAAATGGACATTTATGAGCATAATGTCCAAATTTACAACAAAAGTTACATTTGTTTCAGAGTGAAACATGCAAAGTTGGGCCTTTGACAAAGATAGTTGGCTTTTGGTGAGTGTTACTCACAAAGCCAATTCGATCTCTTCTATGAACACGATCCTCTTTAGCAAGGATTATGTTTAAGGATTTGCTTCATATTTCAAAAATTTCTAAGGTCTCATATAGTAACAAAATTTTCTTTTTAAGCATCTTTAATTCTACACATTTTGTGCAAGGAGACAATATTTCATTATCATGCTTAATATTAATCTATCAAGTTCACTAACAAGATAAGCATGCTCATTTTTTAATAATTTATATTTTTTCCTAACTAATTTATATTCATCAAATAAATTATGAAAAGCATTCAACAATTCATCAAAGGATAAATGGGCTTTGATTGAGTTACTTGCCTCATCGCCAAGCACCATTAAAGCATAGTTAGCAACTTCTTTATTGGTTGGCTCCTCGTCTTCGGATGCACTTGAATCATCCTGAGTAGCTTTTAGCGCTTTCTTCTTTGGTTGCTTCTTCTTCACATGGGAACATTGACTTTTGAAGTGTCCTAACTTTTTGCATTCATAGAAATTATTTAGTCCTTTTTAAGTTTATTTTTATTTTTAATGTCATGTTTAGTTTTGTTCTTTTTTATGAATTTTTTAAATTTTCTTATTAGAAGTGTCAAGTCGTCATCACCATCATCATCATTATCATCATCATCACTTGAGTTTTCTCTCAAGTGGTCTTCTTGAGTTCTAAGTATCAAATTCTTCCTGTTCTTTAGAAGGTTATTCTCAAGTTGTTCATGTGCATTACACATCATTTCATAGGTCATTAAATACCCGTTAAGTTCTTCGAGTGGAAAGTTGTTCAAGTCCTTGACTTCTTGATTTGTGGTTGCTTTAGGATCCCAACTCTTTAGAAGGGATCTTAATATCTTGTTAACAAGTTTAAAATTAGAAAAACTTTTACCAAGTATTTTTAGACTATTGACGACATCCATAAACTGGGTATACATGTCTCCAATGGTCTCACTTGGTTTCATGCGAAACAATTCATAACTATAAACCAAAAGATTAATTTTGTACTCCTTAACCTACTTGTGCCTTCGTGTGTGATTTCAAATGTATGCCAAATATGTAAATAGAAACGATTGAATACATATTTATCTAACATACAAAACAAAGCATTCATAACTTTTGTATTCAAAGAGGAAGTCTTCTTCTCTAAATCATTCCAATTGTTTAATGGAAGAGAAGACATTTGAAATCTGTTTTCAATAATATTCTATAACTCAAAATCCATAGAAATCAAAAAAATCCTCATCCTAGTTTTTCAATGTGTGTAATCTATTCCGTTAAACATGGGAGGACATATGATAGAATGACCCTCTTAATTGCTGACAAAAGTCATTTCTCTTGGGTTTTAAACCAATTGAGAGTTAGCCTTGCTCTGATACCAATTGTTAGGATCAATACGGCACTAGGGGGGAGGGGTGAATTAGTGCAGTAATAAAAACATCGTTGATTTGGAAAATTTTGTTCGATAAAATTATTTCGACAAAGCCCATATCAGAAAATAATGAAAGTAATAACTTAGAGTAAATGTAAAGTGTTGAGTATGGCTAAGTAATAAAAGAAAGTGATAAAGAAAGAACACATCGGATTTATAGTGGTTCGATCGGTGTGACTTATGTCCACTTCTGATTCCTCCTCCGTTGAGGTCACTAGCGTCCACAATGGTCTTCCTTCAATAGGCAAAGACCAACCAACTTCTTACAAAGCTTTCTCTTTTTCACGGGTTTAGGAGACAACTCTTATAAGCCTCACACCTCTTCTTTAATGATTACAAAGCTGAAGAAAGATGATGAGGACTCTTAGCACTTTTACAACACTTTTACAATACTTTTACACCCCAACATTTCAAGATTCTTTTACACTTTTCAGCTCTTTTGTTTTTTTGTTACCCTTCCATGTTAAAAGGAGTGGGATATTTATAAGCCCCAAATGTTTCAGAATTGGAGCAAAAAAGTATTTTATCTCAGATTTTCGGAGTATTAGCTATACCACCGCTTGACACTCTAACATTGGGTGGTACCACCGCTTAGTCTGGCGGTACTATGTTAGGACTCTAGCTAGGAGAGTCCTAATTGAGAGGGACATTCATGTAAAACCTACCTAAGCTGACCCCTATTAAAGAGGTGAACAGGCCAACTAGGGTTAGGAGGTTCTTTCTTAAATATGAATTAGGAGTTGTAAAGGAATAGGAGTCTTGAGTAGAAGTCCTATTAGGAGTTGGTTAGAAGTAGGAGTCTTGAGTAGGAGTCCTATTAGGAGTTAGGGTTTAGAAATCCTATAAATAGCCATGTATTCCTCCTCTTTTGATAAGCAATAGATGAATCTTTTCTACAGCCTTTGAGCAGCAACTTGAAGGGAGGAACCCCTATAGAGTTCCAAGGAGTTCGATGTTAGAACCCTTGCAGATTCTAAACTTCGGGTTGATCTCTTTAGGGGATCGGCCTTCTTGGAACTCTATAGGGGTTCCTCCCTCCAAGTTGCTGCTCAAAGGCTGCAGAAAAGATTCATCTATTACTTATAAAAAGAGGAGGAATACATGACTATTTATAGGGTTTCTAAACCCTAACTCCTAATATGACTCCTACTCAAGACTCCTACTTCTAACTAACTCCTAATAGGTCTCCTACTCAAGACTCCTATTCCTTTATAACTCCTTATTCTTCTCTAAGAAACAACCTCCTAACCCTAGCCGGCCTCTTCACCTCTTTAATAGGGGTCGGCTTAGGTAGGTTTTACATGAATGTCCCTCTCAATTAGGACTCTCCTAGCTAGAGTCCTAACAGACCCACCCTCTTCAAATCAGCCATGTCCTCGAGGCTGACGATTCATGAATTTTGAGAATTTGATCTTCAAGTCGTCATAGTTCTCCCAAGTGGCATCTTCTGTTGGTAGGTTCACCCACTGTATTAGCACTTTAGTAGTGGGTCATCATCATCGAGTCATGATCCGTCGATCAATAATGATACTTGGCTGGGTCTGGAGTTCTCCTTGGATAGTCATATTTGGCGGGTGGCTTTGGGTTGTCTCCAAGCACCTATTTACAACTTTTGTCTAGCCGTCGATTTCTGGGTGATATGTCGTACTCCTTTTCAATTTAGTATCCTGCATATAGAATAACTTTGTCCAAAATCTATTCGAGAAGATGCAAGTAGAATTTATCATAAGCACAATGCGTCCCTTATAGTGTAATTTTTTTGAGTCCCAATTGTAATGAGCCACGGAGCTTGGTGCTTCCTCCAAATTTTTTATAATCTTACTAGTCTATAAATCTTCCTACCAATCCATCTTAATATCCTTAAGGAAGTCGCTGGTCGGAAGTGAAACAGCCGAAACTTCAGCTTGCTCGGGTAGTTGCGAAAGCGCATCTACAAGAATATTCTCTTTCCCCTTTTTGTAAGTTATTTCATAATCAAATCCAAGAAGTTTTGTTACCTATTTTTGCTGCTCAGGGGATGATATCTTTCACTCCAAAAAGTGCTTGAGGCTTTTATGGTCGGTTTTAATTTGAAATCGTCGACCAATCAAGTAGGGTCTCCACCTCGTTGCTGCGCGCACAATGGCGAGCATCTCCTTATCATATATTGACTTATTTTGATGGGAGGGAGATAATGTCTTGCTAGTGTATGTGAGTGGTCGACCATCATGCATGAGAATGGCTCCAATTCCGACTCCAGATGTGTCGGCCTCAATAATGAAGGGTCGGTTGAAATCTGGTAGTGTTAGCACCGGCGTCGTCGTCATGGCTGCCTTAAGTTTGTCGAAGGAAGTGGAGGCTCTGTCCAACTATTGGAAGACATCTTTTTCTAGTAAGGAAGTATGTGGTGCATTGATCTTTCCATAGTTTTTCATGAACTTGCGGTAGTAGCCTATTAAACCCAGAAAGCCATGTAGCAATTTTATGTTTCTCGAGGTCGGCCAGTTTTGCATTGCTCCAATTTTGAAGGGGTCCACTGCCACACCTTCCTCTGATATGATATGCCCAAGATATTCCACCTTCTGTTGAAGAAAGCAAAAATTTGTAGTGGTTGTTTTGTGTTCAAAAGGTGGTTTTCAGTATGTCTTCTTCGCACGCTCTTATTTGATGATACCTGGATCAAAGGTCCAGCTTTGTGAAGATTTGTGCTCCCTTTCATCAAGCAATTTATCTACTATTGGAATAAGGTATTTGTGCTTGATGGTTATCAACACATATTCGCCTTGTTCCGTCCTTCTTGCGTACAAATAGCACCAGTGAAGAGTAGAGGTAGCAACTTGGCCGAATAACTCCTGTTTCGAGCATCTCTTTTACAATCCTTTCTATTTCATCCTTTTGGAGATGTGGATACTGATATTGTTGAGCATTTGCTAAAGATTTGCCTGGAAGGATCGTTATATAATGATCATGCCGACGGATAAGAGGTAGGTAGCACGGTTCGTCAAATATATTTGAAAATTCAACAAACAAAGGAAGTAGATTTGGATCTTCAAATTCTGTTGGCTTTCCCTTAATTTGCTACTCAAGTTGTACCAAAAAGCCACTGCATGTTTTATGCAAAACCTTCTCCATTTGTTGTGTGCAAATCGTTGTTATGTCACCCCCACGTTCCCCGTGCAATATCACCTGTTTCTTCTTACTATAAAATTTCATAATTAGTTTCATAAAATTTCAGGAAATATCACCTACTATCATCAACCATTTAATTCTAAGCATGGCCTCATGATTGTTAAGAGGGAGAAGGAAGAAATCTGCAATTATCTCTTGGTCCTACAACAATAGTTTCTCCTGCGGGCGCCTACGATCACAATTCAAAATCCGTCCGTCGGTGACCTTAACATCAAACCTGTAGCGATTCTCGATAGGTAATGCTATCTGAACAGCAAGCTTACTATTTAGAAAGTTAGTGGTACTGCCCATGTCGATGAGAACATTGATCGGTTGTTGTTTGAGAAGGCCTCCAACTTTCATCGTTTGCGAGTTTGAGTAGCCGGCTAGTGCATATACTATAATGTCAATCGGTTGTGGCTCTTCTTCCGCATCTTCTTTATGTTCAAGGTTCTCTTCTGAATGTTTAATGACCTCTTCTTCTATTGGTTCAATCATAAGAAGTCTCCCTTTCATCGTTTGCGGGTTTCAGTAGCCAGCTAGTGTGTGTACTGTAACGTCGGTCGGTTGTGGCTCTTTTTTCGCATCTTCTTCATTATGTTTAAGGCTCTTTTTTGAATGCTCAATGACCTCTTCTTCTACTGGTTCAAATAAAAGAAGTCTCCCTTTTCTACAGCAATGCTTGTAACTCCACGGCTCATCACAATGCCAACATAATCGCTTCTCAGATTGCTCCCGAAGCTCTTCTCTTGTCAACTTCTTTAGTGCAGGGACTCGATCAACAGTAGGGGGGGCTGAGGGCTTTAGTATTTCTGGCTGAGGAGCAACTCTAGTCCTCCAAGCTTCATGATTCAATCGCTCCTCTTGATGTCGTGCGAAAGAGATGGCTGCCATAAGCGTGTACGGTTGTCGTGCTTTAACTTCTCCTCGGATCTCTGGCTTCAAGCCCTCAATGAAGGTCGTCAATAGATGTTTTTGAGTCCAATCATGAGTTTGATTAGATAACCTTTCAAACCTGGTTTGGAACTCCTGAATGGTGGAGGTTTGTCGAATCTTTGCTAATTGTCCGTCAATATTCTCGTAATCGGTTGGTCTAAAACGGATCAGCAATCCTTCTTTGAATTGTCGCCATGAAAGGACTCCATAAGTGTATTCAAACTAGTCAAACTACTGTATGGCATCTCCTTCAAGATGTATAGCTGCAATTTTCACCATAGATGCGTCTGTGGTTTTGTGGTACCAAAAATATCGCTCCGCACGCGAAATCCAACCAATTGGGTCTCCTTCTTCCCATCTAGGGAAGTCCACCCTCATGCGTGGATAGTTGGGATCAATCATAGAACCTCCCCTCTTTTGGAAGTCATCTCTTCGGGCTTAGTGCGATTGGGCAGAGCTATCTCCTTGATGTGATTTCTTCAGGTTTAGTGGTCGGCCCAATCTGAGTTCAGTAAAGAATGTCCGAATCG
Source organism: Musa acuminata AAA Group (assembly GCF_036884655.1). NCBI lineage: Eukaryota > Viridiplantae > Streptophyta > Magnoliopsida > Zingiberales > Musaceae > Musa > Musa acuminata. The sequence continues at coordinate 27,732,324 of NC_088346.1, forward strand.
TATCCTCCATTCGTGCCTCAAAGGCTTCAAATTAAGCATTGATTGCCTCCTCAGATGCCATAGTATATACCTCCAAATCTGTGATGTTATGATCTCTCTTTTGTTGTTGGGTTAAAGGCATGTATAGGTTGAGAGAGGTGATGGTCGAAAAGGTTGGTGGATTGGTAGATGTAGGCTGCGGTTTAGGCTTGTTTTGTGGCTATTTTGGGTGCAGTTTAAGGGTGTGGTTTAGTGGAGTTTTAGGGTTGTGGATGAAAGTTTTGGATCTGTGGTAGATGGTAACAAAGGTTTGATAGAAATAAGTGGAAGTTGTAGCAAGTATATGCTGTCTTGTAAGAGTAGAATTGTCATCGAAGAAACAATGGTTTCTCGACGTAATTTCCACCAAAAACTTGAGAGAATTGAGGAGAGAATTGATAGCAAAATCACAGTTTATATGATAGCAAGGATGTCTAATTTAATCAAGAAAATTTCAGCAGTATAACAGCAAGGAAATTGGTGCAAGTTACGATTATAGAATTCTTGTCGAAAATTTTCAACGGTATACGACGAAAATTTGCAGCAACACAAAATTGTTTTTAGGGATGAAATTTTCAATAGATCAATCTTAGATGGAAGCCAAGATGATCTATGAATTGTATAAGAAATTTCATTCAAAAAAGATTGCAAATAGATGGGTTAAGGCAACAATATGCGGCTAAAATATTCTACAGCATAGATTTTCAAGTGTAGCAGATTGGACATAAAAGATCAGTAGTTTATATTGAGAATTTTTCAATGAAACCAAAGGGAAATCTACTGTCAGGAAGTGTCAAAAATTTCAAAAAAATTTCGTAGAAATTTGGATAGAAAAAGCATAGTAGCAAGATCAAACAAATGGTGCTATGCGGCTAGAATTCTGCAATGTATCTTTCGTCGTAGAGATGAAAACTTTGTGACGAAAAGTTTATGCAGCAATATAGGAATATTTTTTTTTTTTGGATTTTCGAATAAGGATAACTAAATTGCAGCAGCAGTAAGGTAGGAAACCAGAACCTGTTGCAATTCACGGGGAGATCAAAGGATGATCCGCGATGGTGGAGATGATGGCGGAATTCAGCGACGATCTTTTAAGCAATTGTGGGAATTGCTTTAGATGGTTGTGGAGGATTGATAGATGACTGTGGAAGGGCGGCGAGATGCCAAGAACGCTGCTCTGATACCAGGTGTTAGGACCCTTCCAGATTCTAAACTTGGGGTTAATCTCTTTAGGGGATCGGTCTCCTTGGAACTCTATAGGGGTTCCTCCCTCCAAGTTGTTGCTCAAAGGCTGCAGAAAATATTCATCTATTGCTTATGAAAAGAGGAGGAATACATGACTATTTATAGGGCTTCTAAACCCTAACTCCTAATAGGACTCCTACTCAAGACTCCTACTTCTAACCAACTCCTAATAGGACTCCTACTCAAGACTTCTATTCCTTTACAATTCCTTATTCTTCTCTAAGAAACTGTTAGGATCAAGAGCACTAAGAGGGGGGGAGGGGTGAATTAGTGCAGCGAAAAATCCTTCTACGATAAAAATCGCGTTCATTCGAAAAAAGTGATTTCGGTAGGAAAGCTTATTCGTAAATCACTTTAACTTTTGATTAAGCGAGATGCAGCAAAGATATAAGTGCAGTTTGCAGTTATGGTTCAAATCAGATAGTAGGCGCAAACTGAAATATGATATTAGTTCGAAAAAACTGATTTACGTCTAAATGCTTATTTGTAAATCACTTGATTAAGCGAGATGCAGTTAAAGCAAGGTTATAAAGGCAGTTTGTAGTTATGATAGAAATCAAAACATAAACGCAAACTGAAATATGATGATCATACGATAAAACTGATTTACGTCTAAACGCCGATTCAGAAAGTGCAAAGCTTGAAACCCGACCGTATATGCGTAGATAGCAGTAAGCTTTTGAGAAGATTTGCAGTAAAGATAAGATGCTAAAAGTAAATGCAAACTAAGATTTAGAGTGGTTCGGTCAAGCTTGACCTACTCCACTTTTGGCTTCCTCCACCGATGAGGTCACCAACGTCAACTAGAGGCCTTCCTTCAATAGGCGAAGGCCAATCACCCTTTTACAGTTTCACTCCTTTTGACGGGCTTAGGAAACAACCCTTACAGGATTTTCTCTTCTCTCTTTAAAGATCAGAACTTGGAAGAAAAGAGGGAGAAGAACTTTTGGCCTTTACAACAATTTTGAGCTATAAGAATCACAGAATAAGATCAGAATTTTGGTGTGTGTATGTTTTCTTTCAGTGCTGAATGGGTGGGGTATTTATAGGCCCCAACCCAGTTTGAATTTGGAGCTCAAAACTGTCAATTCCCGAAATTCCGGAATCTGGCGGTTGCACCTTCTAACTAGAGCGGTTGCACCGCCTGGCAGAGCTCGAAGACTGAGCCTCTGGGCGGTGCTACCTCCTGTCAGGGGCGATTGCACCTCCTGCTAGAGCTCAAAGACCGAGCTCAAGCGGTGCCACCTACTGACTGAGGCGGTTGCACCGCTTAGCCATAGCTCGGAGACCGAGCCTAGGCGGTGCCACCTCTGTCAAGGGCGGTTGCACCTCTTGCTAGAGCTCGAAGACTGAGCTCAGTCGGTGCCACCGCCTGACAAAAATCAGGGTCTGAATGGGTTGATCCATTCGGCCCAATTTGGGTTTTTTCAGGGGCCCAATTGCCCCAAGATTAAGTTAATGGGATCACCTCCCATTTCCAACTTAATCATTGTGCTAACTACGATTTTTCTTAAGATATTTACTGCAACTTGCTCTGGTGCGTCAATCGCTTCTTCCAGCGAACTTCCGTCGATCATCCGATGAACCCTCGGTGATGCTCCTACGAACTTCCGGCAAACTCCTGGACTTGCAACGATCCACTTGGCGAGTTCCGATGAGCTTCTTTGGCAAGCTCATGGACTTCTCGGATTTGTTCCCGCAGAACCTTCGACGACTGTCCGAACTTCCGTCAAACTCTCGAACTCCCAACGTGATCATTGTCTTGACTCTAGCGTAACTCCTGTTGCATATCTTATTTTCATCGTAGTTAATCCTGCACACTTATCTCAACATATATATTAGATAACAAATGACAATTGACTTCATCATCAAAATCTGAGATTCAACAGAAACAACCTCCTAACCCTAGTCGGCCTCTTCACCTCTTTAATAGGGGGTCGGCTTAGGTAGGTTTTACATGAATGTCCCTCTCAATTAGGACTCTCCTAGCTAGAGTCCTAACAGCCGATCCCCTAAAGAGATCAACCCCAAGTTTAGAATCTGTAAGGGTTCTAACACTTGGTATCAGAGCAGCATTCTTGGCATCTCACTGCCCTTCCACAGCCATCCATCAACCCTCCACAACCGCCCAAAGCAATTCCCACAATTGCTTAAGAGATCGTTGCCAAATTCCATCGTCATCTCCACCACCACGGATCATCCTGTGATCTCCCCATGAATTGCAACAGGTTCTAGTTTTCTACCTTACTGCTGCTACAATTTAATTATCCTTATTTTAAAATCCCAAAAAAATTATTCCTATATTGCTGCATAAACTTTTCGTCATAATATTTTCATCTCTACAACGAAAGATACATTGCAGAATTCCAACCGTAAAGCACCATCTGTGTTATCTTGCTACTGTGTTTTTTCTATCCAAATTGCTACAACATTTTATTGACAACTTTGACATTTCCTAACAGCAGATTTCCTTTGGTTTTGTCAAAAAATTCTCAATATAAACCATTGATATTTTACGTCTAATCTACTATACTTGAAAATCTACATTGTAAAATTTCAGCCGCATAGCACTGTTTGTTTGATCTTGATACTACGTTGTTTCTATCCAAATATCTACGAAATTTTTATGATAGCTTTGACACTTCCTAAAAGTGGAATTCCCTTTGGTTTCATCAAAAAATTCTCAATATAAACCACTGATCTTTTACGTCCAATCTGCTATACTTAAAAATCTGTGCTGTAGAAAATTTCAGCCGCATATTGTTGCCTTAACCCATCTATTTGCAATCTTTTTTTAATGAAATTTCTTATACACTTCATAGATCATCTTGGCTTCCATCTAAAAATGATTTTGTGTTGCTGCAAATTTTCGTCGTAACCCGCTGAAATTTCTCGACGAAAATTCTGCAATCGTAACTTGCACTAATTTTCTTGCTGTTATATTGCCAAAATTTTCTTGATTAAATTAGATATCCTTCCTGTCATATAAACTGTGATTTTGCTATCAATTCCCTCCTCAATTCTCTTAAGTTTTTGATGCAAATTACGTCGAGAAATTGTTGTTTCTTCGACGACAATTCTACTCTTACAAGACAACACATACTTGCTGCAACTTCCACTTATTTCTATCAAACCTTTGCTACCATCTACCATAGATCCAAAACTTTCATCTATAGCCCTAAAACTCCACCAAATCACACCCTCAAACTGCACCCAAAATAGCCACAAAACAAGCCTAAACCGTAGCCTACATCCACCGATCTACCAACCCTTTCGACCATCACCTCTCTCAACCAATACATGCCTTTAACCCGACAACAAAAGAGAGATCTTAACATCACAGATTTGGAGGCATATATTATGGCATCTGAGAAGGTAATCAATGCTAAATTCGAAGCCTTCGAGGCGCAAATGGAGGATAAGATTCGGACGCTCTTTATCGAACTCAGATTGGGCCGACCACTAAGCCCGAAGAAATCACATCAAGGAAAGAGCTTTGCCCAATCGCACCAAGCCCAAAGATATGACTTCCAAGAGAGGGGAAGCTCTATGACCAACCCCAACTATCCATGCATGAGAGTGGACTTCCCTAGATGGGAAGAAGGAGACCCGATTGGTTGGATCTCACGCGCGGAGCGATATTTTCGGTACCATTAAACCGCGGATGCATCTATGGTGAAAATTGCAGCTATATATCTTGAAGGGGATGCTATACAGTGGTTTGACTGGTTTGAACAAACTTATGGAGTCCTTTCATGGTGGCAATTCAAAGGACTGCTGATCCGCTTCAAACCAACCGATTACGAGAATATTGACGGACAACTAGCAAAGATCCGACAAACCTCTACCATTCAGGAGTACCAAAGTAGGTTTGAAAGGTTATCAAATCAAACTCATGATTGGTCTTAAAAACAGCTATTGAGGACCTTCATTGAGAGCTTGAAGCTGGAGATCCGAGGAGAAGTTAAAGCGCGACAACCATATACGCTTATGGCAGCCATCTCTTTCGCACAACATCAAGAGGAGCAATTGAACCATGAAGCTCAGAGGACTAGGGTCGCTTCTCAACTAGTAATATTGAAGCCCTCAGCCCCCCCTACTATCGACCAAGTCCCTACACCAAAGAGGTTAACAAGAGAAGAGCTTCGGGAGTGATATGCGACGGGGTTAAGTTGGCATTGTGACGAGCCATGGAGCCGTGAGCATCGCTGTAGTAAAGGGAGACTTCTTATGATTGAACCAATAGAATAAGAGGTCATTAAACATCCAGAAGATAGCCTTGAACATGAAGAAGAAGATGCAGAAGAAAATCCACAACCGACCGAAGTTACAGTACATACACTAGCCGACTACTCAAACCCGCAAACGATGAAAGTTGGAAGCCTTCTCAAACAACAACCGATCACTGTTCTCATCGACACGGGTAGTACTAATAACTTTCTAAACAGTAAGGTTACTATCTAGATGGCCTTACCTATCGAGAATTACAACAGGTTTGACTTTAAGGTCGCCAATAGATGGATTTTGAAGTATGATCATAGGCGCCCGCAAGTGAAACTGTTGCTGATCATGAGGCTTTACCAAGAGATAATTGCATATTTCTTCCTTCTCCCACTTGATGATCATGAGGCCATACTCAAAATTAAATGGTTGACGACATTAGGTGATATTTCTTGAAATTTTATGCAACTAATTATGAAATTTTACAGTAAGGAGAAACAGGTGATACTGAACGGGAAACGTGGGGGCGACGTAACGATGATTTGCACACAACAAATGGAGAAGATTTTGCATAAAGCATGTAGCAGATTTTTGGTACAACTTGAGCAGCAAACTATGGGAGAGCCAATAGAATTTGAAGATCCAAACCTACTTCTTTTGCTTGTTGAATTTTCAGATATATTTGACGAACCGTACAACCTACCTCTTACCCGTCGGCATGATCATTATATAACGATTATTTTAGGCAAACCTCCAGCAAATACTCAACCATATCAATATCTACATCTCCAGAAGGATGAAATAGAAAGGATTGTAAAAGAGATGCTTGAAACAGGAGTTATTCGACCAAGTTGTAACCTCTACTCTTCACCGGTGCTACTTGTACGCAAGAAGGACGGAACATGGCGAATATACGTTGATTACCGAGCTCTCAATGGCATAACCATCAAGGACAAATATATTATTTCAATAGAAAATGAATTGCTAGATGAAAGGGAACACAAATCTTCACAAAGCTAGACCTTTGATCAGGGTATCATCAAATATGAGTGTGCGAAGAAGACATACCGAAAACCACCTTTTGAACACACAACAACCACTACGAATTTTTGCTTTCTTCAAAAGAAGGTGGAATATCTTGGGTATATCATATCAGAGAAAGGTGTGATAGTGGACCCCTTCAAAATTGAAGCAATGCAAAACTGGCCTACCCCGAGGAACATAAAATTGCTAGATGGCTTTCTGGGTTTAACAGGCTACTATCGTAAGTTCATGAAAAACTATGGAAAGATCAATGCACCACTTACTTTCTTATTGGAAAAAGATGTCTCCCAATGGTTAGATAGAGCCTCTGCTGCCTTCGACAAACTTAAGGCAGCCATGACGACGATGCCGGTGCTAACACTACCAGATTTCAACGGACCCTTCATTATTGAGGCCGACGCCTCTGGAGTCGGAATTGGAGATATTCTCATGCAAGATGGTCGACCACTCGCATACACTATCAAGGCATTATCTCCCTCCCATCAAAATAAGTCAACATATGATAAGGAGATGCTCGCCATTGTGCGCGTAGCAATGAGGTGGAGACTCTACTTGATTGGTCGACGATTTCAAATTAAAACTGATCATAAAAGCCTCAAGTACTTTTTGGAGTGAAAGATATCATCGCCTGAGTAGCAAAAAAGGGTAACAAATCTTCTTGGATTTGATTATGAAATAACTTACAAAAGGGGGAAAGAGAATGTTCTTGTAGATGCGCTTTAGCAACTACCCGAGCAAGCTGAAGTTTCGGCCATTTCACTTCCGACCAGCGACTTCCTTGAGGATATTAAGATGGAATGGCAAGAAGATTCAGAGACTAGTAAGATTATAAAAAAAATTGGAAGAAGCACCAAGCTCCGTGGCTCATTACAATTGGGACTTAAAAGAATTACACTATAAGGGACGCATTGTGCTTATGATAAATTATACTTGCATCTTCCCGAGCAGATTTTAGATAAAGTTATTCCAATGCAGGGTACTAAATTGAAAAGGAGTATGGCATATCATCCACAAATCAACGGCCGGACAAAAGTTATAAATAGGTGCTTGGAGACAGCCCAAAGCCACCCACCAAATATGACTATCCAAGGAGAACTCCAAACCCAACCAAGTGTCATTATTGATCGACGGATCATGACTCGACGACGATGACCCACTACTAAAGTGCTAATATAGTGGGTGAACCTACCAACGGAAGATGCCACTTGGGAAAACTATGACGACTTGAATATCAAATTCTCAAAATTCATGAATCGTCGGCCTCGAGGACAAGGCTGATTTGAAGAGGGCAGGTCTGTTAGGACTCTATCTAGGAGAGCCCTAATTGAGAGGGACATTCATGTAAAACCTACCTAAGCCGACCCCTATTAAAGAGGTGAAGAGGTCGGCTAGGGTTAGGAGGTTGTTTCTTAGAGATGAATTAGGAGTTGTAAAAGAATAGGAGTCTTGAGTAGAAGTCCTATTAGGAGTTGGTTAAAAGTATGAGTCTTAAGTAGGAGTCCTATTAGGAGTTAGGGTTTAGAAACCCTATAAATAGCCATGTATTCCTCCTCTTTTGATAAGCAGTAGATGAATCTTTTCTGTAGCCTTTGAGCAGCAACTTGGAGGGAGGAACCCCTATAGAGTTCTAACGAGGCCGATCCCCTAAAGAGATCAACCCCAAGTTTAGAATCTGCAAAGGTTCTAACATACTACCGCTTGACAAAGCCTCGAAGATTGGGCTTTGGTAGTACCATCGCTTAGTAGCATGAACTATTGATGGTACCACCACCTAAATCAGTTGGGAGGCTGAGCCTTAAGCGGTTCCATTGCCCACCCTAGGCGGTGCCACCGCTTGGCAAAGCTCTAAGTGATCGAGTGGGCCTTCCATCTGGCCTAACTCAGCCCTATTTTGGGTCCAGTGTTGGAAAATCTTAGGGGCGACATCACATATGCAGCGGAAGAACAGAAAGCAAAATCCCCTATTCCCAAAGAGATGTTCGTCGTCATGCGAAAATTGTTGTGTAAAAATCTGCGAAACCTAAAACTGCGTATAAGATAAATTGTGTTACCTAGGGAGATCATATATCTTTGTTTCCCTACAGATCTCTTGGAGAGGGTGAAGGAGGTCAAGCATCCTCCTCTCTAGTAGTGATCCACATAGCAGGGCTACGACGATGCTCCTCAAAACTTCAGGCCTGCTTTGAGGTGGAGAGGAGGAGGAGAATAGGAGAGGCAAGTAAAAGCTCTAGCCTATGAACCACTGAATCCCTCCTATTTATAAAGGTCCCCTATCAAACCCTAATTGATCCTCCCATATTGGGTATTGGATCTGCATCCACCTACCCAAGTCTCTTATATTAGTGGATCTCTATCTAATAATCTCTTATGGACTCTTATTGGATCTCATCCATAGGATCCAACAATTCAAGGGCTTATTGGATATCCAGTAAGTTAGGGGCTCCGGCGGATACTTCATATCAAACCTCTACTCATCGCAACGCCTACTATATGTGTGTGATCCTTCAGGCCCAATATCGAGCTGGCCATGAGTCATACCTATCAGAACTCCTTTTGGTTCAGTGAATTATTATCTCCATAATAATTCACTCGACTCATCGATTACGGACGTATTAGGCCACTACGCCGTAGTCCCCAAACGATACAAGAGAATCCAATCCATTGGACTTGTCTATCCTCAATTACCATGTACCTATAGTCCCTCATCCATCTAATATCCCAAAGACCGTATACCGGGTATGGTGCAGTTAGACCTATATGGTTTCTACTCGAGTCTCGCTCTAATCGGATTCTCTCGGAGAACTCTTTCTCTCCCAATCCGAATGACTCTGGCCAAAGATTTTTTTGAGTAAGAATACATGGGATATTCCTCTCATGATACCGAGAGTGAATGATTCTCTATCGATACTTAATAGTGCTCGTAAGGTCGATTGCCACTCCCAATGACCGGTTGTACTAGATTTGGGACATCTAAACATATAAGTCTAGTATCAAAGAATAGAGCACTCATAAAGGACATTATTGGTTTCTTAAGTCTAAGGACCAGATATACTATTGGGTCTACGAAATCGTTGTCTAACAATAAGGCATTATCAACCATCTAGCATTCTGTAAGCGGATCAATCAATGAACTTATTCTCTAATGAGCACATGTACTATATCCCTAGTGTTCCCACATGAGCAACTATAAGACCAGTTGCATCCGTCATATGGACGAGTATACAGCACACCAGTCTGTCCGGTTATTTCGATGTCCCTCTCGAGTAACTTATGACCTAGATTATTTAGCATCTGTGTTTAAAGGTGAATCGGTCTCAATATCGTGATCTCATCATGATCCGATTCCCATTGCACAGTTCCAAGAACATCACAATATATATATATGCATATATGTCATAGTCAATATAAAGTGATAAATTCTAAAATATAATAAGCAAAAATATTTTATGTCAAGTCACATGTGTCATCACTCACGTGATTAGCTTGCTGGGCAACTATGACTAGCAATCTCCCACTTGACCTAAAGCCAATCACCTATGTGTCTGATCCCCATCAAACCCCTATGACGCTCAAAAACAATCTGAGACAATGGCTTTGTCAATGGGTCTGCATTGTTATCTTCGGATAGAACTCTTTCCACTACTACATCTCCTTAGGTCATGATCTCTCTAATAAGTTGGAACCTCCTGAAAACACTTCTGATGAGACTCGGGTTCCCTTTTTTGAGTAATCGCCCCATAGTTGTCGCAATATAAGGAATCAGCTCCTCGCTAGTTGGCCCGACTCCTTGATCTATGATGAACTTCTTCATCCAGAATCCTTCCTTTGCTGCCTATGCTGTAGCAATTTTTCCGCCTCTATGGTCAAGTCAACAGTAGTATCTTGCTTGGAACTCTTCTAGCATACTACTCCTCCATTCAAGGTGTACACACACCCCGAATTTAACTTGCTATCATTGACATCAAACTGAAAACTTGAGCCCGTGTAGCCTTCAACCCTAAGGCTACTACCTCCATATACTAGTAAAAGATCCTTAGTCCTTCTCAAGTACTTAAGGATATACTTTACTACTTTCTAGTGCTCTAAGCCTGGATCCGCTTGATACATGTTTATGACACTCAAAGCATGCGTTATATCTGGCCTAGTACATAGCATGGCATACATGATAGACCCTATCGCTGAGATATATGGTATCATATTCATGTTCGCCCTTTTTAAGGAGTCTTTGGGGACATACTCCTAAAAAGTGATATCCCATGTCTCATCGGTATGAGACCTCTCTTGGAATTTTTCATGCCAAACCTTTTGACAATGGTTTCTATGTACCTAGACTAGGACAAGCCAAGCATTCTCTTGGATCTATCTCTATAGATCCGAATCCCCAAGATATAATATGCTTCACTTAATTTCGTCATAGAGAAGTGTCTAGATAACTAAGCCTTTACTATGGATAGCATTCCTACATCATTCCCAATGATCAAGATATCATTCACATATAACACCAAAAAGGTAATAGCGCTCCCACTTACCTTCCTATACACACTAGGCTCATCTTCGTTTTTAACGAAGTCATAAGATTTGATTGCTTCCTCAAATCTTATATTCTAACTTTGGGAAACTTGCTTTAGTCTATACATGGATCTAAGCAACCTGCACACCTTATCTGGGTAGTCCTTGGATATGAATCTCACGGGTTGTATCATATACACCTCCTCCTTGAGGTTCCTATTGAGGAATGCGATTTTCACATCCATCTACCAGATCTCATAATTATAGTGTGCTGCAATAGCCAATGGAATTCGAATGGATTTTAGCATTGTTACGGGTGAGAAGGTTTCGTCATAGTCAACACCTTGCCTTTGATGATACCCCTTAGCCACTAGCCTTGCTTTATAGGTCTCTACTTTTTCATCTACTCTGATCTTTTTCTTAAAGATCCGCTTGCAATCGATGGGTACAATACCTTCAAGTGCATAAACTAGGTTCTAAACCTTATTAGAGTACATAGAATCCATCTCAGAATTCATGGCTTCTTGTCACTTCCGAGAGTCTATACTCATAATAACCTCCTTGTAGGTTTGAGGATCAATATCTTTAACATCCTCTCCTTTAATATGTCTCATATATCTCTTAGGGGGATGGGATACTCTGCCAGACCTACGTAAAGTTAGAACTAGTGTATTAGGTACTTGAATAGACTCGGGCTGTAGAGTGGTGCTTAAGCTAGGTTCTCCAACCTCACTCAACTCTATCATGCTCCCACTGTCTCCGCCAAGAATGTGTTTCTTCTCAAGGAACACTGCTCTCTTAGCTACAAAGACTTTTTGGTCCTCGAGATGATAGAAATAATACCCATAAGTTTCCATGGGGTATCCCACGAACTTGCACTGCTCTGTCCTCGATTCCAACTTATCAGGGTTGTGTCTTTTACCATGGGCAGGGTAGCCCCAAATCTTAACAACCTTAAGATCGGGCTTCTTCCCTTTCCATATCTCATATGGTGTAGACACTATCGACTTAGTTGGAACTCTATTCAGAAGGTAAGCTGCCGTCTCTAGGACATATCCCCAAAATGAGATGGGTAGGTCAACGAAACTCATCATGGACCGTACCATATCTAATAGCATACGATTCCTCCTTTCAAACACACTATTGTGCTGAGGTGTATAAGGAGGTGTCCATTGGGAAAAAATCCCATAGTCATTGAGGAACTGGGTAAACTCTGTACTTAAGTACTCACCTCCTCGATCTGATCGAAGAGTCTTGATACTCTTTCCAGTCTAGTTCTCCACTTCATTCTTATACTCTCTGAATTTCTCAAAGGCCTCAGACTTGTACTTTATTAAGTACATATATTCATACCTTGAGAATTTAGGATCAAGAGCACTAAGAGGGGGGGGCAAATTAGTGCAGCGGAAAACCTTCTACGAAAAATAAAAACTGCGTTCGTTCGTTAAAAGTGATTTTGGTAAGAAAGCCGATTCGTAAATCACTTTAACTTTTGTTTAAGCGAGATGCAGCAAAGATATAAATGCAGTTTGCAATTATGATTCTAATCAGATAGTAGGCGCAAACTGAAATATGATATTCGTACGAAAAAACTGATTTACTTCTAAATGCTGATTCATAAATCACTTTATTAAGCGAGATGCAGTTTAAGCAAGGATATAAAGGCAGTTTGCAGTTATGATAGAAATCAAAATGTAGACGCAAACAAAAATATGATGATCGTACGATGAAACTATTTTACGTCTAAACGCCGATTCGGAAAGTGCAAAGCTTGAAACCCGATCGTATATGTGTAGAAAGCAATAAGCTTTCGAGGAGGTTTGCAGTAAAGATAATATGCTCAAAGTAAATGCAAACCGAGATTTAGAGTGGTTCGGTCAATCTTGACCTACTCCACTTTTGGCTTCCTCCACCGACGAGGTCACAAACGTCAACTAGAGGCCTTCCTTCAATAGGCGAAGGCCAACCACCCTTTTACAGTTTCACTCATTTTGACGGGCTTAGGAGACAACCCTTACAGAATTTTCTCTCCTCTCTTTAAAGCTCAAAACTTGGAAGAAAAGAGGGAGAAGAACTTTTGGCCTTTACAACAATTTTGAGCTCTAAAAATCACAGAACAAGATCAGGATTTTAGTGTGTATTTGTTTTTCTTTCAATTCTAAATGGGTGGGGTATTTATAGGCCCCAACCTAGTTTGAATTTGAAGCTCAAAACTGTCAATTCCCGAAATTCCGAGATCTGGCGGTTGCACCTCCTGACTAGAGCGGTTGCACCGCCTAGTAGAGCTCGAAGACTAAGCCTTTGGGCAGTGCCACCTCCTGTCAGGGGCGGTTGCACCTCCTGCCAAAGCTCGAAGACTAAGCCTCTAGGCGGTTGCACCACTCAACTAGAGCTCGGAGACCGAGCCCAAGCGGTGCCACCTCCGTCAGGGGAGGTTGCACCGCCCAGTCTTGCTCGGAGACTGAGCCTAAGCGGTGCCACCTCTTGTCAGGGGAGGTTGCACCACCCAGTCTCGCTCGAAAACGGAGCCCAGGTGGTGCCACCTCCTGGCTGGGGCGGTTGCACCGCCCAGTCTCACTCGGAGACTTAGCCCAAGCGGTGCCACCTCTTGGCTTGGGCGGTTCAACCGCCTGGCAGAAATCAAGGTCCGAATGGGTTGATCCATTCAGCCCAATTTGGGTTTTTCAAGGGCCCAATTGCCCCAAGATTAAGTTAATGGGATCACCTCCCATTTTCAACTTAATCATTGTGCTAACTATGATATTTCCTAAGACATTTACTGCAACTTGCTCCGGTGTGTTAATTGCTTCTTCCGACGAGCTTCCGGTGAACTTCCGTCGATCATTCGAAGAACCCTCGGTGATGCTCCTGCGGACTTCCGGAAAACTCCTGAACTTGTGACGATCCACTTGGCGAGTTTCGACGAGCTTCTTTGGCAAGCTCATGGACTTCTCGGATTTGTTCCCGCAGAACCTCCGACGACTGTCCGAACTTCCGTCGAACTCTCGAACTCCCAACGTGATCATTGTCTTGACTCCGGCGCAACTCCTGCTACATATCTTACTTTCATCATAGTCAATCCTGCACACTTATCTCAACATATAGATTAGATAACAAATGACAATTGACTTCATCATCAAAATATGAGATTCAACAATCTCCCCCTTTTTTATGATGATAATCAATTGATAATGGAGTTAACCTTAACTCCCCGTGTTTATATGCCATACTTGAGATAAGTCATTCTTGAATTCAAACCCTTTGAATTCAAGAGACATATTGATAAGTTAAAATCATTTAAACTTATCAATACTCCCATCATGATTCCCATCATGATGTATCTCTCTGAAGATGATGTCAAGGCTTGACATTCATTTTCAAATTTTACATAATAGGTTTGAATGATGGTAATAGTAGCAATTCATCATATTGTAAGATATCAACATGTAAAACTGCGAAGTAAGATTTTGATATCATTACATGATACAAACAAGGCATAATGCAAATGATAGCAATCATAGCATCAATTCATATATCTCTTGGTGATGCAAGCATAGCATTAATACTCATATATTTCTCCCCCTTTGTCATCAACAAAAAAACATGGTAATTGCGATAGCAGAAGAACAATAAGCGAATTTTGAGCATAAGTGTGATAGTTGTTCATGCCTTTACATGTTATTTTCCAAGCATATAAAGGAAAGCATGATACATAGATTGCTTTGAATACTTCTTCCTTTTTATTTGTTATAATCTTTTTACATGAAGGAGGAAGGCTATTTGTGATTTTACTTTGAGTGAAGTTAAAATCGATGAGAGATTAAATCATGCTTCATTTTTACAAGGATCAAGATATGTATGTGAAACATGTCTTTGCAAGTAAAAACACTATCATCCATATTTCAAGATGGAATTTATAAGTAGGAATCATTTCATCAAATCCATTTCAGAAAAATATTTTTCATAAGTGTATGAGACAATCTGATTTTTAGGATACCAATTGTTAAGCGAATCCGAAAATGAAATTAACACTTTCATGCATTCGGACAAGACTATGCTATTCAATCATGAAGACAAAACATGCTTATTGTTATGGAAATTTTTGTATTCAACACATAATTTTCAACATGTTATTTAGGCATGTGATAGCAATCAAGTAACTTGATCATTCAATAAAGTCCGAAAAATAATTTTAACTAGTTTATGTATTTGGACACATCAACATTCCTAATTTTCTTCTTATGAAATCAAATTGTTCTTCACTTAGAGGTTTTGTAAAAATATCAGCTAGTTGATGTTTAGTATCAATGAACTCTATGATTACATTATGATTAGTAACATGATCTCGTATAATGTGATGTCTAATATCAATATGTTTTGTTCTTGAGTGTTGTATAGAATTCTTCGTTAAGCATATTGCACTTGTGTTATCACATTTAATGGGAATATTTTTAAGATGAATTTTATAATCTTCTAAGGTGTTTTTCATCCATACAACTTGTGCACAGCATGCACTTGCTGCAATATATTCAACTTCGGTTGTTGATAGTGCAACCGAGTTTTGTTTCTTAGATGACCAGGAAATAAGGGCATGTCCTAAAAATTGACATGTTCCTGATGTGCTTTTTCTATCTAGTCTACAGCTAGCAAATTCCGCATCAGCATAAGCAATTAACTCAAGATTCTCAGATTTTGGGTACCATAATCCTAGATTTGTGGTACCATTAAGATATCTAAGTATTCTTTTAACTGCTTTGAGATGAGATATCTTAGGGTTTGATTGAAATCTAGCACAGAGTCCTACACTGAACATGATATCTGGTCTAGTTGCAGTGAGGTAAAGTAAACTTCCTATCATGCCCCTATAAGTTTTTTGATCGAAGCTTTCTCCGCTTTCATCGATTTCTAACTTAGTGGAGGTGCTCATAGGAGTGTTAATAGCTTTTGAGTTATTCATATTAATTTTTTTAGCAAATTCATAGCATATTTAGTTTGACTAATAAAGATGTCATTGCTTAGTTGTTTGATTTGTAAGCTTAAGAAGAATCTTAATACTCCCATTAAACTCATTTCGAATTCAAGACTCATAGTTTTAGCAAAAGATTCACAAAGAGATTCATTCGTAGAACCAAAGATAATATCATCAACATATATTTGAACAATGAGAAAATCATTTTCAAAATTCTTGATGAACAATGTAGTATCAACCTTGCCTTTTGTGAAATTATTTTCAATAAGAAAAGAACTAAGTCTCTCATACCAAGCCCTTAGAGCTTGTTTTAAACCATAGAGAGCTTTAGTTAATCTAAACACATGATTAGGGAGGCTATTATTTTCAAATCCAGGAGGTTGTTCAACATAGACTTCTTCGGAAATAAAGTCATTAAGAAAAGCGCTTTCAACATCCATTTGAAATAACTTAAAATTATTACTACTAGCGTAGGCAATGAGCATCCTTATGGCTTCTAATCGAGCCACAGGAGCGAAGGTTTCTTCGTAATCGATACCTTCTTCTTTGGTCGAAACATTTGGCCACTAATCTAGCCTTGTTTCTAACCACGATACCATATTCATCTTGCTTGTTTCTAAAAACACATTTAGTACCAATAACTAAATGGTCATTCGGCCTAGGAACAAGCTTCCATACCTCATTTCTCTCAAATTGATTTAATTCATCTTGCATTGCGATAATCCATGAATCATCTTTCATGGCTTCGTCAACACATTTGGGTTCAATTTGGGAGAGGAAAGCGGCGTTGGAACAAAAATTTTTAAGAGAAGAATGTGTTTGAACCCCCTTTGATGTGTCTCCTAATATTAGCTCCTTAGGATGAGCATCTACATACTTCCAATCCTTGGGTAAGGATATTTCGAAAGTGGATGCATTCAAGTTGCTAGTTAGAGACGAGGTTTCATTTAAATTCAAGGAATCAAAATTAACATCATCATCAAAATTGTTTTTCCTAATTTCGGAAATCTCATTAAAGACAACATGAATGGATTCTTCAATAATTAAAGTTCTTTTATTGAAGATACGAAAAGCTTTAGAAACCGAAGAATAACCAAGAAAGATTCCTTCATCGGATTTAGCATCAAATTTTCCTAAGTTATCTTTTTCGTTCAAGATAAAACACTTATACCCAAAGACTTTAAAATATGAAACATTGGGTTTTTTGTTGTTCCATAACTCATAGGGAGTTTTGGTGAGTAAGAGTCTTACTAGAACTCTATTCAAAATATAGCATGTAGTATTTACGGCTTCGGCCCAAAAATATTTGGGTAGGCTATGATCATTCAACATGGTTCTTGCCATTTCTTGTAAATTTCGATTTTTTCTTTCTACTACACCATTTTGTTGAGGATTTCTAGGTGTAGAGAAATTATGTTTGTATCCATTGAGTTCACAAAATTCTTGGAAATTATGGTTTTGAAATTCACCACCGTGATCACTTCTAATTGACGAAATCATAGAACCCTTCTCATTCTGAACAAGTTTACAAAACATGGTAAAATATCTAAAGCATTCATTTTTCTGTTTTAAGAAGTAAGTCCATGTGTATTTACTATAGTCATCCACAATGACGAAGGCGTATTTGCTACCTCCTAGGCTTGATGTAGAGATTGGTCCGAACAAGTCCATATGGATCAATTGTAAGGGCCTAGAGGTGCTTATTTGATTCTTAGATTTGAAACTGCCCTTAATTTGTTTACCTAATTGGCAAGCATCACATACATTATCTTTGATGAACTTGATATGAGGAATTCCTCTTACAAGTTCTTTAGATGATATTTGAGTGATTAGTTTCATGCTAGCATGACCTAATCTTCTATGCCATAGCCAAGCATCCTCGTTCAAAACCGAAAAACACATTTCATTACACAAATCATTGATGTCAATAGTGTATACATTATTTTGTTTTAAAGCAATCATAGACGTGTTTTTGTGTGGTTTTTCAATGATGCAAGCATTAGATTCGAATCTGACAATATATCCTTTATCACATAATTGACTAATGCTCAAGAGGTTATGTTTTAAACCATCAACTAACAAAACATCTTTGATAAAGAAGTTGGATTTGTTACCTATGGTTCCTTTGCCAATGATTTTACCCTTGTTGTTGTCTCCGAATGTGACATAGCCTTCGTCTATGCTAGTGAGCTTAGAGAATTGAGATGGATCTCCGGTCATATGCCTTAAGCATCCACTATCAAGGTACCATCTCTTGCTCCTAGCTTGCTTTGGTATAGGTTTCTACAAAAAAGGATGATTTTTAGATACCCATTTGCTTTTGGGTGCCTCAAAAATAGATCTACATTGTTTATCATGTTGCATAGAATTTATCATGGTTCCTTTAGGAACCCAAATTAATTTGTTTGGACTAATTTTCTTAAATGGACAATAATACATTTTGTGTCCATGTTTGCAACAAAAGTTGCATTTGTCTTGGTGTCGAACATGTAAGATGGGGCCTTTTATGAAGGTGGTTAGATTTTGGTGAGGACTTCTCACAAATCCGATTCCACTTCTTTTGGGAACGTGACCCTTGTTTACAAGGATCATGTTCAAGGACTTGCTACCAACCTCGAATTTCTTCAAGGTGTCCTTAAGTAGCAAGTTTTCCTTTTGGAGAGTTTCTAGATCATGGCATTTTATGCATGAACCTAAACTATCATGATATTCAGCTTTTAACTTATCGAAATTACAAATAAGACTATCATGCTCCTTTTTTAGTAATTTGTATTTTCTACTAATAATCTTGCATTCATCAAATAAATCATAGAAGGCATTTAATAATTTATCAAATGATAAATCTGCATCTATTAAATTCGTTACCTCCTCTCCGATGGCCATTAAGGCGTAATGAGCAACTTGCTCGGTGTTGGACTCCTCTTCTTCGGACACGCTCGAGTCATCCCATGTTGCTTTGAGCGCCTTCTTCTTTGATATTCTCTTTTTAACTTGGGGACAATCACTCTTGTAGTGTCCCGGCTTTTTGCACTCATAGCAAATAACTTGGTCCTTCTTGGGATCAAGTTTATTTTTTGTGTCATTCTTAAACTTGTTTCTTTTAATGAATTTTTTAAATTTTCTTGTTAGAAGTGCCAAGTCATCGTCACAGTCCTCATCACTTAAGTTTTCTCTCAAGTGGTCTTCTGAAGTTCTAAGTGTCATAACCTTCCTGTTCTTTGGAATGATGTCTTCTTGCTCTTCATGAGCTTTGTAAGTCATCTCGTAGGTCATTAATGACCCGATTAGTTCTTCAAGAGGGAAGTTGTTTAGATCTTTCGCCTCTTGAATAGCAGTAACTTTAGGATCCCAACTCTTAGGAAGGGATCTTAGAATCTTATTTACGAGTTCAAAATCTGAAAAACTTTTTCTCAGTCCTTTTAGACCGTTGACAACATCCGTGAAATGGGTAAATATATCGCCAATAGTCTCACTCGGTTTCATCCGGAAAAGTTCGAAAGAATGTAACAAAAGATTGATTTTTTACTCTTTCACTCTACTTGTGCCTTCGTGAGTCAATTCGAGTGTGTGCCAAATATCAAATGCGGTTTCACAAACCGAAACACAATTGAACTCGTTTTTATCAAGTGAACAAAATAAGGCATTCATAGCCTTTGCATTAAGAGCAAAAGCCTTCTTCTCCAATTCATTCCAATCGATCATTGGAAGAGAAGACTTCGAAAATCCATTTTCGACAAGATTCCAAAGTTCAAAATCCATAGAAATAAGAAAGATCCTCATTCGGATCTTCCAATAGGTGTAGTCCGTCCCATTGAACATGGGTGAACATGTAATAGAATGGCCCTCTTGGTTTCTGGCGTATGTCATCTCTCTTGGGTTTTAATCCATTTGAGAGTTAACCCCGCTCTGATACCAATTGTTAGGATCAAGAGCACTAAGAGGGGGGGTGAATTAGTGCAGCGGAAAACCTTCTACGAAAAATAAAAACTACGTGCATTCATTAAAAGTGATTTTGGTAATAAAGCCGATTCGTAAATCACTTTAACTTTTGTTTAAGCGAGATGCAGCAAAGATATAAATGCAGTTTACAGTTATGATTCTAATCAGATAGTAGGCGTTTGCAGTTATGCATCTAGTTTGCAGTTATGCATCTATCATATGGACGAATATAAAGTACATTAGTCTGTCCGATTCTCTCAATGTCCCTCTCAAGTAACCTATGATCGGGATTATTTAGCATCTGTGTTTAAAGGTGAATCGGTCTCATTATCATGATCTCATCATGATCCGATTCCCATTGCACAGATCCAAGGACATCACAATATATACATGTATATATACAATAGTCAATATAAAGTGATAAATACTAAAATATAATAAGTAAAAAGATTTCGTGTCAAGTCATACGTGTCAGCACTCACATAATTGGCTTGTTGGACACCTATGACTAGCACCCAGTTGGCCTCTAATCGAGTTAGTAGGATTACCTCCCAATCCTAACTCAATCTAAGTTCTAACTACTAGTCATAGGTGCCCAGCAAGCCAATCACTTGAGTGATGGCACGTGTGACTTGATACAGAATCTTTTTGCTTATTATATTTTGGCATATATCACTTTATAACTATTGCATAAATGCATATATATATTGTGATGTCCTTGGATTTGTGCAATGGGAATCGGATCGTGATGATCACGATAATGAGATCGATTCACCTTTAAACATATATCCTAAATAATCCCGGTCATAGGTTACTCGAGAGGGACATCATGATAACCGGATAGACTGGTGTGCTGTATACCCGTTCATATGATGGATGCAACTGGTCTCATAGCTGCTCGTGTAGGGACACTAGGGATACAGTACAGGTGCTCATTGGAGAATGAGTTCACTGATTGATCCGCTTACGGAATGCTGGATGGTTGATGATGCCTTATTGTCAGACAGCGATTCCGTAGTCCTAGTGGTGTATCTGGTCCTTAGACTTGAGACACCAAGGATGTCCTGTATGAGTGCTCCACTCTTTGATACCAGACTTATAGGTTTGGCTGTCCCAGATCTAGTACAGCTGGTCATTGGGAGTGGTAGTCAACCTTACGAGGGCTATTGAGTGTCGATAGAGGATCATCCACTCTCGGCGTCATGAGAGGAATATCCCATGTGTTCTTGCTCAAACAAATCCTTGGCCAGGGTCATTCGGGTTGAGAGAGAAAGAGTTCTCCGGGAGAATCCGATTAGAGCGAGACTTGAGTAGAAACCGTATGGGTCTGACAGCACCATGCTCGATATACGGTCTCTGGGATATTAGATGGATGAGGGACTATAGGTACATGGTAACTGAGGACAGACAGGTCCAATGGATTGGATTCCCCAGTATCGTCTGGGGACTACGGCGTAGTGGCCTAGTATGTCCGTAGTCGATGAGTCGAGTGAATTATTACAGAGATAATAATTCACTGAGTTAGAAGGAGTTCTAACATGTATGACTCACGGCCAGCTCGATATTGGGCCTAGAGGGTCACACACATATGGTAGGCATTGCGATGAGTAGAGGTTCGGATATGAGATATCCGACGGAGCCCTTGTCTTATTGGATGCAGATCCAATACCCACTAGGGAAGGACCCATTAGGGTTTCACACGGGATCTCTATAAATAGGAGGGATTCACAGCCTCATAGGCTAGAGTCTTTGCTTGCCTTTCCTATTCTCCTCTCCCTCTCCACCTCAGAGTAGGCCTGGAGTTTTGAGGAGGGTCGTCGCAACCCTGCTGTGTGGATCACCGCTAGAGAGGAGGACGCTTGACCTCCTTCACCCTCTCCTAAGGATCTGCAAGGAAACAGGGATATACGATCTCCCTAGGTAACACAATCTCTATACGCAGTTTTGTGTTTTGCGGATTTTTTGCGCACCAATCTTCGCACGACGACGAACATCTTTTTGGGAATCGGGGATTTTTTGTTTTCTTGTTCTTCCGCTGCGCATATGATGTCGCCCCCATGATTTCCCAACACTAACTATGATAATTAAGGTATTAACTAAGTAATCTTTGTATGGTATGTCAATCATTCTTCTAGCGAAGTCTTGATGAACTTCTGGTGAACTTTCGGCACACTTTTGGCAAACTCCTAATGAACTCTTGGTGAACTCTCGATGAACTCTCGGCGAGCTCTCGGTGAGCTTTTAGTGAACTCCCAACAAATTCTTGGCAAACTCCTGATGAACTCTTAATGAGCTCTCGATGAACTCTTAGCGAGCTTTTGGCATATCATTCGAATCTTCATCATATCATTTGATCTTTGACTTCGGCCCAACATTTTCTTTATTCCTTATTCATTATCATAGTCAATCCTACAATACTTATCTCAACATATAGATTAGATCAATAATTTATCAATTGATTTCATCATCAAAATCTAAGATTCAACACAAAATAGTCTAAAAAATAAGTTGAACAAGATTTACAATGAGGGCTTCGAAGGTAGATATAAGCATAATATTCATTTAACATTTTCGTCAAATAAAAAGTGGACACACTAAAGATATTACATCACTCAAACCTATACCTAAAACTCCATCTGCCTCAATGCCACTTAGGAGGTTCCAAGGTATTGAGATAACAAACATTTCATATCACTAGGTTGTCAGTTAGAAATTAGCTTGTGGCATATGAAAACGGTACTATTTTGGATCATTTTAGCCTTTGCATTGCATCACGTAGCTAGAAACCTTCCGAGTGTTACATAATAAAAATACAAAATAAAAATACTAAAAATAAACAAAAATCAGACTAACAGTAGTGGTTTTTGCCTCGTCCAAGCTATTCAAGGAAAACACTAAAAATACAAGAATATAACAAGAAACAAGAATCAAAATCATCATAGACAAGTGTAAGAACATCTTGTTTACATTGGTCTATAACATAATAGTGATGGAAGAAGACATTTGAGAAGGCATAAGCTCGGTTGGCTCCTTTAAATAGGAGCTGCTGCTTGCCTACTCATCCTTCTTGCAAGAGGCATCCGATTGATAAAGGAAAGGTTGCTCTATCACCTCCTAAACCATCTCTACTAACACCAATATCTCTTCACCCTTTCCACAACCTTTTTGCACCTCTCTAGAATCTTGATCAAGAGGTGGTTCTCGAGTCAAAACCTTCTCGCTCGTTAATTCTTTGTCTTCGATGATTATTGCATTTTAAAAATTTAACAACCACGATGTATGAGGCCTTTTCATAAGGTGGTGATGGATGGTGCTTTATAAGAAGAAGATCCTCTCTATGGAACACGAGCTAGAATGGATCCACTCTTTTTGGAGAAGAAAGGGCAAATCTCGAGTCAAAACCTTCTCCCTCGTTGATCTTTGGCTTCGATGATTATTGGATTTTAAAAATTTAACAACCACGATGTCTGACGCCTTTTCACAAGGTGGTGATGGATGGTGCTCTATAAGAAGAAGATCCTCTCTATGGAACATGAGCTAGAATGGACCCACCCTTTTGGAGAAGAAAGGGCAAATCTCGAGTCAAAACCTTCTCCCTCGTTAATTCTTTGGCTTCGATGATTATTGGATTTTAAAATTTTAATAATCATGATGTCTGAGGCCTTTTCACAAGGTAGTAACTGATGGTTCTTTATAAGAAGAGGATCCTCTCTATAGAACACGAGCTAGAATGGACCCACCCTTTTGGAGAAGAAAAGGCAAATCTCGAATCAAAACCTTCTCCCTCATTAATTCTTTGGCTTCGATGATTATTGGATTTTAAAAATTTAACAACCATGATGTCTGAGGCCTTTTCACCAGGTGGTGACGGATGGTGCTTTATAAGAAGAAGATCCTCTCTTAGGAACATGAGCTAGAATGGACCCACCCTTTTGGGGAAGAAAGGGCAAATCTCGATTCAAAACCTTCTCCCTTGTTAATTTTTTGGCTTCGATGATTATTAGATTTTAAAATTTTAACAATCACGATGTCTGAGGCCTTTTCACAAGGTGGTAACGGATGATGCTTTATAAGAAGAAGATCCTCTCTATGGAACACGAGCTAGAATGGATCCCCGTTTGGAGAAGAAAGGGCAAATCTCAATTCTTGGCTAAATAGGGAAGTCTAAACTCTTTCCTTGCCTCTATTCATCATAAAAACCAAAATGAAAAACAGAACTGAGAAGACTAGTAGTCCAGCTATTCCTGTTCTGCTCCATCTAAATGTCACTCAACTTTATTTCCTGGAGTTATATAGAGCAACAAAAGAACAATGGTTTGAACAAGTTTTTAGTCTTATTAGAACAGACAATCTATCTCTTATCATGTTATTTGAACATTCAATCTGAAATGTTTTCAGTGTCTAGAAGCTAGATCTCTTCAAAGTTGCTCTAGTTAGTAAATAATCTATAGCACTAAATATAACCATTCAATAAAATGGTAAAATCCATTTTCTCCTATCTGTAATTTATGCTAGTAATATTTCCAAACATCAAAACTACTCTGGTGACAATTAATGTGTATGGATACTTAATTTGTTTCTTCGTTGTTTTGTCGAGATGTGAATTGTATTTCAAATAATATCAATAAAATTGGGGGTTGTTTTCTCTCTCTCTCTCTCTCTCTCTATCTATCTCTCTCTAGTTTTATCTGACATTTTTTAGAATTTCTATCTTCTGGGGACCTACTTGATTAGGGTTTTATGGATTCACATTTCACATCACTTTGGTCACTCTCATATCTTTGCTAGAGTGGATCATACTTTTTTTAATGAGTTGTTCTTCTCATTCTAGGATAATATCACTGTATCGCATCTCCCTTAGATATCCTTAGACCACTCCCCCCATCTCATCAAATTAGAAACCCCTCCAATAAGGAATCCCATGCCTAAACTCTTTAAATTTGATGTTTATTTGTTTGATTATACTAAGATTTGCTCCATTATCAACAATATTTGGACTTTGTTACTAGTGATTCCGTACAATCTCCTTACTGTAAGCTTTCCATGACTCAAAACTTTGTTAGATAGTTGAAATCTTCTTGTCGCATAAAGGATATCTCAACCACTATAAGCCTAATTTCCTCCGTTGAATCTAAAGAGAATAAGCCATCTAAACTATAATCTTAAACCTTTGATAATAAACTCTCTGCTCCATAAAGCCAACTTTATGGAGAATGAGTAATTTAGAATGAGTGATTTTTTTACTTTCAAGAGAGTTATCTATACTAAGAGACCCTCTCCGAGTCTCCCCTCCTCAATAGTGATAACATTCTCTAAGTCACCATGCTAAATACAATCCTTTTAACCTTTGGATCAACTCTCCAACGTCTATTTCCTTTGTCTAGAAAAGAAGTATCGCTAATCTCCACTTTGATCTCAAATGAGGATTTTTCATATTAAAAAAAATTAATAGATCCTCTTACATCTTGATCGACACTTTGATCTCCACTTAGGCTTGAGATTATATCATTCAGTAAATGGTCTATTTTATAAATATCAATGCTTTATCTCTATGTCACATATCTTTTCGATTTAATATTTAACTACTCTTAGAATTCCTTACTCTTGATTATCAAATTTCTTTATATTCATTTGGCCCACTGTAATAATGATGACCACTCCATTTGGACTCCTCGACTACTCTCAGGCTCTATCAGTGCCTATCAAAACATTTGCAATGTCTCCTTTGACATTTAGCCTCCTTGGTTTAATTTGAAGGGATACGACATTTGAAAGTAGCTTCCAAATTCAACGATTTCAGTTGATAACCTTATTGAAATTGACTCTTGGTTTATGATTGGATCTCTTTCATCATGCATAGCCTATACGTTTGTAATCTTTGAAACGATTCATATTTTCTTTGGGTACCATTTTCTAATACAGTTTTGAATCTTTTTATATCTCACTTGGGAGACATCTTCTCATGAATTAACCTTTGGTACCAAAGAGTGTAGCTTGAGGAAGGCACCAACCTCCCTCACTCTTCCACATCTTGCATTCAGTCTCATATATAAAACCTTAAGGTTCCTTTGGGTAAATAGAAATCATACCGATTTCGCAATAAATCAAAAGCTCTATCTCTATTGTCAAAAGCTATCTCTTTCACGGTGGACTTTTGTGCGACAACTTAGTCAAAAGGGCCATTCTTTCTCTTCTCTTAATTCACCTATCGTTATGCACACATATATATAATTGTGACCATTACTATTTTGGAATGTGATGCTTCCTTTAACCTTGTACATAGCTCAGCAACAACTGGATTTATTTTCAAATCTCTAGAAGTTCACATCATCGCGGTAGTTTGTCTCCCTCTACAAGTCAAGTCTCCAGTCTGACCATGGTTGAAGTTGCTGCAATACTAATTTTGCTTAGTCTCTTTCTTTGCACCATCTCATTAGTTATTTGGATGTTGTCAACATCATCAAGGACATCAACCTCCATGGTAAATTAAGTCCATTATTCTTGACACTAAACACCAATTTAGAATGCTCTAAGCTCCCAACATTTCCTGTGTTCTTAGAGATCTAAATGTAAATGCCCATTTGTTAGCCCCTTTTTTTTTTTGGGAGAATTTACTTAGTCTTATTCTTTTAGAGGAGCGATTCCGTTGCTCCTTACTTAGTTATTCTAACTAATTTATAGTTTTTCTTTCCTTCAAAATACCACGTGTAAAACCCACACATGTTTGTTACTCGATCACTAAAATAGTAATGTTGAAACTTAAATTGATATTATTTGGGCAAATTATAGGCAAAAATCCCCTTTTTAGATCCCAAAATGCTCTTGATAGGGTAGAGAAAAAAGAAATTCGTTTTTCACATTAGATTGATCAATAATGGCGAATTGGTTTAATAAGATCAATCGTCCAATTATGATATTTTTATATAGGTTTACAGTGTTTTTTATTTTTTGGCTTATAGTGTTTTTATGAATATGCTAAAAATATCTATAATTGACACGTTTGAAACTCCTTAGATTTTATTATATATTGAGAAATTTCTTTATTTTTTATATAAGCTTAATGTTTTTGTATAGGTTAGTAAAAATACGACTACTTTAATTGAAAATGCTATAACTACCATATAAGTTTATATATATATCTATGTTTGGATGATTTTTCTAGAAAATACTGGCATTTTTCAAAAGGTACCACCTCTTTTACTTTTTCCCCAACAATGCCCTTGCTTTCTAAAATATCCAAAATACCCCTCAAAAGTTTTTTCACTAAAATTTTTCACTTATTTATTTATTTATTTTTTTTATCAATTTTAAACTGTTATAGTGTTTCTATTTATAGTGTTTATAGTGTTTTATTGATTTATTTAAAAAATTGAAAATGACATGATATTGTGTCTTTTTTATTATCATTACATATAGATGATTACAATATCGTATTCATGTAGCTAACTAGTTTGGTTGAGATTAGAAATCTACTTAAATTATTTATAACATTATTAGGTATATTTTATAGTGTTTTTGCTGTGGTGGTCAAAATACTACAAGTGGCCAAAAATAATTTTGAGAGATAATTCAAACATGTTTCAAATTAAGTGTACTATTTAAAAAAAATGAGTGGTCAGATATCAAAATATAAATATTTGCTAGAAAATATTGCCCATTATGTTACATATTAATTTATATTGTATTTTGAGCTTCCGTTTATTTTTGTATATACTTATAATATTTTTTTATACTTTCAAAAAAAAAAAATTATTTAAAATTATAATAACAAATCTGATTTTCCTTTTCAAGGTGAAAGTCTTTTTGGTTTATCATATAAAGAGGCATTTTGGAAGAACAGAAAACTTTGAAAAAAAATACAAAATGTAAGGACGTTGATGGAGAAAAGGACTTCAACCCACGCTTTTCTCGAGAATTCGTTCAGATTATTTTTAAAATTATATTAATTTATTAATAATGACAAAAAATCTTAGAAATATAGCAGTTTATATATCTGTTGGTGTTGTTCGACGTCGAGCATGGAAGATGGATGAACAATTCAAATTGTAGAACAAGAACAAAAACTTTTCGATCAATTATTCCGCACCAAAACATCGCCCCCATCCCCCCGTTGTTTCCAACACCAGCACAGTCAACTCAGTTTTTTGGTCAACCGTGGCCGTCTGATGAAAATGAAATCACACACCCTCCATCTTTGACCATCCCATCCATCTCTCGCTTCTTATTCCTTTCAGGCAGAGCAGCGTAGCGTAGCAGCCAAAGAAGCCAGTCGAGAAGGCAAGGATGCCGCCTTCCGCGCGCGCCGAGCCCGGCAACGTCGTCACCCTCAACGTGGGCGGCCAACTCTTCCAGACCACCCCGCAAACCCTCGCCCTCGCCGGCCCCGACTCTATCCTCTCCTCCCTCGCCTCTTCTCTGCCTTCTTCCTCCTCCGTCCCATTCATCGACCGTGACCCCGATCTCTTCGCCGCCCTCCTCTCGCTCCTCCGCACCGGCCGCATCCCCTCGCGAGCCACCGCTGCCTTCGACCACGACGACCTCCTCGCCGAAGCCCGCTTCTACGCCCTTCACCCCCTCTTCCTTTCTTCTCTCTCCAGCCACGCCCTCTTCGATGCCTTCACCCTCCGCCGTTCCCTCCTCCTCCCCCTCCCGGGACGCGACGCGTGCTCCGCCCTCGCCCCTTACCCCCTCGACGCCTCCCTCCTCGTGGCACACGGCGGCAAGGTCTCCTCCTTCGACCCCTCCCTCCGCCGCCGCGCCACCGTTCTCACCCCCCTCCCCGCTGTCGACTCCCTCCTCGCCCTTGGACCCCTCGCCGCCGCCGGCGCCGCCGACTTTCCCGGCCTCCACCTCCTCGACCTCGGCCGCCCCGGCGGCCCCGTCCGGCACGTCCTCCGCTGGTGTCCCCACCCCTCCGCACCCGCCGCCGCTGTCCAGGCCATCGGCTCCTCTCCTGACCTCCTCTTCTGCAGCTTCGAGTCCTGCCGGAGGAACGCCAGCGCGATCCTCGCCTTCGACCTCACCACCTTCCAGCCCGTCACAGAGATCGCCCGCCGCGAGATCTACGGCGCCGAGCTGGACTCCGCGATCCCGGCAACGAAGCTGCAGTGGGTTCCGGGATCCAACCTGCTCATGGCCGCCGGATCCCACGGCGGCCCTTCGGGGCTGTTGGGCGACATCCGGCTATGGGATGTGAGGTCCGGCGAAGCGATCTGGGAGCTGAAGGAGAAACACAATTGCTTTGCGGACGTCACGGTATCTGATGGCCTGTCGGCGATGTTCAAGGTGGGGATCAACTCGGGCGAGGTTTTCATGGCGGATATGCGGAAACTGAGCTCCGAGGAGCCATGGATTTGTATCGGGGACGGTAGGAGGCCGGCGACAGGGAAGAAGGAAGGGGGCGGGTGCCGAATCGAAAGCTACGGGAGGCACGTGTTCTGTAGCAGAGGAGGGGATGTGGAGATGTGGACGGAGGTGGTGATGGGGTGTTGGAGGAGGGGTGAGGAGGGGTTAGAGAGCGAGAGGGTGATGAGGAGGAATTTGATGGGAGGGACGAACGACGGGGGAGGGAAGAAGATAAACATGTTGGGGTTTGGAGGGAACAGAATGGTGGTGGCGAGGCAGGAGGAGCAGTGGGTGGAGGTGTGGGAAAGCTCGCCCAGGAGTTGATTGGCTCGCAAGAAGGCAGAATTCTAATGTTGAGTTGTTGGTATTCTTGTTCGTCGTTTGTCGATGGTTTTTCTACATTAAGATTAGAAAATGTTGCAAATGTGAACATGGCAAGAAGGTAGAATTCTAATGTCGAGTTGTCGGTGTTCTTGTTCATAGTTTGTCAATGGTTTTTTTATATTAAGATTATAAAATGTTGCAAATGTGAAGATCGCAAGAAGAGAGAATTCTAATTTTGAGTTGTCCGTGGTCTTGTTTGTTCGTCGTTTGTCGATGTTTTTTTTACATTAAGATTAGAAAATGTTACAAATGTGAAGATCGCAAGAAGGCAGAATTCTAATGTTGAGTTGTTCGTGGTCTTGTTCATCGTTTGTCGATGGTTTTTTTGCATTAAGATTAGAAAATATTACAAATAAATGGTTTTTTTGCATTAAGATTAGAAAATATTACAAATAAAGGTAAAATTTTAATGTTGAGTTGTCGATGGTCTTGTTCATCGTTTGTCGATAGTTTTTTTACATTAAGATTAGAAAATATTGCAAATGTGAAGATCCCAAGAAGGCAGAATTCTAATGTTGAGTTGTCGGTGGTCTTATTCGTCGTTTTGTCACGACCTTAGCTGGAATTGCCTAAGGCGTGAGGTACCCTTGCGGTAGTGACGCGAACTTAGCTTGCGTTGCCTAAGTCGCGAGGCACCCTTGCAACAAAGACGTGAACTTAACTTGCGTTGCCTAAGTCGTGCTTCGCCCTTGCAATTTCCGTCCGCAAAGATCAGCTCACTTGCAATCTCTCGCAGGTCCCGAAGGACCTATAAAAAGAGAATGTTGATTAGTTCGAAGAACGAGCGACGGACATGTCTCGACTCGCGAAAAGGGAAAGCTTTATAAGCAATTCAGAGAGCACCTTACGTGCACAAGAGAAAAGAGAGAGAGAGAGAAAACAAGGACTTTAGAAGGTTGAACAAACAGTTGCAAGTCCACAAATAAGTTGCTCACCGGGTCCCGAGCACGACAACAAATTTCCATCAAGGTAACGTGCGAACTTGCGAAAGGTTGTTCAACGCCCGACACTATACCGAAGCCCCATCCAGCCCTGTGCCACCTGGGGGGCTCCAAGGTGTTGAGATGACTAACGTTTCGCGTGCAGCAGCAAGCTATAGAAATCAGCCTGTGGCATGCGAAACCGGAGCTGTTTTGGGGCTGTTTTGCTCGGTTCGATGAGCGGTTGCACTGTAGTGCTGCAACTTGTTCGAACTTATATTTTTACAAGCAAAAGGACTTAAAACCAGGCCAAAACATGCTGCCAAGCAATTGTACATGTAGATTAGAGCGACGAACAGTTTGTTGAACGGAGTTGTTACGGGTGCGCGACGACCATCCGTGACATTCTCCCCCACTCAAACTGTCGACGCCCTTATCGACGCTTGTTGATAGTTGTTGATAATTGTTTCTTCATGTCGTAGGGCATCTTCAGACTCTCAACTGGCTTCAGTTCGGGGAAGCTTTTGCCACTTCACCAAGTACTCGATTTGCTTAGCTCTAATGGATAACTTTATCTTGCGGTCCGCTAAAATGGTTTCAACTCGCTTCTTCTATAAGGCTATGGTGGGGGATAGCCGAGTTTGAACACTTCGTGAAGCATTTTGTAGATCTGAGTGGTAGGCTTTTAAGTTGCTGGTGTGAAGAACATTGTGAATTTTGAACCACACCGGTAGCTGCAACTTGTAGGAGACGTTGCCCACCCTACTGATAATTGGGAAGGGCCCTTCATACTTACGCACCAATCCTTTATATACTTTATTCCTAAAGAATTGGAGTGATGCTGGTTGGAGCTTGACCAATACCAAATCGCCGATCTTGAACTCTTGCGGTCGCCTTCCCAAGTCTGCCAACTTCTTCATTCTTTTTGCCGCCTTCTCCAAGTAAGCCTGTGCAATATCTGCATTTCGGTGCCACTCCCTTGCAAAGTGGTATGCTGACGGACTACTCCTAGTATACCCAATTACCATGGTATGAGGAGTTAACGGTTGTTGCCCTATAATGATCTCGAAGGGGCTCTTGTTGGACGCAGAGCTCCGCTACAAGTTGTAGGAGAATTGGGCAATGTCCACAATTGGAGGCTTGTGGAGAAGTATAACTTCGACCCTAACAATTTGAATAGCTCGGTCCAGAATCGTCCCAAGAACCAAGCATCTCGATCACTGATGATATTGTGCGGGACTCCCCAATACTTCACCACATCCTTCATCATCAGGTTGGCTGCCTCTTTTGCTGAACAGTGTAGGGGAGCAGCAATGAAAGTTGCATACTTAGAAAATCAATCGACCACCACGAGTATCGATCCGAGTCTCCCTATTACGGGCAAGCTTGATATGAAGTCCAAGGAAATGCTCTCCCATGACCTTTCTGGTATGGGCAATGGCTCCAAAAGTCCCACTAGTTTCCATTGCTCCACCTTATTTTGTTGGCAAGTAGGCACGTTCGAACATATTCCTCCACATCAGTCCTCATCTTCGGCCAATAGAAGGCCCTCTCCACGAGAGCCAAGGTCCTATGAATGCTTGGGTGTCTAGCCTAAAGGGAATCGTGATACTCTCTTAAGAGTTCACATCTCATATTGTCCACTCGAGAAATATAGACTCTATTCCCTTTGGTATAAATGAGTCCCTCCTAGACCCAAAACCGTCGTGCCTTGTCTTCTTTAATGAGCTGTATCAGGGCTTCTGCCTGGGGATCACTATACAGTCCATCCGTGATCCTGGAAAGGAAGTTGGAGTGTAACTGACTTGCTTGGCCTTTTCCCTCCAATTGTACGGCATTCACACGCTCTACTTTCTGACTCAATGCATCGGCCACGACATTCGCCTTTCCATGTTTATACTCTATTGCCATATCAAACTCAGCTAGGAAGTCCTGCCATCGTACCTACTTTGGGGAGAGTTTCTTTTGAGTTTGGAAATAGCTCAAAGCGATGTTGTTTGTCCTTAGTACAAATCACGATCCAAGAAGATAGTGTCGCCAAACTCGTAGATAGTAAATCACTACTGTCATCTCCTTCTCATGCACCGGATATCGCCGCTTGGTCTCGTTGAGTTTACGGCTCTCATAGGCCACCATATGACTCTCCTGCATGAGTACTCCCCCAATAGTGAAGTCTGAAGCATCTGTATGGACTTCGAAGGGCTCCCCATATTTGGCAATTTGAGCACTGGTTCTTCCAACATAGTAGCCTTCAGATCTTGAAATGCAATTTCACATTTATTAGATCACCTCCAAGGCTGCTCCTTCTTCAGCAACTCCGTCAGTAGAGTTGCATGATTTGAATACCCCGCTATGAAGCCTCGATAGTAGTTGACGAAGCCAAGGAAGGATCTCAACTCTGGCACCTTCTTTGGAGTTCGCCATTCCGCAACTGCTTGCTCCTTCAATTTGTCCATCTGAATGGAGCCATCACCGATTCGATGCCCCAAGAGTAAGATTTTCGTTTAGGTAAAGTAGCATTTCTCCCTCTTTACGAACAAAGTGTTCTCCCTGAGAACCTTGAAAATTGTCCGAAGGTGCTTGACATGCTCCTCGAGCGTTTGACTGTAGACGACGATATTGTCCAAGTAGACGACCACGAACTTATCCAAATACTCCTTGAATAGCTTGTTCATGAGGGTGCAGAATGTGGCCAGAGCATTGGTTAAGCCAAAAGGCATCACCAAGAACTCAAACGCTCCATACCTGGTCACATAGGTAGTCTTCGCTTCGTCGCCTTCAGCAATGTGCACCTGCCAATACCCCAACCAAAGGTCGAGTTTTGAGAAATACTTGGCTTTGCTTAACTGGTTGAACAAGTCCGCGATGAGCGGGATGGGATACTTGTTCTTCATCGTCACTTTGTTGAGGGCTCGATAATCGACGCATAGTCGGAGGCTCTCATCTTGTTTCTTCTGGAAGAGAACGGGAGCTCCGAATGGTGCTTTAGAGCTGTGGATGAGACCACCGCTTAGTAATTCACCCAATTGCTTTCTGAGTTTTGCTAACTCTGACGAGGGCATGCGGTAGGGTGGTCTCGCTGGAGGCTTCACTCCTAGCTCCAACTCAATGTGATGATCCACACCTTTGCGTGGCGGTATAGTCTTCGGCAACTTGGGTGGCATAACATCCGTGAACTCCTTCAGAATGTTCGCCACCACAGTAGGTTCGTGAGTGGCCTTCTCGTTGAGTGGCTCTAGCTTCATAGCAGCCACAAATATTAGTTCACCTTTTCGTACCCTTTTCTTCAGTTGTAATGCCGATATGTGTTGGGGTTCCTCTCCGAGAGATGGGAACCACACAAGGGTCGTCTCCTCCCATCACACATAGGGAGGTAAGGAACAACATTAGCACCAACTTCGCTGCGTGCATAAATTCCATTCCAAGAATCACTTAGAAGTCATCTAGTGGCACCGCCATCATGTTTGTGCTCCCGCTTCATATTTCGATCTTGATGGGAACTCCCTTTGCCAACCCGGAGATTCGCTTGGCCTCCGAGTTCACCACCTTCATTCAACTCGAGCTCTTCTCCAAAATTAGCCCAAGTCGCTTTGCTTCTCGATCGGAAATAAAATTGTGGTTAGCGCTTGCATCCACTATTGCACTGGTTGTTTGGCCATTGAGCTTAATGTCTACGTACATTAGCTCGCCACTTCTTAGTTTTTGTAACCTTGTCTTCGTGTTCTCCCCCACTTGACCCCGCATGGCGTTCAATAAAAGCATCGCTCCTATCTAGGGTCCTTGCGACTCCTCATCGTCGCTGTTGGATTCAGAACTACTCGAACTAAGAGCGACAGCCTTGCCCTTGTCCGATTTCAGGGGATGGATGGAAGCTGTTAAAGCATTGAGTGCCTATTTTTGTGGGCACTCCCTCACCATGTGCGGCCCTCCGCACAAGAAGCATCCGCTAGGTTTTGAGGCCTTGCCTTTCGGGCTTGGCCCTTTGTGGGAACTCCTCTTCTTTTGTTAGCCCTCGAGCTCATTCCCTCGAGAATATTTTGGAGGGCGACTGCTTGAAGGTTGTTTTCTTCTTTCCGGATCTTCTGAGGAAACAAGGTCGGTTAGCCTTTCTATAGCCGTAATTTCCCCGATCACATCGGTGATATTCCTTGATGTAGTTCTTGTTGAGCCCATGATTCAAACAATCAAGGAAGCTGAACAGGTTATCCTTCTCGGACATATCCTAGATGTCCAACATTATTGCATAGAAAATTGCTTCAAGTAGTCTCGGATGGAAGTATTTTGACGGAGTTGTCTCAGCTTCCTTCTTACGACGAACTCTGTGTTCTCCGGTAGGAAATGAGTTCTCAACTCCAGCTTCAAGTCCTCCCATATGTCGACTCGACACCAACCTTGTTGGATCTCCTCCCAACGGGTTCACTACCAAAGTTTTGCATCTCCGTTCAGATACATTGTTGTTATAGAAACTTTGGTTTCTTCAGAATCAGGCCTCATAGCTCGAAAGTATTATTCCATGTTGAACAGAAAATTCTCGAGCTCTTTGGCATCTTTGGCCCCTCCATAACCATGAGGCTTGAGTGCCCTCAAGTTTTGTGGCTGCGCAATGCGGGTGTTGCTTCCTCCCACATTTAGTGTTCTTGTGAGCATGGTCACCCTCAAAGTAAGTTCTGCCACAACTTCCTACAGGTGTTGCATAGAGTCTTTGGTGTCATCTGACAGTCGATCGACTAGGGCCTCGACCTTGTTGATCCTGGACTTCGCTTCATCTTGCGAGCTCTCTATCCCAACAAGCCTTCATTGGCCATAGTAGAGTTCCTCCAAGCTCGCTTGAAGAACATCCCAACGGGTTTCCGCCGTTGTGAGTCTCTCCTTGTGACTCTTTTTCCCGGTTGGCGCTCCAGATTATTCCTCCTCTGCTCGAGGAGAGTAGCCAACTTCTCGATCATCATGTTCGCTGCCACGCTCCTCAAGAGCGCCTCCAACAATATGAGAGCGAGTGTGCACTTATAGCCCACCTGCGGCTCCTAGGGGCAAGGATCCGGCTTGCCCATCTTGCTTGATTCGCCACGATGCTTTGCCATGGCAAAGTTATGAAGTTCCTTCACTGCTCGCTCGAAGTGCTTGCCCGCTCTAATACAATAATGTCCCGACCTTAGTTGGAATTGCCTAAGGCGTGAGGCACCCTTGTGGCAAAGATGCAAACTTAGCTTGCTTTGCCTTAGTTGCGAGGCACCCTTGCGACAAAGACGCGAACTTAGCTTGTGTTGCCTAAGTCGTGCTTCACCCTTGTGATTTGCTTTCGTAAAGATCAGCCCACTTGCAACCTCTCACAGGTCCCGAAGGACCTGTAAAAAGAGAAAGTTGATTAGTTCAAAGAACGAGCGACGGACAAGTCCTGACGTCTCGCGAAAAGGGGAAGCTTTACAAGTAATTCAGCGAGCACCTTGCATGCATAAGAGAAATGAGAGAGAGGGAGAAAACAAGGACTTTAGAAGGTTGAACGAATAGTTGTAAGTCCACAAACAACTGCTCATCGGGTGCCGGGTGCGACAACAAGTTCCTGTCAAGGTAACGTGCAAACTTGTGAAAGGTTGTTCAATACCCGATACTATACCGAAGCCCCATCCAATCCTGTGCCACTTGGGGGGTTCTAGGGTCCTGAGATGGCTGATGTTTCACATGCAACAGCGGGCTATAGAAATCAGCCCGTGGCACACGAAAACGGAGTTGTTTTGGGGTTGTTTTGCTCGGTTCAGTGAGCGGTCGCACTGTAGTGCTGCAACATGTTCGAACTTAAATTTTTACAAGCAAAAAGACTTAAAACAAAGCCAAAATATGCTGCCAAGCAGCTGTATATGTAGATTAGAGCGACGAACAGTTCATTGAATGAAGTTGTTGCGGGTGCACGAGGAAAATGTTGCAAATGTGAAGATCGCAAGAAGGCAGAATTCTAATGTTGAGTTGTCAGTGTTCTTGTTCATCGTTTGTCGATGATTTTTTTACATTAAGATTAGAAAATATTGCAAATGTGAAGATCGCAAGAAGGCAGAATTCTAATGTTGAGTTGTCGGTGGTCTTGTTTGTCATTTGTCGATGGTTTTTTTTGCATTAAGATTAGAAAATGTTACAAATGTAAAATCGCAAGAAGGCAAAATTTTAATGTTGAATTGTCGGTAGTCTTGTTCGTCATTTGTCGATAGTTTTTATACATTAAGATTAGAAAATATTGCAAATGTGATGATCGCAAGAAGGCAGAATTCTAATGTTGAGTTGTCGGTGGTCTTGTTCATCGTTTGTCGATGGTATTTTTACATTAAGATTAGAAAATGTTGCAAATGTGAAGATCGCAAAAAGGCAGAATTCTAATGTTGAGTTGTCGGTGGTCTTGTTCATCGTTTGTTGATGGTTTTTTTACATTAAGATTAGAAAATGTTGCAAATGTGAAGATCGCAAGAAGGCAAAATTCTAATGTTGAGTTGTCGGTGGTCTTGTTCATCGTTTGTCGATGGTATTTTTACATTAAGATTAGAAAATGATGCAAATGTGAAGATCCCAAGATGGAAAAATTCTAATGTTGAGTTGTCGGTGGTCTTGTTCGTCGTTGGTCGATGGTTTTTTTACATTAAGATTAGAAAATGTTACAAATGTGAAGATCGCAAGAAGGCAGAATTCTAATGTTGAGTTGTCGGTGGTCTTGTTAGTGGTTTGCCGATGCTTTTTTTTATATTAAGATTAGAAAATATTGTAAATGTGAAGATCGTAATAAGGCAGGATTCTAATGTTGAGTTGTCGGTGTTCTTGTTTGTCGTTTGTCGATCGTTTTTTAACATTAAGATTAGAAAATGTTGCAAATGTGAAGATCGCAAGAAGGCGGAATTCTAATGTTGAGTTGTCGGTGGTCTTGTTCGTCATTTGTCGATGGTTTTTTGGCATTAAGATTAGAAAATATTGCCAATGTGAAGATCGCAAGAAGGCAAAATTCTAATGTTGAGTTGTCGGTGGTCTTGTTCGTCTTTGGTCGATGGTTTTTTTTCATTAAGATTAGAAAATGTTGCAAATGTGAAGATCGCAAGTAGGCAGAATTCTAATGCTTATTTGTCGATGGTCTTGTTCATCGTTTGTCGATGGTTTTTATGCATTAAGATTAGAAAATGTTGCAATTGTGAAGATCACAAGAAGGCAGAATTCTAATGTTGTGTTGTCGGTGTTCTTGTTCATCGTTTGTCGATGGTTTTTTTACATTAAGATTAGAAAATGTTGCAAATGTGAAGATCGCAAGAAGGCTGAATTCTAGTGTTGAGTTGTTGGTAGTCTTGTTCGTTGTTTGTCGATGGTTTTTTTATATTAAGATTAGAAAATGTTGCAAATGTGAAGATTGCAAGAAGGCAGAATTCTAAGGTTGAGTTGTCGATATTCTTGTTCGTCGTTTGTCGTTGGTGTTTTTACATTAAGATTAGAAAATGTTACAAATGTGGAGATCGCAAGAAGGCAGAATTCTAATGTTGAGTTGTTGGTGGTCTTGTTTGTCGTTTGTCGATGGTTTTTTAACAATAGGATTAGAAAATGTTGTAAATGTGAAGATCGCAAGAAGGCAGAATTATAATGTTGAGTTATTGGTGGTCTTGTTCGTCGCTTGTCAATGGTTTTTTTACATTAAGATTAGAAAATGTTACAAATGTGATGATCACAAGAAGGCAGAATTCTAATGTTGAGTTGTTGGTATTCTTGTTTGTCGTTTGTCGATGGTTTTTCTACATTAAGATTAGAAAATGTTGCAAATGTGAACATGGCAAGAAGGTAGAATTCTAATGTCGAGTTGTCGGTGTTCTTGTTCATCGTTTGTCAATGGTTTTTTTACATTAAGATTAGAAAATGTTGCTAATGTGAAGATTGCAAGAAGGCTGAATTCTTGTGTTGAGTTGTTGGTGGTCTTGTTCGTTGTTTGTCGATGGTTTTTTTACATTAAGATTAGAAAATGTTGCAAATGCGAAGATCGCAAGAAGGCAGAATTCTAATGTTGAGTTGTCGGTGGTCTTGTTTGTCGTTTGTCGATGGTTTTTTAACAATAGGATTAGAAAATGTTGTAAATGTGAAGATTGCAAGAAGGCAGAATTATAATGTTGAGTTATTGGTTGTCTTGTTCGTCGCTTGTCAATGGTTTTTTTGCATTAAGATTAGAAAATGTTACAAATGTGATGATCGCAAGAAGGCAGAATTCTAATGTTGAGTTGTTGGTATTCTTGTTCGTCGTTTGTCGATGGTTTTTCTACATTAAGATTAGAAAATGTTGCAAATGTGAACATGGCAAGAAGGTAGAATTCTAATGTCGAGTTGTCGGTGTTCTTGTTCATCGTTTGTCAATGGTTTTTTTACATTAAGATTAGAAATTGTTGCTAATGTGAAGATTGCAAGAAGGCTGAATTCTTGTGTTGAGTTGTTGGTGGTCTTGTTAGTTGTTTGTCGATGGTTTTTTTACATTAAGATTAGAAAATGTTGCAAATGCGAAGATCGCAAGAAGGCAGAATTCTAATGTTGAGTTGTCGGTGGTCTTGTTTGTCGTTTGTCGATGGTTTTTTAACAATAGGATTAGAAAATGTTGTAAATGTGAAGATTGCAAGAAGGCAGAATTATAATGTTGAGTTATTGGTGGTCTTGTTCGTCGTTTGTCAATGGATTTTTTGCATTAAGATTAGAAAATGTTACAAATGTGATGATCGCAAGAAGGCAGAATTCTAATGTTGAGTTGTTGGTATTCTTGTTCGTCGTTTGTCGATGGTTTTTCTACATTAAGATTAGAAAATGTTGCAAATGTGAACATGGCAAGAAGGTAGAATTCTAATGTCGAGTTGTCGGTGTTCTTGTTCATCGTTTGTCAATGGTTTTTTACATTAAGATTAGAAAATGTTGCTAATGTGAGGATTGCAAGGGTGAATTCTTGTGTTGAGTTGTTGGTGGTCTTGTTCGGTGTTTGTCGATGGTTTTTTTACATTAAGATTAGAAAATGTTGCAAATGCGAAGATCGCAAGAAGGCAGAATTCTAATGTTGAGTTGTCGGTGGTCTTGTTCGTCGTTTGTCGATAGTTTTGGTGATTTGCAAAATGATTTTGGTGATTTGAATTTGAGATGAGTTTTATCAAAATCATGATCTTGATTTCTTGGAATTACATGAGATTTCCTTTGATAATCATTTTGATTATTTAAAAGGATATTTGTTGAAATGATTCATGGAATTTTCAATTCATGACTTGATCCTTGATTTGTATATGAGATGGTTGAAATCTTTGTACCTTTGAATTCTTCTCTTCTCCTTTCGATTTTTGAATTTATGCATATTATATGTATTGGGAAGAAACCTATTAAAGCGAAATAATTCTTTCCCTCTCTGTGTATTAAAATAGGTTCCTCATCAAAATACCAACTTGATATCCAAATGTAAATATCAACCAGCACAGTATAAACAATAGAGCAAAAAACCAAACACACAGTGAGACCAAATCTTTTTAACGTGAAAAACCCAATGTGGGAAAAACCACGGGACTATAGTCCACCTCAAACTTCCACTATCAATAATAATGATAACAGGTTTACAGTAGGTCTTCATTAGAATAACTAGAGGATCAGAATAACATCAAGATCATAGATCTGGGCTCAAGAATAGCATATCTTCATCATATAGGATGGATCTCCTCAAAAGAGAATTCTAGGTCTCACAAAGTGGATATCACAAGAAAGTACCTTAGAGAAGGTAAACTGTAGATCAACACCATTAGGATTGTAGAGTTTACTGCAAGGATTCTCCACTTAAAATTTGGGCTGAAACTGACAACGTTTGGCCACCTATCATCAAACAGAAAACTCAGAAACCTTATTTTCTCTCTCCTCTTTTCTCTGCATGCCGCCGCACACTGCACTCTTTCACTATACGTGCACACACACTGTCGTCACCCAATTTTGCCCTTTCTCTCTTGATTTCTTTGATTTGGGCTCATGGCCCAAATTTGTCTAAGCCCACATATGGGCTGGACCCAACAATTCTCCCCCTCCAGCTCATATGGTGGGCTGTACCAAGCCCGCTCTTCGCCTACATGATTCAAGCTTCTCCTTAGGCAAAGTCTTTGTCAACATATCTGAATCATTATCATTGGTATGTACATTTTCCAATTGTAATTCTTTCATCTCAAGCACATCACAAATCCAATGATATCTCACATCAATATGCTTGGATCTAGAATGGTATGTTGAATTCTTGGAGAGGTGAATGACGCTCTGACTATCACAGTAAACAGTATATCTTTCATGTTTCAAGCCCAATTCCTGTAGAAACTTTTTCATCCATAAAGCTTCCTTACAGGCTTCAGTAACTGCTATGTATTCTGCTTCTGTGGTTGACAGAGCAACACACTTCTATAACTTAGACTGCTAAGAGACTGCTCCTCCTGTAAATGTCATCAAGAATCCCGAAGTGGACTTCTTGGAATCAGTATCACCTGCCATGTCTGTATCTGTGTAGCCTTCTAACATAGGTTCATCACTGCCAAAACATAAACACAACTTGGAAGTACCTCTTAGATATCTTAATATCCATTTCACTGCTGCCCAATGTTCCTTTCCAGGATTAGAGAGAAATCGGCTGACAACTCCAACTGCATGAGCTATATCTGGTCTAGTACAAACCATAGCATACATCAAACTGCCTACTGCAGATGAGTAAGGCACTCTAGACATTTCTTCTTTTTCTTTCTCACTTGTAGGACATTGTTTCGAACTAAGCTTGAAATGACCTGCAAGTGGGGAACAAACTGTTTTAGCTTTACTCATGTTGAATCTTTCAAGAACCTTTTCAATGTAAGTCTCTTGAGATAGCCAAATCTTCCTTTTCTTCCTATCACGAAGAATCTTCATGCCAAGTATTTGTTTCACCGATCCCAAGTCTTTCATGGCAAAAGACTTACTTAGCTCTCTTTTAAACTTTTCAATTTTTCTAACATCATGGCCAACAATCAGCATATCATCAACATATAGCAGTAAAATAATAAAATCATCATCTGAAAATTTCTTCATAAACACACAATGATCAGATGTGGTTCTATCATACCCTTGGCTCATCATAAAGGAATCAAACTTCTTGTACCACTGTCTAGGTGCCTGTTCGAGTCCATATAAGTTTTTCTTAAGCTTACATACCAGATTTTCTTTTCCCTTGACTTTGAAACCTTCTGGTTGCTCCATGTAAATTTCTTCTTCTAAGTCACCATGAAGAAATATTGTTTTTACATCAAGTTGTTCAACTTCTAAATTCAAGCGAGCAGCCAAACCAAGAACAACTCGGATAGAGAACATTTTTACAACCGGAGAAAATATTTCTTCAAAGTCAATACCTTTCTTCTGACTGAATCCTTTCACAACTAGTCGTGTCTTGTATCTCTGTTGTGAGCTATTATTTTCAGTCTTCAATTTATAAACCCACTTATTCTTGAGAGCTTTCTTTTCTTTAGGCAACTTTACCAAGTCATAGGTGTGGTTCTCAAGCAGGGATCTCATCTCTTCTTGCATGGCTTTAACCCACTCATTCTTATTCTCATGTAGAATAGCTTCTTGGTAAGTTTCTAGCTATCCCCCGTCAGTAAGCATAACATACTCATGTGGAGGATATCTGGTAGAGGATTGTTGCTCTCTAGTGGATCTTCTCAATGGAATCTCAACTGGTGGTGGAGATAGCTGTTCAATTGGTTCAGCATCATCAACTGTAGGTGTTTCATCACTGGTATTCTCACCACAATCTTCTTGTTCATCTCCCCCATGATCATCATGAACTACAGGTGAAGGAACTGGACCCAAACTCCAAGGAATATAAACAGAGGTTTCTGGCTTCTTAATATTATCACCATCATCAAATAATTAGTCTTCAAGAAACACAACATCTCTGCTTCTAATAATCTTCTTGTTCATTGGATCCCATAATCTGTACCCAAACTCTTCATGACCATATCCTAAGAAGATACATGCTTTTGCTTTATTATCAAGATTGGACCTCTCATCTTTGGGAATATGAACAAATGCTTTACACCCAAAGACTCTCAAATGATTATAAGATATATCTTTTCCTCTCCATACTCTCTCTGGAACATCACCTTGCAGAGGAACTAATGGAGAAAGATTTATCAGGTCAACTGTAGTTCTCATAGCCTCCCCCCAAAATGACTTCGGTAACTTGGTGTGAGAAAGCATACACCTAATCCTTTCTTCAATGGTTCTGTTCATCCTTTCTACCACACCGTTCTGTTGAGGAGTTTTAGGAACTATTTTTTCAAGCCTGATACCATGGAACCTACAATAATTCTCAAAAGGACCCCTGTACTTGCCACCATTATCTGATCGAATACACTTTAGTTTTCTGCCAGTTTCTCTTTCAACACTGACATGAAACTCTTTGAAAGCATCGAGTACCTGGTCTTTATATTTCAAAGCAAAAGCCCATACTTTTCTAGAATGGTCATCAATAAAAGTAGCAAAATAAAGAGCA
Source organism: Musa acuminata AAA Group (assembly GCF_036884655.1). NCBI lineage: Eukaryota > Viridiplantae > Streptophyta > Magnoliopsida > Zingiberales > Musaceae > Musa > Musa acuminata. Next base: position 27,775,441 of record NC_088346.1, read on the forward strand.
CCTCCAAGAGTTCTAGTTTGCATAGTACAAATATCAGTATGAACTAAATCAATAACATCTGATCTTCTAGATGATGGATATGTCTGAAATGCAACTCTATGTGTTTTTCCAGCTAAGCAATGATCACAATATTTAAGAGATGTACCTTGCAACTCTGGTAAGAACTGCTTTCTAGTAAGAGTTTGAAGTCCCTTCTCGCTGATATGTCCAAGCCTCTTATGCCAAAGATCTATACTTTTACCTTTTTGAATTGCATTAATCTCTCCTTTGTGTAGCTTAGCTTCCATGACAAAAAAGAGTTAATTTTCTTTCCTTTGGCCACAATCAGAGAACCTTTAGTTAGTTTCCATTTGCTTTCACCAAAATAATGTGCAAAACCCTCATCATCAAGTCTACCTGTAGATATCAAGTTAAGACAAATATCTGGAACATGCCTTACATCTTTGAGTATTAATTTGCTCCCAATATTGGTCTCCAAGCAAATATCTCCAATACCCACAATCTTAGATGTACCATTGTTTCCCATTTTGACATTACCAAAATCACCAGCAGTGTAAGATCTAAAGAAATCACCATGAGAAGTGACATGAAATGAAGCACCAGAGTCAATTACCCAATTACTGTCCTGAGCTACAAGGCTAACACAACCTTCATCACAGACAATAGCGATATTACCTTCAGCAGTAATTGTATTAGTCTCTTTCTCATTTTTCTTGATTTCATTCTGTTCTCGCTTCCAAAACCTACACTCTTTCTTCATGTGACCTAACCTGTTATAGTGAAAACATTTGATATCTCTTCTAGACTTGGATCTTCCTCTATATCTATGTGGATTTCTGCTATGACTTCTTCCACACCTTTCTTGTTTTTCAGTAACAAATGCCCCAGAAGAAGATTCACCCTGTTCTTTCCTTCTAGCATCTTCATTTAGCAAACTGTCTTTAACCATATCAATAGTTAGAGTTCCCTCTGGTGTGGAGTTATAAATAGTCATCACATACGTTTCCTAACTTTCTGGTAAAGAGCTGAGAAGTAATAATCCCTGCATCTCATCATCTATATTCGTTTTCATAGCAACCAACTTATTTGCAAGACTCTGAAATAGACTTATGTGCTCAACAATGTTACCACCATCTTTATACTTCAAATTTACAAGTCTTCTGAGGAGAGAAATTCTATTTCCCACTGTCTTTTTCGCAAAGAGGTTTTCTAACCTTTGCCAAACAACATCAGATCTGGTTTCATCATAAATATGCTCATGCAAGTTTATATCCATCCATCTTCTAATATAGGCAATAGCTTTTCAATGTTGAACTTCCCATTCTTCATCGTCCATAGTAAAAGGTTTATCTTTAACCTTGATGGGCTTATACAAATCTTTGCAATAAAGCAAATCTTCCATCATACGCCTCCAAGTTGAATAATTTGATAAGTTCAATTTAATCATACCATCAGACTCCATTTCAATCACACAAGAAAAACTAGCATCAAACAACATATTGCTCTGATACCATTTGTTGGGAAGAAACCTGTTAAAGCGGAATAATTCTTTCCCTCTTTGTGTATTAAAATAGGTTCCTCATCAAAATACCAACTTGATATCCAAATGTAAATATCAACCAGCACAACATAAACAATAGAGCAAAAAACCAATCACACAGTGAGACCAAATCTTTTTAATGTGGAAAACCCAATGTGGGAAAAACCACGGGACTATAGTCCACCTCAAACTTCCACTATCAATAATAATGATAACAGGTTTACAGTAGGTCTTCTCTAGAATAACTAGAGGATCAGAATAACATCAAGATCATAGATTTGAAATGCTGTAATTTGTTATCAAAATGATGTATCATGAATGCTTGAATATCATGTATGATATGCCCATAGTGATGATTGTTTTGTATCATGCATGAAAAATGAAATGTATGATTTTGAAAATATGCATGTTTTAATTTAAAAATATAATGATGCATAAATAAGATTGATACTTACCTTTGTCATAATTGATGTAAGGGGTCTTCCCTTCTTTTTACCAATGACAAAGGGGGAGAAAGAGTTGCTAATGTGCTATCTTGAATTGATGTAAAGGGTCATCTCAAAGAGAAATTAGCTAGCTTGCACAAGTCAAGAAAATACAAAAACTTGCTTACTTTCTTGCACATCTAAAGAGAAGATGCAAATGTAACACTTGCCAAATTGTTTGTTTGCCTCATGTAAAACATTGTCTCTTGCTTGTTTGCCATTTTGCTAGCTTGCACTTTACAAAGAAAGCAAAAATGACACTTCTCAAATGAGAAGAAAGAGCTTGCTATCTTGAACATCACAAGCTTGCCTATCTTAAGAAACAAAAATACCAAAAGTGTTATCTTGCCTATCTCAAGATGCAAAACATGCTAACTTGCACTTTGCAACGGAAGCAAAATTGATAGCTTAAACATTGCAAAGGAAGCAAAAATTGCTAGCTTGCAACTTGCATATTTCAAGAAGCAAGTGTTGCTTTCTTGAACATCTTTAAATTTGCTAGCTTGTATGAAGTAGAACATGCTATCTTACTACCTTACATATCTACAACTTAATAGCTTGAATGTTCTAAGTATGATGTTATACTCGCTAAATTTTCTAGCTTCAAATTGTATGATGATAAAAATGGATATTATGTTTTTCATTCAATGAGTTGAATTTATATCTTTCAAACACATGATAATGGAACTTCTCCTTTTTGTTGATGACAAAGGGGGAAAAGTATGATCATGTTATGTATGATGACGTGTTGCAAATATTCATGATGAATATTTGCAATGACTTGAATTCGGCTTGAATTCAAGGTTCTATCAATATGACATATTGATAGGAGGAGTTTGTTTAAACTCTGGGAGTTAAGGTTAACTCCGTCGTTGATTGGTTATCATCATCAAAAATGGGGAGATTGTTGAATCTCGTATTTTGATGATGAAACCAATTGATATGTATTTATGTTTTAATCTATGTTTTGAGTGACGTAGGATACTTCGATTAGGATGAGACAATTAAAGCAAGAAAAATCATGTTGGGCCGGAGGAACATGTCAGAAGATTAGACGTCGGGTCGGTGGATCGGTCGACGTATTGACATAAGGCTTCAGGCAGTGGATTCAAGCATCGGGCCAAGAAGAGCAGATATTACGCCAAGGATATCGGAGTTGCGGAGTCAACTGGCCGATTGGGCAATAGGCCGCAAGAGAGGACGATGCACCGAAGAATCGGATGAAGCGTTGAGGGACCAATGACATGCCGAACAACTTGATTAGATGCTTAGGATTAATTGTCTAGATCGAAGTATATTTTAGATGTGCAGGATTAACTATGATAGCATGACATGAAGCAAAATGAAGTCCCGAAGTCAAGATCGAGATCACGTTGGGAGTTCGAGAGTTCGTCGGAAGTCTCGACGTTCGTCGGAAGTTCTGCGGGAACCAGTCGAGAAGTCACAAAGCTTGCCAGAGAAGCTTGTCGGAACTCGCCAAGAAGATCGTCGTGAAGTCTAGGAGCTTATTGGGAGTCCGTCGGAACATTGTTGAGAGTTCGTCAAAGGTTGGCAGGAAGATCGCCGGAAGCTCACCGGAAGAATTGACATAGGGATTTGTTTAGCTTAGAATTTGTCTTAGGAATCGTAGTTAGTACATAATTAGGATTGGATTTGGGCCAACCCAATTAGGGTCCAACTAGGCCCATGTAAGAATTGTGTTGGGCCCAATAATAAGCCCAAACAATGCCCCAAGGAGTCTCACTATCGTGGCATAGTCTTAGAGACTGTATCAAGCGGTGGTACCGCCAATCTGGGCGGTTGTAGTGCCCTTGGCAGGGTGCCAGGCGGTGGTACCGCTAGTTTGGGCGGTGGTATCGCCCAGCACAGCCTCCTAGGCTGTAACATCCCCCATTAAAAAAAAAAAAAAATTAGTAAAAGGTTTGTTTGTAAAAAATAAGGATTATTTTATATTCAATGATATTATATTAAAAGTTTATGGTTAGGGACCTAAGAGTAAATATTAGAAGTTTGATATAATTTATGAAAGATTCAGATTCAAGTTAAAAAAAAAAAAAAAAAATAGTGGACATGTGTAACTAGCTAACCTAAGGTAGGTGCCACTTATCTTTGCTCTAAAGATGACACCTAGCCCCTTTCATGCATGCAAGATACCTTGCAACTTTTGTATTAGCCAAAACCTAAATAATTAGATGAAAGAAGAAGAAAAGCTTGAGGTTTTTCATCAATTTTCTCACATTTGGGATTCAAATAATTTTAAGGCAAGTGTTCTAACCCCATCCCACAGTAACCTTAATCGCTATTTCCATTTTTATTCTGCAAGATTTGAAATATTTCAACTGAGAACCAGACCTTCTTTCGTTTTGATATAAAGCTATGAATCTGTAATTTTTCGGTAATATGACCTTTATGCAATGTTTTGGTCATAACATTTTGTAATAAACTCTGATTTAGACAAGAACTATTCCATTTGAAAGTAGACAAAAAAATATTTATTTTGATACTAAGTTCGAATGATTTGGAGTTTAAATGCCTATGAAGACTTCTATTTAAATTAACCCTACAGATTCTGCAAAACAGGGACTGAAATTTCTGACCTCTAGTTGCTTAACTACTTATAACTTTCTGCTGTGAACTCAGATTCATACAAAGTGTGATTTATTCGAAGCTATACTCAAAATTCTTTCTGTGTATATCTGATTTGAAATTTTTGGAGTACAATTGCTAACTGAAACATCTGCTTTCATCGACACTATGGATTCAGTAAAACAGAGTAAATATTTTCAGACCTTTCACTACGAAATTATCTGTAACTCCCTGTTATAAATTCCAATTCTTATTAAACTTGTTTTGCCTAAAACTAGATTGACAAAGCTTTCTAATGACACCTATTTTGTATAAATTGGACCATAATTGGTTATCCAAATAGTTCATACAATATTCCTATCAAATTCTGCCAGAATCGAGCTTTGGTCGATTTCGGCTTTTCTTGTTTCTTCTCTTTGGAAATCGATTTCGGCAAAAACTCTTACTTCATTTAAGCTTCAAATTATTACCTTAAATTTCTGTATACTTTTGTCCTTTATTTATTTGTACATCTGCAACTATCATCTAAAGATCATGTTTACATTGTAATGATTCAGCACATGCATCCCATTGTTCCGCATTTGCTTTCGATATGTGCCTCTTCCAGTTTCATTTCTTTGGATATTGAACTTATCTAACTTTCTTATTTCAATTGAGCTATATATGGTTTCTTGAAATCATTGTATGCTCTTGCTTTTGTTTCCTTTCAAATCTGAATACATTGTGAAAGATTATGTTTGTATCGTATTGACTCGAAAGGCATATGTACATTTCGTTGTTCCGCATGTACTTCCAATATATGCTAATTTCATTATTCATACTGTCCCTTTGTACTCCGGTGTTTGTGGGATAAATGTGAACCTTTGCCAGAAATGGTAAAGGGAGTTATGCTTAGAGCCCGCGATGCTCTACCGGCCCCCTATGACTTCACTCAGACGTGGGTGGATGGAGCTCCTAGATGTGGGAGACTTATGTTTGTTGGTCATTCAGAAATGGATGGACCATATTATGTTATGATCCCACTTTACCTTCTATGTGTTTGATATGATATCGAAAGCTTTGGCTATGTTTCTATACATGCTTTGAATAAGAATGGAATGAATGCATCGTCATGTGACATTTGAGCTTCTATTCATGTTTTGTTCTTTGATATATTTCCAAAATGTTATAAGTCTTTGTTATACCTTGAAAGCTACCATATGTCATCGATATGCTCCTTATGCCAATGATATGCTCCAATTACCTTTCCTCGAATGTATGAATATAACGTGCTTCGAACGATATGATATTGTAATTTTGCATTCAAACAAAACATGATATTGTTTCATCTTGTATCTCTGTTTTGTATTTTGATACCTCATTTGTTTGAAAACTGTCCACTTTACTATGGATATGTTAGTCATTTGCTGAGCTTTATATGCTCACCCCGTTGCTATATAAATTTTTCACGATAGCTTATCGCTCACTAAAATGTGTAAATTGGGTTGAGGCAGTGGAAGACTAGAAGATTTTGGGGCAAATATTTTGTACTTGATAGGTTGATGTTGTATAAGTTCTTTTTGGGTGTAATGAAATATCAATGACAAATCTAGATTGATGTATCTTGTAAATATTTGAAAAGTACCTCTTATGTCAGGATTTTGGAAATGTTAAGTCTAAACTGTGTACTGATATAAACATGTAGTACATGTTGGTTTTGTGATTGCATTAATTGCCACGCTTATGGATTTATGATATAGTCATGGTTTAGTTAAGTTACTTTTGGATTTTAAAAATCATCTAGTGACATGATGTGTGATTATAGACTGCATAGGTTTTGTGAATTGTGGATTGTAGAGGTGAATGACTTGAATGTTTTTTTTCTTAGTGACCTCAAATGTGTGATTGGATCCTGGATTGTTTATTGAATTAAATATTATCAATCTTGAATTAGGTTCACACCTCCTGAATGAAAATTAAATTTGGGGGGGCTTGATTGAGTGGTATCAAAGCATTGTTTGAGGATCACTGAAATATTTGATATGTTGACGTGCAAAATATATTGAGGTCTAGTGAACTATAGTGATTGGTGAAAAATTTTCTTTGATGCATTTTAGGAATCTAGGATGATGAGGACATTTAGTCCTCCTACTTCATCTGCTTTTGATTAATTAAGTACGATAAAAGGGTTGATCGGGGATATTAAATCAGAGTGGCGCAATAGAAGCGTGGTGAACCTAATACATTGGTAGTAGAAAAATGGATGATGTGATTGGAGAAGATATTTGATATACGAAATTATTCTGATGATCAAAAGAATTATTGGAGATCAAGGAATAGAATAGCAAGGACAAGTTTACCGAAAAAAAAAAAAAGATTAGAAATGAATCTGAATGTGATAATAAGAGGGTCAAGACATCATCGATTTGAAAAGGAAAGTCACCACAAAGGATTCAATCCTGTGTATGATACGAGTTAAATTATGAAATAAGTTTGTATTTGTAGGTGACTGGAGCTTATTTTGCTTGTGGAAATTTGGATCATAAAATAAAAGACTGCCCTTTGAACAAGAAGAAAGAATCACTGCCTCATAAATCATCAGCCCATGTCAGAGTGTATGTTATCATGGAATATGATTATAAAGCTTCTGAATTAGTGGTTGAAGGTATTATTCATGTTTCTAAAAGAATGCAAATATTTGTTTGACCATGTGTCTCATCTATGATTTGATTTGTAATATTTTGCTTATCACATGGGTATTCAAACCTAAACCACTAGATTATATGCTATATATAAATACGGCTATTGGGGATTGTTTGATAACAAACTCGATCAGGTCATCTTGTTTGATTTCTATTGGAGAACACAAACTTCTTACTGATTTGGTTCTTCTAGATATTTGGAGTTTTGATATTATACTAAGTATGGATTGACTATCTTCCAATCATACCAGTATAGATTGTTATACAAAATGATCACTTTTTGCATACTAGATCATCCCATCTTTTATTTTGAGAGTATTGGGCATGATTTACCTCCTTGCCTAATGTATTTCCAAATGACTTGCCTAGTTTACCTCCAGATAGAGAGAGTGAATTTACTATTAATTTGGTCCCTAGGACAACCCCAATATCTAAGCCTCCTCACAGAATGGCACAACTCGAGCTAGAGGAATTGAAAAAGCAACTACAAGAACTATTAGATAAGGGTTTAATTCGACCCAGTGTTTCACCATGGGATGCTCCGGTGCTATTAGTTAAGAAGAAGGATGGAACATTAAGACTTTGTATTGATTTTAGATAATTGAATCAGGTGACCATTAAGAACAAGTATCCCCTACCCAGAATTGATGATTTGTTTGATCAATTGCAGGGTGCACAAATATTCTCCAAGATTGATTTAAGGTCAGATTACTATCAGTTGAAGATCATGAAGGAGGATATTCCAAAAACAACTTTTAGAACTCGATATGGTCACTATGAATTCTTAGTGATGCCTTTTGGTTTATTTAATGCCCTTGCAGCTTTTATGGAACTGATGAATAGGATATTTCAGCCATTCTCGGACGATTGTGTGATTGTATTCATTGATGACATATTAGTATATTCAAGGAGTAATCAGGAGCATGAGGAACACTTGAGAAAAGAAGTTGTATGCAAAGTTCAACATATGTGAATTTTGGTTGAATGAAATTGCTTTCTTAGGCCATGTGATTTCAGGGAAGAGTATATCTGTTGATCCAAAGAAAGTGGAAGCTGTTGTTAAGTGGGAAGTACCAAAAAACGTGACAGAAGTTAGAAGCTTCTTGGGCATGGCAGGTTATTATAGGAGATTTGTGGAGGGATTTTCTCGAATCGCTCAACCTCTCACCAAACTCACTCAAAAGAATGTGAAATTTGTATTGGGTGATGATTGTGAGCAAAGTTTTCAAGAGTTAAAAAGGAGATTGACTAGTGCCCTTATTCTCACTATTCCAAGTGGTGATGAGGGATTTATGGTTTACACTGATGCCTCAAGAAAGGGCCTTGGATGTGTTTTGATGCAAGAAGGGAAAGTGATTGCTTATGCTTCTAGACAACTAAAGAGTTATGAACTGAATTATCCAACTCATGATTTGGAATTGGCAGCAATTGTTTTTGCTCTAAAGATTTGGAGGCATTACTTGTATGGACGAACATTTGAAATCTTTACTGATCATAAGAGTTTAAAGTATATTTTTACTCAAAAAGAGTTAAACATGAGACAATGGAGATGGATAGAACTTCTAAAGGATTATGATTGTACCATTCGTTATCACCTGGGTAAAGCTAATGTTGTAGCAGATGCCCTTAGTAGAAAATCTACAAGTTTTATGGCGACTTTGGTTATGAAGTAATGGAAGTTATTAGAAGAGAATTATGATTCAAAGGTTATGAAAAAAGGGCAAGACTCAATGATATTAATGGCCTCCATCCAAGTGCAATATGATCTCATTCAACAAATTAAAGGAGGACAACTACAAGATCGACGCTTGATCTGCTTAAGGAATGAAGTAGAAAAGGGATTGAAAGTGAATTTTCGAGTTTCAGAGGATGGCCTATTGAGATTTAAGGAAAGAATATGTGTTCCAAATGACTCAGATATCAAAGATCAAATCCTGAGGGATGGTCATAATTCAAAGTACACCATGCATCCTGATAGCACTAAGATGTATAGAAATCTCCAAAGTCATTATTGGTGGGAAGGCATGAAGAAGGAGATTGCAATATATGTTTCAAAGTGTTTGACTTGTCAGCAAATCAAAGCAGAACACCAAAGACCTGGAGGTTTGTTGCAACCTTTAGATATTCCTGAATGGAAATGGGAATGTATTACCATGGACTTTATTTCAGGACTACCCCGAACTTCTAGAAAGCATGATGCTATTTGGGTTATCATTGATAGGTTAACGAAATCTGCACATTTTCTACTGATCAATATGACTTATTCTCTTGATAGGCTTGCAGATTTATATATAAATGAAATAGTAAGACTTCATGGTGTTCCAAAGGAGATAATCTCTGACAGAGACTCCAGATTTCTATCTAGATTTTGGAGAAGGTTACAGGAATCTATTGGCACTAAAGTCAAGTTTAGCACTGCTTATCACCCTCAAACTGATGGCCAATCAGAAAGAACCATTTAAACACTTGAGGATTTGCTTCGAGCCTATGTTATAGATTGAAAAGTTGAATGAGATAAAGATATCTCTCTTATTGAGTTCACTTACAATAATAGTTATCATTCAAGTATTCAGATGGCTCCTTATGAAGCTTTATATGGGCGAAAGTGCAGGATGCCTATATGTTGGGAAGAAATTGGCGATAGAAAGTTATTAGCACCAGAAAAAGTACAAGAGACTACTGAGAAAATTCAACTTATAAGAAAAAGGTTAAAGACTGCTTAGAGTCGTCAAAAGAGTTATGCTGATAACAGAAGGCAAAATATTGAGTTTCAAATCGGGGATTTTGTATTCCTGAAGGTCTCCCCTTCTAAAGGCATTGTAAGATTTTGGAAGAAAGGAAAGTTAAGCCCAAGATTTATTGGACCTTTTGAGATTCTTGAGAGGGTTGGTTCTGTCGCTTACAGGATTGCCTTGCCACCATCATTGTGCCATATCCATGATATATTTCATGTTTCAATGATCAGAAAGTATATACCTGATCCCTCTCATATCATTAAGTATGAGCCGATGGTGATTGATAAAGACTTGTCTTATGTGGAAGAGCCCACTCAGATTGTTGATAAAAAAAAGAATAGGTCTTGAGGAATCGGGTTATCCCTCTAGTTAAAGTGATCTAGAGATATCATTCTGGAGAGGAAACAACTTGGGAGCTTGAGGAAGAAATGATGAAAGCTTATCCTCATCTTTTCGTCAAATGAGGTATGATAAAATTAGAGGAGTAAATTTTTCTTTAAGGAGGGGAGAGTGTAACATCCCCCATTTAAAAAAAAAAAAATTAGTAAAATGTTTGTTTGTAAAAAATAAGGATTATTTAATAATTATTTTATATTCAATGATATTATATTAAAATTTTATGGCTAGGGACCTAAGAGTAAATATTAGAAGTTTGATATAATTTATGAAAGATTCAGATTCAAGTTTAAAAAAAAAAAAATAATATATAGTGGACATGTGTCACTAGCTAACCTAAGGTTGGTGCCACTTATCTTTGCTCTAAAGATGACACCTAGCCCCTTTCATGCATGCATGACACCTTGCAACTTTTGTATTAGCCAAAACTTAAATAATTAGATGAAAGGTTAAAGAAAACAAACCTGAAGAGTTGCAGCCAACGTGAGTTTGAGAGAAGAAGAAGAAGAAGAAGAAGAAGAAAAAAAAGAGCTTGAGGTTTTTCATCAATTTTCTCACATTTGGGATTCAAATAATTTTAAGGCAAGTGTTCTAACCCCATCCCACAGTAACCTTAATCTCTGTTTCCATTTTTATTATGCAAAATTTGAAAGATTTCAACTGAGAACCAGACCTTCTTTCGTTTTGATATAAAGCTATGAATCTGTAATTTTTCGATAATCTGACCTTTATGTAATGTTTTGGTCATAACATTTTGTAATAAACTCTGATTTAGACAAGACCTATTCCATTTGAAAGTAGACAAATAAATCTTTATTTTGATACTAAGATTGAATGATTTAGAGTTTAAATACCTACTAAGACTTCTGTTTAAATTAACCCTACAGATTCTGCAAAACAGGGACTGAAATTTCTGACCTCTAGTTGCTTAACTACTTATAACATTCTGCTGTGAACTCAGATTCATACAAAGTATGATTTATTCGAAGCTATACTCAAAATTCTTTCTGTATATATCTGATTTGAAATTTTTGGAGTACAATTGCTAACTGAAACATCTGCTTTCATCGACCTTATGGATTTAGTAAAATAGAGCAAATATTTTCAGACCTTTCACTACGAAATTATCTGTAACTCCCTGTTGTAAATTCCAATTCTTGTTAAACTTATTTTTCCTAAAACTAGATTGACAAAGCTTTCTAATGACACCTATTTTGTATAAATTAGAGAATAATTGGTTATCCAAATAGTTCATACAATATTCCTATCAAATTCTACCAGAATCGAGCTTTGGTCGATTTCGGCTTTTCTTGTTTCTTCTCTTTGGAAATCGATTTCGGCAAAAACTCTTATTTCATTTAAGCTTCAAATTATTACCTTAAATTTCTGTATACTTTTGTCCTTTATTTATTTGTACATCTGCAGCTATCATCTAAAGATCATGTTTGCATTCTAATGATTCGGCACATGCATCCCATTGTTCCGCATTTGCTTTCGATATGTGCCTCTTCCAGTTTCATTTCTTTAGATATTGAACTTATCTAACTTTCTTATTTCAATTGAGCTATATATGGTTTCTTGAAATCATTGTATTCTCTTGCTTTTGTTTCCTTTCAAATCTGAATACATTGTGAAAGATTATGTTTGTATCGTATTGACTCGAAAGGCATATGTACATTTCGTTGTTCCGCATGTGCTTCCAATATATGCTAATTTCATTATTCATACTGTCCCTTTGTACTCCGGTGTTTGTGAGATAAATGTGAACCTTTGCCAGAAATGGTAAAGGGGGTTATGCTTAGAGCCCACGATGCTCTGCCGGCCCCCTATGACTTCACTCAGACGTGGGTGGATGGAGCTCCCAGACGTGGGAGACTTATGTTTGTTGGTCATTCAGAAATGGATGGACCATATTATGTTATGATCCCACTTCACCTTCTATGTGTTTGATATGATATCCAAAGCTTTGGCTATGTTTCTATGCATGCTTTAGATAAGAATGAAATGAATGCATCGTCATGTGACATTTGAGCTTCTATTCATGTTTTGTTCTTTGATATATTTCCAAAATGTTATAAGTCTTTGTTATACCTTGAAAGCTACCATATGTCATCGGTATGCTCCTTATGCCAATGATATGCTCCAATTACCTTTCCTCGATTGTATGAATAAAACGTGCTTTGAACGATATGATATTGTAATTTTGCATTCAAACAAAACATGCTATTGTTTCATCTTGTATCTCTGTTTTGTATTTTGATACCTCATTTGTTTGAAAACTGTCCTCTTTGCTATGGATATGTTAGTCATTTGCTGAGCTTTATATGCTCACCCCGTTGCTATATAAATTTTTCAGGATAGCTTATCGCTAACTAAAATGTGTAAATTGGGTTGAGACAGTAGAAGACTAGAAGATTTTGAGGCAAATATTTTGTACTTGATAGGTTGATGTTGTATAAGTTCTTTTTGGGTATAATGAAATATCAATGAAAAATATAGATTAATGTATCTTGTAAATAATTGAAAAGTACCTCTTATGTCAGGATTTTGGAAATGTTAAGTCTAAACTGTGTACTGATATAAACATGTAGCACATGTTAGTTTTGTGATTGCATTAATTGCCATGCTTATGGATTTATGATATAGTCATGGTTTAGTTAAGTTACCTTTGGACTTTAAAAGTCATCTAGTGACATGATGTGTGATTATAGACTGCACAGGTTTTGTGAATTGTGGATTGTAGAGGTGAATGACTTGAATGTTTTTTTTCTTAGTGACCTCAAATATGTGATTGGATCCTGGATTGTTTGTTGAATTAAATATTATCAATCTTGAATTAGGTTCACACCTCCTGAATGAAAATTAAATTTGGGGGGGCTTGACACAGGCGGTGGTACTGCCAAACCTGGGTAATGGTACCGCCCAGGACAATGTCAGCCAAACTGACACTGGGCGATGGTACCGCCCAGCGAAAGCGGTGGTACCGCCCATGCTTAGGGAACCTGGAATGAGATGTTTTTAGGCTCAAAGTTTGAATCAACTTGAAGCCTATAAATACCCCTCTCATCCCTGGTTAAAAAACACAAGCAAAGAGAGTCTAAAAGCAAAGAAACGCTGCTGCAATCTTTTTAGAATTCCCTCCTCTACTCTAAGTGTTAGATTTCTGTAAGAGAGGACTTTGAGTGCTTGTAAGGGTTATCTCCTAAACCCGGTAAAAGGAGAAGAGGGTTTTAAAAGGTGATTGGCCTTCGCCTATTAAAGGAAGGCCTCTAGTGGACGTCGGTGACCTCGTCAGAGGAGGAAGCCAAAAGTGGATGTAGGTCACGTTGACCGAACCACTCTAAAATCTGGTTTGTATTTCCTTTGTGCTATTTATCTTAACTGCAAACTGCCTTCCTTACTTTACATCAAATACGTTTCCGTACGCTTTCAAAGTTAAGACCTTTACGAAAAGGTTTTCATCGAAAATGGTTTTTATCGAACAAAGTTTTAATAGAGACGTAATCTTTCCGCTGCACTAATTCACCCCCCCCCCCCCCTCTTAGTGCCGACCCCGATCCAAACAACTCCAGGTCGCCCTCGACTGGCGACCCGCCGGCACTGAAATCGGAACAGAGCTTAATCACTCGGCCCTTAGGTTCAATTTCTGCTCGGGTCGCTGTAGATCGCTCCCGATTGGCGACCCGCCGACATTAAAATCAGAACCGAGCTTACGTGCTCCACCCCCAGGTACAATTCGGAGCCGAGCTTAATCTGTAATCACATCAAATATTTAAGTTAGGAATTGATTTTATTTCCTTACTTGTTATTATAATTTAAGGAAATCTTAATCTACTTCCTTGTTTGTTGATATGAATTAAGGAAATAACTATTAAGTATTCCAAATATGATGATATCATATTTGTTAGTATATTAAATGGAAATAATTTATATTAAATAAATATAAAAATTAAAATAAATTTCCCTTAATAGAGGCTCACCTCCTCCTATTTAAAGGGAGGGATTTCTCTCCTTCGTTCCTCACCTAGTCGAGCCTGGCAGCGGGAGGAACGAGTGTTGAATCTCGTATTTTGATGATGAAACCACTTGATATGTGTTTATGATCTAAACTGCATTTTGAGTGATGCAGGTCTACTCGATCAGGATTAGTCAGTTAACGCAAGAGGAATTGACGTTGCGCCGGAGGAGATCACGTTAGGATATTGGATGGCAGAAGGCTTCGGACGTCGGGCATCGGGCCAAGAGCGGAATTGCACCAAGGATATCGGTGTTGCGGAGGTCAACCGCCGATTGGGCAACAAGACGCAAGAGAGGACGATGCGCCGAAGAATCGGACGAAGTGCCAACCAATGATGTGCCGGGCAACAGAATGTCAATTCGCTTTATAATAATTGTCTAGATCGGAGTAGAGTTTTTTGCTTGTGTGTGCAGGATTAACTACGATAATGATGAAGACATAAAGTGAAACAAAGTGCGGAGTCAAGCACGAAGGATTCATTGGGAGTTCGAGAGTTCGACGGAAGTCCGAAGGTTCGTCGGGAATGCTGCCGGAACTAGCCGAGAATAAGTAGGGAGCTTGCCGAAGGGTTTTTCGGAAGCTCGCCGAAAGGTTCGTTGGAAGTTCGCGGAGCTCACTGAGAAAGATCGGAGCTTACCGAAGAAGCTCGTTGGAACTCGCCAAGATCAAATCGTGAAGTCTAGGAGCTTGCCGGGAGTCCGCAGAATGGTTTCCGAGAGTTTATCGGAAGACCGTCGGAAGTTCGCCGGAAGCTCGCCGGAAAAAGTCTTGACTTACGGACTTTGTAATAGCTTAGAAAATGTCTTTAAATTCGTAGTTAGCATCTTAATTAGGGTTAGGATTACGTGTTAATCCTATAACCCAAGTAGGGGCCAATTGGGCTCAATTTCGGACATGTTTAGGGCAAGATTGAAGCCCAACTAGTGGGCTGAAAACACTGTAGTTGGGCTGAAAACACTGTAGGCGGTAGCACCGCCTGGGCTGGGCGGTGGCACCGCCCAGTGCCCGAGAGCTGGGCGGTAGCACCGCTTGGGCTGGGCGGTGGCACTGCCCAGCACTGTCAGCTTTTGGCAAGTGACAGGCGGTGGCACCGCCACTGACAGGCGGTGGCACCGCCAGCATCGGGAACCCAACGAGAATTCAAATTTTGGAGCCCAAATTTGAATCCTCTTGGGGCCTATAAATACCCCTCTATTCTCAGCTGAGAATACAACTTTTTGAGCAGCAAGTGTTTGAGAGAAAGGCCCTAGAAAAGTCTTAGATAGTCTTGTTTTCAATTTGCTAGTGTTCACCTCCTTCTTTCTTGCTAAAAATTTGTAAGAGAGTGAACCGCTTGTAAAGAGTTGTAAGAGGGGTATTTACCCTTCCATTTCAAGAGACTTGCTAGTGGAAGGTGGGAGCCTCATCGAAGAGGGGCCTCGCAAGTGGAGTAGGTCATTTGACCGAACCACTCTAAAATCGGCATGATCCTTACTTTGCATTTCATTATTGCTATTTACATTATTGTAAACCTTCTTATATGCTTTAGTTCCTTATTACTTTTGCTGCGCATATTTAAGAATACGCTTTCAAGATTAAGCTTTTCACGTTCCGTTCTTATCGTACGAAAGATTTTCTAAAACCGAAGTTTTAATCCGCTGCATTAATTCACCCCCCCCCCTCTTAGTGCTGCTCTGATCCTAACAATTGGTATCAGAGCCACATTTTTCTACTTTGGTTTAACACCCAAATAGAAATGGCTCTTTATGGCTTTGAAGAGGGCTTATCGGTTGTTTGTCCACCGTTGTTTAACGGATCGGACTACACTTGTTGGAAAACTCGAATGAGAGTTTTCTTACTTTCTTTGGATTTAAATTTATGGCACATAGTCGAAAATGGATATGAAATGTCTTCTCTCCCAATGAACCATTGGAATGATTTGGAGAAGAAGATGTTTTCTTTAAACGCAAAGGCTATGAATGCCTTATTTTGCGCTTTAGACAAAAATGAGTTCAATCGGATTTCTACGTGTGAAACGGCTTTTGATATTTGGCGAATACTTAAAATCACACACGAGGGAACTAGTAGAGTCAAAGACTCGAAAGTTAACATTTTAATGCATGATTTCGAGCTTTTTCAAATGAAGCCGAGCGAAACCATTGGTGACATGTACACCCGTTTTACGGATGTCGTCAATGGTTTACAAACTCTTGGTAAATGTTTCTCGAATTTTGAACTTGTTAGTAAAGTTTTACGATCACTTTCTAAAGTTTGGGAATCAAAAGTTACGGCAATACAAGAAACAAAAGATTTAAATATTTTTCCACTTGAAGAACTTATCGGCTCATTGATGACATATGAAATGGTGCGCAATGCACATGATGAACACGATGAACACAATGAACACTTGAACCACCTTCCAAAGAATAGGAAGGATTTGGAACTCCGGACAAATGAATACCACTTGAGCGATGACTCAAGTGATGAGGACAATGATGAACTTGAACTTCGAACACTAACTCTTAATAAGTTCATTAAACAAAAATCTAAAATGAACAATGAACTTGAACGGAGGAAAAGGCCAAAGAAAAGGAAGGCACCCAAGGATGAATCAAGAACTTCCAAAGGTGAAACGGCGAATTGGGCTTTGACGGGCTTCGACTACAAGGTAAGTAACTCAACTCTCTTGAATTATTTTGAAATTACTTGAAGTTTTTCATGAGTTCTTAATTTAGATAGTAGGAATAGGAAATAAAAAAATTATTTTTCAAAAATTATATCATGTTTTTCTTTTTTAGCATCTTTGAAAAAAAAAAATTAAAAATTTGATCAATGAAAAGTATATTGCTAAGGTTTCATGCATGTTATGTTTTGAAATGTTGAATGATGTATGCAACATTATGGATTATAGTTATATGATATGTGATAATGCTTAGGAT
Organism: Musa acuminata AAA Group; assembly: GCF_036884655.1. Classification (NCBI taxonomy): domain Eukaryota; kingdom Viridiplantae; phylum Streptophyta; class Magnoliopsida; order Zingiberales; family Musaceae; genus Musa; species Musa acuminata. The sequence goes on from NC_088346.1 coordinate 27,792,800, forward strand.
TAATCCATGCATGTGTATTTTGATATCATGATGTTTTATTTTTGATGTGTTTGGTCTCGACGACTTTATGACGAAACTTATGTTTTGATTTTAAATGATGATACAATGTTTTCACAAAAAGACTTGAACACTCTCACATGAAATCAATTGTATGAAATGGAAATGAATTTTCTATTCTATTGAGATTAATGAATTTATTTTACCAATCTTATGAATCTCATGAAAATAAACATGATGAATATTTTATAAATGAGTTGTCTTATAAGATTTTGCCTTTACATCTTGAACTTTAATGCTTATATTGATTTGGCATATAAAGACTAAGGCATGCTCATAAGAAGCAAATCACATGAATAGAAATTTATAAAAATGAAATGTAATCCTCTATCTTATTGATTTCTACCTAAGAGACCAATAAAACTATCTATGCCATTTTGAATCTCTTGAAAGAAATGTTGAGATTTTGATGATTTGGATGATTTGAATTTGAATGAGTTTTATTCAAAATCATGATCTTGATTCCGTGATATTTACAAATTAAGATTTATTATGAATCAAGATTTTTTCATTATTCGATCTCCTAAGATTTTCTTTTGATTATTTATGAGTAGGTTTTTCCAAAAAAAAAATCCTATCTTTTGGTATTCATATGTTCTAATCTTTCATGATATGATTTCTATACAATTCCTTGTATTCATGAAATGTTTATCGCATCACCCAATTACTTTCTTCTTGATATTCCTTATGTGGTGATTAAAATTATGCATGAAATACTCTTGATATTATTTTGATATATACAAATGAAAAGTTATAATCATGAATGATCGGATGAAATTTGACAAGTTAATATCTTCATGATTTGAAAAGTTTATAATTTGAAATTATGCATGCAATTGCTTTGTATTGTGATGATATATGCATCATGAATATTTTATTATCATACATGAAAATAGTGATAAACATTTTGAAAATAAATGTTTGTATCATGTTAGATGATTTTACATTTTGTGCATGATGAGTTATAGTGATGATTGAAACAATGATTGAAATGCTTGGAAATTTCAATGTTTGAGTATCATGTATGATATGCTTATTAATGATGATTGATTTATTTTTCGGTATCGTGCATGAAAAATAAGGTTATTGAAATTGTGTATGTTTTGAATATATATAATGATGCACAAATAAGAATGATACTTACCTTTGTCATAATATGAAAATTGACATAAGGATCTTCCCTTCTTTTTGACAATGACAAAGGGGGAGCAAGAATTTCTAGCGTGGACATCATGAAAAGAGGCAAACTAACTAGCTTGCACAATTCAAGATGAAAGCAAAAATTGCATTTCTCAAAAGAGAAGATGCAAATGTAACATTTGCCAAATTGTTTACTTGCCTCATGTAAAACATTATCTCTTGCTAGTTTGGCATTTTTGCTAGCTTGTATATTATGAAACTTACATATCGTAAAAATTGCTAACTTGTAGTCTAAAGAGAAGCAAAAAGTTGCTATCTCAAAAGAAGCAAATGTGCTATCTTTCCTATCTTAAGAGGCAAAAATGCTAACTTGCACATCTAGCAAAACTTGACAAATTTGCATATTTCAAGAAGCAAGAGTTGCTTTCTTGAACATCTCAATATTGCTAGCTTGCATGATGTAGAACTTACTATCTTGAACATTACCAAAAGTGCTATCTTGTATGTTGTAAAACTTGCATATCTAAAACTTGATAGCTTGAATGTCCTAAGCATGATGCATTACTTGCTAAATTTTCTAGCTTCAAAACTGCATGATGATAAAACTTAATATTATGTTTTTCATGCAATGAGTTGAACTTATATTACCAACACAAAGAATAGTTGTACTTCTCCTTTTTGTTGATGACAAAGGGGGAGAAGTATGTTGATGACATGATATGCATAAGTTTATGCATATGTTCATGTTGATGTGTTGCAAGTATTCATGATGAATATTGCAATGACTTGAATTCAGTTTGAATTCAAGGTTCTATCAATATGACATATTGATAGGGGGAGTTTGTTAAACTCCGGGAGTTAAGGTTAACTCCATCATCAAGTGGTTGTCATCATCAAAAAGGGGGAGATTGTTGAATCTCGTATTTTGATGATGAAACCACTTAATATGTGTTTATGATTTAAACTGCATTTTGAGTGATGCAGGTCTACTCGATCAGGATTAGACAGTTAACGCAAGAGGAATTGACGTTGCGCCAGAGGATATCACGTTAGGATATTGGATGGCAGAAGGCTTCAGACGTCGGGCATCGGGCCAAGAGCGGAATTGCACCAAGGATATCGGTGTTGCGGAGGTCAACCGCCGATTGGGCAACAAGCCGCAAGAGAGGACGATGCGCCGAAGAATCGGACGAAGCGCCAACCAATGATGTGCCGGGCAACAGAATGTCAATTCGCTTTATAATAATTGTCTAGATCGGAGTAGAGTTTTTTGCTTGTGTGTGCAGGATTAACTACGATAATGATGAAGACATAAAGTGAAACAAAGTGCGGAGTCAAGCACGAAGGATTCATTGGGAGTTCGAGAGTTCGACGGAAGTCCGAAGGTTCGTCGGGAATGCTGCCGGAACTAGCCGAGAATAAGTAGGGAGCTTGCCGAAGGGTTTTTCGGAAGCTCGCCGAAAGGTTCGTTGGAAGTTCGCGGAGCTCACCGAGAAAGATCGGAGCTTACCGAAGAAGCTCGTTGGAACTCGCCAAGATCAAATCGTGAAGTCTAGGAGCTTGCCAGGAGTCCGCAGAATGGTTTCCGAGAGTTTATCGGAAGACCGTCGGAAGTTCGCCGGAAGCTCGCCGGAAAAAGTCTTGACTTACGGACTTTGTAATAGCTTAGAAAATGTCTTTAAATTCGTAGTTAGCATGTTAATTAGGGTTAGGATTACGTGTTAATCCTATAACCCAAGTAGGGGCCAATTGGGCTCAAGTTCGGACATGTTTAGGGCAAGATTGAAGCCCAACTAGTGGGCTTCAAACACTGTAGTTGGGCTGAAAACACTGTAGGCGGTAGCACCGCCTGGGCTGGGCGGTGGCACCGCCCAGTGCCCGAGAGCTGGGCGGTAGCACCGCTTGGGCTGGGCGGTGGCACCGCCCAGCACTGTCAGCTTTTGGCAAGTGACAGGCGGTGGCACCGCCACTGACAGGCGGTGGCACTGCCAGCATCGGGAACCCAACGAGAATTCAAATTTTGGAGCCCAAATTTAAATCCTCTTGGGGCCTATAAATACCCCTCTATTCTCAGCTGAGAATACAACTTTTTGAGCAGCAAGTGTTTGAGAGAAAGGCCCTAGAAAAGTCTTAGATAGTCTTGTTTTCAATTTGCTAGTGTTCACCTCCTTCTTTCTTGCTAAAAATTTGTAAGAGAGTGAACCGCTTGTAAAGAGTTGTAAGAGGGGTATTTACCCTTCCATTTCAAGAGAATTGCTAGTGGAAGGTGGGAGCCTCATCGAAGAGGGGCCTCGCAAGTGGAGTAGGTCATTTGACCGAACCACTCTAAAATCGGCATGATCCTTGGTTTGCATTTCATTATTGCTATTTACATTATTGTAAACCTTCTTATATGCTTTAGTTCCTTATTACTTTTGCTGCGCATATTTAAGAATACGCTTTCAAGATTAAGCTTTTCAAGTTCCGTTCTTATCGTACGAAAGATTTTCTAAAACCGAAGTTTTAATCCGCTGCACTAATTCACCCCCCCCCCCTCTTAGTGCTGCTCTGATCCTAACAAGGAGGAGTTACACCCTGTTGACAAGAGGTAGGTTTGCCTACCTTTCTTGAATATAAAAGTTTTAGTTTTTATTTTGATTCTATTGAAATTTTGTAGTTTGAAAAATACGTATTAATTCTTTAAATATCAAAATTTTTACATTAAAGTAATCAGTTAAAGTTTTTATAATATTCTTTGACCCATGATTAAGGTTTTTATTACAGATTTAAATATGTTCAAAATTTATATGTTTTATATGATATTTCTTAGCATTACAATTCATCTTTAATCTTATTTGGATTAAAATTCTTGTTAGATTAAAATATATTATCTAAAATATTGTTTGATATTCTTTGATCTAAAATTTAAAATATGTTATTTTGAATGATTTAAATTTTGACTAGAATATGTTGAAATTGTATATGTGTTGAAAGCATGATTTTTATTTGAATTTAGAAGATTATTCCTTGTATTAAAACTTATCTCCCAATCTATCTTTTAATGTGTTATGATTTCTATTTATAGGATGTTATTTCCTTGTATTAAAGTTTATCTCCTTATCTATCATTTAATGTGTTATTATATTTTTGTTCATATTGTTAATGAATTTATATTGAGATATTACTTAGATTGAAATTGCTCACAAGCTAGACTCAACCCATAGGTCAGGCCACAGCCCATTGGCTAGGCCTAGTCAGTAGACCAGGCCTAACTCGTAGGCCAGGCCCAACCCATGGGTCAGGCCTTGGCCCGTAAGCTAACTCAGCCCAACCATCATGGGCGGTCACATGCGACGCACATGACCAGTCCATGGGCCAGGGCTGAGCCAGCATTGTGTGATGCATGCTCAGTTATGTATAATGCACATGACCAATAGATGGGCTGACCCAATCTAGCCCAATATTATTATTGAATTTGAGCCCAAACATTGATTGAACTAAACTAGGCTTGATTAGTTTAGATCAATTCAGGGTGATTCCGAATTGATTGACTTATTTAAGTTAGTTTAACCTAAATTGAACCTAATCTAGTCCAAATTATACTAGTCTAGGGTGGTTCCAGACCAATTAAATAAGGATTAGAGATCGGTTCAATTAGGTTCTAGTAAATTGAGTTCAATTGGATCGATTGAACTAGAGTTCAAGTCAATTGAGGGCTAAATTGTATTATTTGATATTGATGATATTTGAAAAAAAAAAATATTTTAAATATGTTATTTCATCCCAATATGTACATGACCGGTGTTAGATTATGTTATTTCCCTACCGAGAGCAGGTAGGGCGATTCCCTTTGGGGATTAGCGGGCCGTCAGACGTGGCGGTTGGACGGTTCCTCCATCCGCTGTTGGGAGGAACGTGTCCCCACTTTGGCGGGTGTGGGACACCACTCCATCCGCTGTTGGGAGTGCGATATGAATTTGCCTCCATCCGCTGTTGGGAGAACACAAACTCATCCCGTAGGATAAAGCCTCTCCATCCGCTATTGGGGGAGTGCTCCTTCGGGTATTTGATATACGCCAATGGGATGATTGATTGAATTTTGATCATGTATACATTTTGAGTTGACTTTTGGGGTTCCTACTCAGCGTTGTTGAATTTTCTTTATTTTTTATTTTCAGAGCAGCCTCCCTCTAGTACTAAATTGGATTCCAGTGGAGAGCGAACCTTCCTCTACCGCTAGGTAGAGCCATTTGGATAATTATTGAAGTTAACATCACTATGTTTACTTTTCTATTTATGATTCGATGAATAAATGGATTATAATAAATGAATTGTAATAAATGTTTATGAATGATGAATAAAGTGATGTTTATCTATTTGGCCTAAATGTGTAGAAAGATTTAAAAGAAATAAAAAAAAAATCTAGGATGTGACATCTTTTTATGGTATCAGAGCATGGTCTAGGGCCTGTAGGTGTATTAGGTCCCTTGATTGACTCTAATTGATGATTGTCTTTAACCTATTATAGGAGTAATTGAGCCAATTCTAGATATTAGTGCTCCTGTCACTCGGGGTGCTCATGGTCGCAATGCTACTGGAGTACACACTCGGAGAGGTGTTCAAACAAATAATAACTTGGAAGCTCCACGTATCGTAGAGCAAACCCAGTCCTCCTATACACCTGTCACTAATTATGGGCTAGCTTCTCCGACTTCGCAGAATGCCCCTCATGCCCCAGCACTCGTCAATGCTCAAGATAACGTACACGGAGTCCTCAATGCTATTAGAGGATACTTTGAGCGTTAGGAGGAACGAGATGAAATTCCACGGGGTAGGAATAATACTTTAGATCACTTTAAGAGATTGAGACCACCAATTTTTTAGGGCAAGCCAGATCCAATCTTTGCTGAATATTGGATTCATCAAGTGGAAAAGACATTCGAAGCTATCGAATGTAGGGAAAATCAAAAAGTGCATTTCGCTTCTTTCATTTTGGTAGGGAAGGCAGACACTTGGTGGACCACAAAAAGGAGGATGTTAGAGGCGGGAGGTAATATGGTAACTTGGGAGCAGTTTAAGGATGCATTTTATGAGCAGTTCTTTCCTGATTCAGTTTGCTTTGAGAAACAACAAGAGTTCCTTAGCATCCACCAAGGAAATAGAACTGTAATGGAATATGATCATCATTTCACTGAGTTGGCTTAGTTCTCTCCACATATTGCTTTTAATGAAAGTCAAAGAGCTCGTCATTTTGAGAGGGGACTTCGATCATCAATTAGAAAGTCTATTGCAGTACTAATTTTACCAACATATGCTGAAGTGTTAAATCGAGCTTTGGTGGTAGAGAAATTGGATAATGAATTACAACAAGCAAATGATCGAAAGCGACCTTTTAGTGCTACACCATTTACGTATGGGGGATCACATTCTGGACCCTCAAAGAAAGGAAAAGATAAATAGTTTGGGCATCAACAAGTAGGAGCTCCTAGTAATCAAGTTGTTATAAGATGTTATTTCTATGGAAAGACAGATCATGTTTCCACCTCATGCCCCATGGGACAACGCGTATGTTTTTATTATCAACAACCGGGGCACATGTCAAAGGATTGCCCACGGAAGCAACATCAACGCCGAGCTCCACCCCAAACAACTGGACGACAACAGCTACGACCCAATGAGGAAGGACAGGCAAGAGTCTACGCACTGACTCATCAAGATGCTGAAGCCTCGGGATCTATTATTAAAGGTATCATCACACTCTGTGGTATGCCAGCATCTGTGCTTATTGATTCTGGTTCTACACATTCTTTTATATCACCCTATTTTGCTATAAAATTGCATAAGAATCGTTAGACAATGAATAATGCATTAATGGTAGTAACACCAGTTGGAAACTCTTTGGTAGTTGATCAGATATATAGAAACTATGTTATCACTATTGAAAGTCACGATTTGCTAGTAGATCTTATTCTACTATAATTTCAAGATTTCAACGCTATCTTGGGTATGGACTGGCTTTCAGCATACCATGCAAGTGTCGATTGTTTTCGGAAGACTGTTACTTTCTTACTGTTAGGATCAAGAGCACTAAGAAGGGGGGGGTGAATTAGTGCAGCGGAAATCTTATAATAATTTAAAAACCAAAAGCTGCGTTCGTTCAAAAACTATTATGATGCAAAAGCAAATTCTCAGTTTGTATCTAAGTGCAGTTTGCGTCTAAGCGCAGATTGCATCTAAGCGCAGTTTTGCGTCTAAGCGCAGTTTTGCGTCTAAACTCAGATTTACGTCTAAATGCAGATTTACGTCTAAACGCAGATTTACGTCTAAACGCAGTTTTACGTCTAAATGCAGTTTTACGTCTAAACGTAGATTTACGTCTAAACGCAGTTTTACGTCTAAACGCAGTTTTACGTCTAAACGCAGATTTACGTCTAAACGCAGTTTTACGTCTAGACGCAGATTTACGTCTAAACTTTGAAACTCGTTTGTATACTCGCAGAAGGCAGTATGCAGTTGAAATCAAGACGTAAACGTGAACTGAAATCTGATGATTGAGCGAGGAAAGCCGATTTACGTCTGAATGCAGTTTTACGTCTAAATGTTGAAACTCGTTCGTAAAATCGTAGAGGACAGATTGCAGTTATTAATAGGATTAAAATGTAAGCGTAAACTGCAAAGAAGCTCGTTCGTAAAAGCGCGGAAAACAGTTCTGCAGAATCAAACGTAAACGTAAACTGTAATGTATGAAAATACGAGTTTACGTCTGAATGCAGATTTGGAAGAACAGCACTTAGAACTTGTTCGTGAAAACGCAGAGAGCAGTAGTGATGAGGGAGGTTTGCAGTAATGATAAAGTGCTCGAAAATAAACGCAAACCAGAGATTTAGAGTGGTTCGGTCAGCCTTGACCTACTCCACTTTTGGCTTCCTCCACCGATGAGGTTGCCGACGTCAACTAGGTGCCTTCCTTCAATGGGCGAAGGCCAAACTTCCCTCTTACAATTTCTCTCCTTTTGGCAGGCTTAGGAGACAACCTTTACAGATGTTTTCTCTCCTCTCTTTACAACTCAAACTTGAAGAACAGAAGGAGGAGGAAAACTAGCAGTTTTGAGCTCTAAGAACCACTGAAAAGATCAAGATTTCGGGTCAGTTCTTGCTCAATTCAGTGCTGAATGGGTGGGGTATTTATAGGCCCCAACCCAAATCAAAATTCGAGCTCAAAACAATCAAATCGATCAAATCCCAGAATTCTGGGATCAGGCGGTTGCACCTCTCGACTGGAGAGGTGGCACCGCCTGGCAGAGCTCGAAGACTGAGCTCTGCCGATTGCTCCTCTCTGCCAGAGCTCGAAGACTGAGCTCGATGGTTGCATCACCTGGCAGAGCTCGAAGACTGAGCTTGGTGATTGCATCACCTGGCAGAGCTCGAAACAGAGCTCGGTGGTTGCATCACCTGGCAGAGCTCCAAGCTGAGCTCAGGCTGATCCACCTCTCTGCCAGAGCTCGAAGACTGAGCTTGGTGAATGCATCACCTGGCAGAGCTCGAGACTGAGCTCAGGCTGATGCACCTCTCTGCCAAAGCTCGAAGACTGAGCTTGGTCGTTGCATCGCCTGGCAGAGCTCGGAACTTGAGCTCTGGCGGTGCAACCTCTTGGCTGGGGCGGTTGCACCTCCCAGCCGTGCAGCCCTGGCGGTTGCACCTCCTGGCTGGGGCGGTTGCACCTCCCAGCCCCACAGCCCAGGCGGTTGCACCTCCTGGCTGGGGCGGTTGCACCTCTCAACCCCACAGCCCAGGCGGTTGCACCTCCTGGCTGGGGCGGTTGCACCTCCTGGTGCAATCAGGGTCCGAATGGTTCACTCCATTCGACCCACTTTGAATCTTTTCAGGGGCCCAATTGCCCCAAGATTAAGCTAATGGGATCACCTCCCATTTTCATGCTTAATCATCGTGCTAACTACGATTATCTCTAAGACAACTTCTGCAGCTTGCTCCGATGCGTCAATCGCTTCTTCCGGCGAGTTTCCGGCCAACTTCCGTCGATCAACCGATAACCCTCGGTGATCCTTCTGCGGACATCCGGCATACTCCTGGACTTTGCGACGATCCACTTGGCGAGTTCCGACGAGCTTCGCTTGGCAAGCTTCTGGACTTCTCGGATCTGTTCTCTCTGAACCTCCGACGACCGTCCGAACTTCCGTCGAACTCTCGAACTCCCAACGTGATCATGATCTTGACTCCGGCGCAACTCCTGCTGCTTGTCTTACTCTCATCGTAGTTAATCCTGCACAACAAATCAAAACTTCGATCGAGACAAATAATCCTAAGCAATTAACCAAGTTGTCCGACATGTCATTGGTCCCTCGACGCTTCGTCCGATTCTTCGGCGCATCGTCCTCTCGTGCAGCCTATTGCCCAATCGGCCAGTTGACTCCGCAACTCCGATATCCTTGGCACAATACCCGCTCTTCTTGGCCCGATGCCCGAGTCCACGGCCCGAAGCCTTCTGTCGATACGTCGACCGATCCACCGGCCCGACGTCCAATCTTCTGACATGATCCTTCGGCACAACATGATTTTCCTGCTTTAATTGTCTCATCCTGATCGAAGCATCCTGCGTCACTCAAAACGCAGATTAAATCATAAACATATATCAAGTAGTTTCATCATCAAAATACGAGATTCAACAATCTCCCCCTTTTTGATGATGACAACCACTTGATGACGGAGTTAAACTTAACTCCCGGAGTTTAAACAAACTCCCCCTATCAATATGCCATATTGATAGAACCTCTTAGATTCAAAAATCTAAGCAACATGTCATCATAAACGGAGTTAACCTTAACTCCCGGAGTTTAAACAAACTCCCCCTATCAATATGCCATATTGATAGAACCTTGAATTCACACTGAATTCAAGTCATTGCAATATTCATCATGAATACTTGCAACACGTCAACATGAACTTATGCATAAACTTATGCATCACATGTCAAGTCATCAACATACTTCTCCCCCTTTGTCATCAACAAAAAGGAGAAGTACTACAAACAAGTGTGTGTGATATTGGTTCAACTCATTGCATGAAAATCATAATATCAAGTTTTATCATCATGCAAGTTTGCTAATATCAAATACCAACATGAAAAATTGCGATGTAGGCTTTTGATATCATAATGCAAACATTTCAAGTGTTTATCAATTATAGCATTTCATCACATGGTAGGATATCAACGCGTAAAATTACGATACAAGTTCTTGATATCTTAACGCATGATGAAAACATGGCATAATACAAGTTTGGCAATCATAGCATCAATTCATATATCTCTTAATGATGCAAGTATTGCAAATATGGCAATCATATCAATTCATATATCTCTTGATGATGCAAGCCTAGCATCAGTGTTCATAGCATCAATTCATATATTTCTCCCCCTTTGTCATCAACAAAACGGAGAACGATATAAGCAAATTTTAAGCATAAGTGCTTGTTGTTATGTATGTGAAATAAATCCTTGCAAGTAAAAACACTTTCATCCATATTCATCAAATCCATTTCTCAAAAAATATTTTTCACATGATGTGTGTATGAGAGATGTATTTGCTAGTTAATTACATATGTCAGAAATCAATGATATGAACTAAACTTGATATGACATATGCTTGTTAAGTTTGGAAGAGAGTGAACTTGATATGTTAGACTCAAGAGAATCCGAAAATGAAATTTGAGTCTTTCTTCCATTCGAACAAGGTTTTGCTATAGATATTCAATTACAATCATGAAGGTAAAGCATGCTTGTTATCATGGAAGTTTTGTATTCAAGCACATAATTTTCAACATGTAATTGTGTAAAATCATTATGCCAGTCAAGTGATTCAATCATTCAATCAAGAAGGTTTGAAAAATAATTTTAACACGTTCAATCATTAAGACGTATTTTTGCCATTGTTTTTCAAATACAATCATAAAGATAAGACATACTCATCATCATGATAGTATGATAGCAGGTTTACCATATGCAAGCTAGCAAAAAATTTGTACATTTTAAGGCCCGCAAGCTAGCAATTTTGAGATGTTCAAGAAAGCAACTCTTGCTTCTTGATATATGCAAATTTGTCAAGTTTTGCTAGATGTGCAAGTTAGCATTTTTGCCTCTTGAGATAGGCAAGATAGCACATTTGCTTCTTTTGAGATAGCAGCTTTTCGCTTCTCTTTAGACTACGAGCTAGCAATTTTTACGATGTACAAGTTTCACATTATACAAGCTAGCAAAAATTTCGAAAGCAAATGCAAGATAAATTTCTTGTGTAAGCTCATGATTCTTGCTTCCTATTGCAATGTGCAAATTGCAAGTTTTGCTTCTTGAGATATTCAAGATAGTGATGTTCAAGAAGACAATTTTTCTTCTTGAAATAAGCAAGTTAGCAATCTTTGCTTCTTAAAATAGGTAAGCTAGCAAATCAAGTTTTTGCATCTTCTTGACTTGTACAAGCTAGCTATCTCCCCCTTTGTCATTGTAAAAAAAAGAAAGAGAGAATACAGTTTTGTAGTTCTCTTTTCCTTTTACAACGATTTCAAAATCATGACAAATGATGAATAATCAAGTTATGAATGTCAAGATAATTTTTCATCATGAATATTTTATCATAGCATGCATCATTATCATAAATTGAAGTATTACATGCATGATATCATATCACCATTCATAATTACATTAATATTTCAATATAACAATTTCTTCTCAAAATGTGTAACTTGGCACTCATAGCATTTTAAATCATGATTTACATCATATGCAATACATCATATCATAATTAGAAAGCACAAGTATTGCATGCATAATTGTATATTATAAATGTTTCATATCATGATGGTATCAATTTTGTCAAATTATATCCTACCATGCATGATCAAAACTTCTCCCCATTTTATCATTGAAAACAAGAAGAAAGTAGGGGGAAGAGCATAAAAGTGTTAAATATTTCAATCATTTTTAAGATTCATAACATGAATAACGTTATTACTATTTCATCAAGATCAGTTTCGAGATTCTCATAATATCATGAAATCATTAATCTCGATAAAATGGGAAAAACATTTTCTTTTTAAGTGATTCTTTGAACACATCATAAAAAAGAAAAACTCATTCATAATTCAAGTGATTTACAAGATATCATAAATGAATTTATCACTTGTATTTCACCAAAATCGAGAACTCTAAGAGATAGAAAATGATTGAAGCATTTAATCTGATTGAAGAATGATTCATATTTAAAGTGTAGCATTTGTCAAATCTGAAATCATCAAGTATAGCTTTAATATTTTCATTGCAACATTAAGCAAGGTTTCATTGAACATAATTTTGAATGATTCTTATAAATGCCTAAAACTTCTTTAGTTTTAATTTATGATTGACTTTATAATAGCATGCTCAAATCTTTATTTTTATGTCAAAACCATACATTATATTTAATAAACAAAGACAATGAAAAATATCAAGCCTTCCAGACAAAAGCCATGTATCGTCATTGAAAAGCAATATGAAAATCATCAAAATATACATTCTTGCTTCTCAAGCACATAAATAAGATTAATCTCACTAGGTGTAAAATCATTAAATTTCTATCTTGCATTATCATAAGACATGCAATTTTCATTATCATTTTCAGGATTACAAGCATGATCATATTTTTGCATTTTCATTATTAAATTATTAAAAATATAATTTTCAAGAAAATTTAAAGAAAAAGAAAAATGCATCATGAAAAGCATCATGTAATTTCGAAGTAAATTAGGGGGATTTCGATTACCTCATCATTGTAGGCTGTTAAGGCATAGTTTGCCGCCTTGCTTTTGTTGACTTTTTCTTCTTCGGAGGAGCTCGATTCATCCCAATTTTTGTTCTTCTTCTTGCGTTTAAAGCAAGTGGTTCCATTCTTTTTGCTTTTTAATTTTCGTTTCATTTTAAGTTCACCATCACTTGAGCTTATGCTCGAGTGGTCTTCAAATGTTCTATGTCCCAAATCCTTCTTGTTCTTTGGAAGGTTGGTTTGTTCATCATTGTCCTCATCACTTGAGTCATCGCTCAAGTGGCATTCATTTGTCCAGAGTTCCAAATCCTTCCTGTTCTTTGGAAGGTGGTTCTCAAGTTCTTCACGTGCATTGCACGTCATTTCATATGTGATCAATGAACCAATTAGTTCTTCAAGTGGAAAATGGTTCAAGTTTTTTGATTCTTGAATAGCAGTTACTTTTGAATCCCAAGTTTTAGAAAGTGAGCGCAAAACTTTGTTAACGAGTTCAAAATCCGAAAAGCTTTTACCAAGTGATTTTAAACCATTGACGACATCCGTAAAACGGGTGTACATGTCAACAACGGTTTCGCTTGGTTTCATATGAAAAAGCTCGAAATCAAGCAGTAGAATATTAACTTTCGAGTCTTTGACTCTACTAGTTCCCTCGTGCGTGATTTCAAGAGTGCGCCAAATATCGAAAGCCGTTTCACACGTAGAAATCCGATTGAACTCATTTTTGTCCAATGCGCAAAATAAGGCATTCATAGCCTTTGCGTTTAAAGAAAAATTCTTCTTCTCCAAAACCGACCATTCGTTCATCGGTTTGGAGGGAAGTTGAAAATCGTTTTCAATGATATTCCATAAATCCAAATTTAGAGAAATTAAGAAAACTCTCATTCGAGTTTTCCAATAAGTGTAGTCCAATCCGTTAAAGAACGGTGGACGAAAGACCGAACATACCTCTTGAAAAGTCATTTCTCTCGGGTGTAAATCCGAAATGAGAAATACCCCGCTCTGATACCAATTGTTAGGATCAAGAGCACTAAGAGGGGGGGGGTGAATTAGTGCAGCGGAAATCTTATAATAATTTAAAAACCAAAAGCTGCGTTCGTTCAAAAACTATTATGATGCAAAAGCAAATTCTCAGTTTGTATCTAAGTGCAGTTTGCGTCTAAGCGCAGATTGCGTCTAAGCGCAGTTTTGCGTCTAAGCGCAGTTTTGCGTCTAAACTCAGATTTACGTCTAAATGCAGATTTACGTCTAAACGCAGATTTACGTCTAAACGCAGTTTTACGTCTAAACGCAGTTTTACGTCTAAACGCAGTTTTACGTCTAAACACAGATTTACGTCTAAACGCAGTTTTACGTCTAAACGCAGTTTTACGTCTAAACGCAGATTTACGTCTAAACGCAGTTTTACGTCTAGACGCAGATTTACGTCTAAACTTTGAAACTCGTTTGTATACTCGCAGAAGGCAGTATGCAGTTGAAATCAAGACGTAAACGTGAACTGAAATCTGATGATTGAGCGAGGAAAGCCGATTTACGTCTGAATGCAGTTTTACGTCTAAATGTTGAAACTCGTTTGTAAAATCGTAGAGGACAGATTGCAGTTATTAATAGGATTAAAATGTAAGCGTAAACTGCAAAGAAGCTCGTTCGTAAAAGCGCGGAAAACAGTTCTGCAGAATCAAACGTAAACGTAAACTGTAATGTATGAAAATACGAGTTTACGTCTGAATGCAGATTTGGAAGAACAGCACTTAGAACTTGTTCGTGAAAACGCAGAGAGCAGTAGTGATGAGGGAGGTTTGCAGTAATGATAAAGTGCTCGAAAATAAATGCAAACCAGAGATTTAGAGTGGTTCGGTCAGCCTTGACCTACTCCACTTTTGGCTTCCTCCACCGATGAGGTTGCCGACGTCAACTAGGTGCCTTCCTTCAATGGGCGAAGGCCAAACTTCCCTCTTACAATTTCTCTCCTTTTGGCAGGCTTAGGAGACAACCTTTACAGATGTTTTCTCTCCTCTCTTTACAACTCAAACTTGAAGAACAGAAGGAGGAGGAAAACTAGCAGTTTTGAGCTCTAAGAACCACTGAAAAGATCAAGATTTCGGGTCAGTTCTTGCTCAATTCAGTGCTGAATGGGTGGGGTATTTATAGGCCCCAACCCAAATCAAAATTCGAGCTCAAAACAATCAAATCGATCAAATCCCAGAATTCTGGGATCAGGCGGTTGCACCTCTCGACTGGAGAGGTGGCACCGCCTGGCAGAGCTCGAAGACTGAGCTCTGCCGATTGCTCCTCTCTGCCAGAGCTCGAAGACTGAGCTCGATGGTTGCATCACCTGGCAGAGCTCGAAGACTGAGCTTGGTGATTGCATCACCTGGCAGAGCTCGAAACAGAGCTCGGTGGTTGCATCACCTGGCAGAGCTCCAAGCTGAGCTCAGGCTGATCCACCTCTCTGCCAGAGCTCGAAGACTGAGCTTGGTGAATGCATCACCTGGCAGAGCTCGAGACTGAGCTCAGGCTGATGCACCTCTCTGCCAAAGCTCGAAGACTGAGCTTGGTCGTTGCATCGCCTGGCAGAGCTCGGAACTTGAGCTCTGGCGGTGCAACCTCTTGGCTGGGGCGGTTGCACCTCCCAGCCGTGCAGCCCTGGCGGTTGCACCTCCTGGCTGGGGCGGTTGCACCTCCCAGCCCCACAGCCCAGGCGGTTGCACCTCCTGGCTGGGGCGGTTGCACCTCTCAACCCCACAGCCCAGGCGGTTGCACCTCCTGGCTGGGGCGGTTGCACCTCCTGGTGCAATCAGGGTCCGAATGGTTCACTCCATTCGACCCACTTTGAATCTTTTCAGGGGCCCAATTGCCCCAAGATTAAGCTAATGGGATCACCTCCCATTTTCATGCTTAATCATCGTGCTAACTACGATTATCTCTAAGACAACTTCTGCAGCTTGCTCCGATGCGTCAATCGCTTCTTCCGGCGAGTTTCCGGCCAACTTCCGTCGATCAACCGATAACCCTCGGTGATCCTTCTGCGGACATCCGGCATACTCCTGGACTTTGCGACGATCCACTTGGCGAGTTCCGACGAGCTTCGCTTGGCAAGCTTCTGGACTTCTCGGATCTGTTCTCTCTGAACCTCCGACGACCGTCCGAACTTCCGTCGAACTCTCGAACTCCCAACGTGATCATGATCTTGACTCCGGCGCAACTCCTGCTGCTTGTCTTACTCTCATCGTAGTTAATCCTGCACAACAAATCAAAACTTCGATCGAGACAAATAATCCTAAGCAATTAACCAAGTTGTCCGACATGTCATTGGTCCCTCGACGCTTCGTCCGATTCTTCGGCGCATCGTCCTCTCGTGCAGCCTATTGCCCAATCGGCCAGTTGACTCCGCAACTCCGATATCCTTGGCACAATACCCGCTCTTCTTGGCCCGATGCCCGAGTCCACGGCCCGAAGCCTTCTGTCGATACGTCGACCGATCCACCGGCCCGACGTCCAATCTTCTGACATGATCCTTCGGCACAACATGATTTTCCTGCTTTAATTGTCTCATCCTGATCGAAGCATCCTGCGTCACTCAAAACGCAGATTAAATCATAAACATATATCAAGTAGTTTCATCATCAAAATACGAGATTCAACAATCTCCCCCTTTTTGATGATGACAACCACTTGATGACGGAGTTAAACTTAACTCCCGGAGTTTAAACAAACTCCCCCTATCAATATGCCATATTGATAGAACCTCTTAGATTCAAAAATCTAAGCAACATGTCATCATAAACGGAGTTAACCTTAACTCCCGGAGTTTAAACAAACTCCCCCTATCAATATGCCATATTGATAGAACCTTGAATTCACACTGAATTCAAGTCATTGCAATATTCATCATGAATACTTGCAACACGTCAACATGAACTTATGCATAAACTTATGCATCACATGTCAAGTCATCAACATACTTCTCCCCCTTTGTCATCAACAAAAAGGAGAAGTACTACAAACAAGTGTGTGTGATATTGGTTCAACTCATTGCATGAAAATCATAATATCAAGTTTTATCATCATGCAAGTTTGCTAATATCAAATACCAACATGAAAAATTGCGATGTAGGCTTTTGATATCATAATGCAAACATTTCAAGTGTTTATCAATTATAGCATTTCATCACATGGTAGGATATCAACGCGTAAAATTACGATACAAGTTCTTGATATCTTAACGCATGATGAAAACATGGCATAATACAAGTTTGGCAATCATAGCATCAATTCATATATCTCTTAATGATGCAAGTATTGCAAATATGGCAATCATATCAATTCATATATCTCTTGATGATGCAAGCCTAGCATCAGTGTTCATAGCATCAATTCATATATTTCTCCCCCTTTGTCATCAACAAAACGGAGAACGATATAAGCAAATTTTAAGCATAAGTGCTTGTTGTTATGTATGTGAAATAAATCCTTGCAAGTAAAAACACTTTCATCCATATTCATCAAATCCATTTCTCAAAAAATATTTTTCACATGATGTGTGTATGAGAGATGTATTTGCTAGTTAATTACATATGTCAGAAATCAATGATATGAACTAAACTTGATATGACATATGCTTGTTAAGTTTGGAAGAGAGTGAACTTGATATGTTAGACTCAAGAGAATCCGAAAATGAAATTTGAGTCTTTCTTCCATTCGAACAAGGTTTTGCTATAGATATTCAATTACAATCATGAAGGTAAAGCATGCTTGTTATCATGGAAGTTTTGTATTCAAGCACATAATTTTCAACATGTAATTGTGTAAAATCATTATGCCAGTCAAGTGATTCAATCATTCAATCAAGAAGGTTTGAAAAATAATTTTAACACGTTCAATCATTAAGACGTATTTTTGCCATTGTTTTTCAAATACAATCATAAAGATAAGACATACTCATCATCATGATAGTATGATAGCAGGTTTACCATATGCAAGCTAGCAAAAAATTTGTACATTTTAAGGCCCGCAAGCTAGCAATTTTGAGATGTTCAAGAAAGCAACTCTTGCTTCTTGATATATGCAAATTTGTCAAGTTTTGCTAGATGTGCAAGTTAGCATTTTTGCCTCTTGAGATAGGCAAGATAGCACATTTGCTTCTTTTGAGATAGCAGCTTTTCGCTTCTCTTTAGACTACGAGCTAGCAATTTTTACGATGTACAAGTTTCACATTATACAAGCTAGCAAAAATTTCGAAAGCAAATGCAAGATAAATTTCTTGTGTAAGCTCATGATTCTTGCTTCCTATTGCAATGTGCAAATTGCAAGTTTTGCTTCTTGAGATATTCAAGATAGTGATGTTCAAGAAGACAATTTTTCTTCTTGAAATAAGCAAGTTAGCAATCTTTGCTTCTTAAAATAGGTAAGCTAGCAAATCAAGTTTTTGCATCTTCTTGACTTGTACAAGCTAGCTATCTCCCCCTTTGTCATTGTAAAAAAAAGAAAGAGAGAATACAGTTTTGTAGTTCTCTTTTCCTTTTACAACGATTTCAAAATCATGACAAATGATGAATAATCAAGTTATGAATGTCAAGATAATTTTTCATCATGAATATTTTATCATAGCATGCATCATTATCATAAATTGAAGTATTACATGCATGATATCATATCACCATTCATAATTACATTAATATTTCAATATAACAATTTCTTCTCAAAATGTGTAACTTGGCACTCATAGCATTTTAAATCATGATTTACATCATATGCAATACATCATATCATAATTAGAAAGCACAAGTATTGCATGCATAATTGTATATTATAAATGTTTCATATCATGATGGTATCAATTTTGTCAAATTATATCCTACCATGCATGATCAAAACTTCTCCCCATTTTATCATTGAAAACAAGAAGAAAGTAGGGGGAAGAGCATAAAAGTGTTAAATATTTCAATCATTTTTAAGATTCATAACATGAATAACGTTATTACTATTTCATCAAGATCAGTTTCGAGATTCTCATAATATCATGAAATCATTAATCTCGATAAAATGGGAAAAACATTTTCTTTTTAAGTGATTCTTTGAACACATCATAAAAAAGAAAAACTCATTCATAATTCAAGTGATTTACAAGATATCATAAATGAATTTATCACTTGTATTTCACCAAAATCGAGAACTCTAAGAGATAGAAAATGATTGAAGCATTTAATCTGATTGAAGAATGATTCATATTTAAAGTGTAGCATTTGTCAAATCTGAAATCATCAAGTATAGCTTTAATATTTTCATTGCAACATTAAGCAAGGTTTCATTGAACATAATTTTGAATGATTCTTATAAATGCCTAAAACTTCTTTAGTTTTAATTTATGATTGACTTTATAATAGCATGCTCAAATCTTTATTTTTATGTCAAAACCATACATTATATTTAATAAACAAAGACAATGAAAAATATCAAGCCTTCCAGACAAAAGCCATGTATCGTCATTGAAAAGCAATATGAAAATCATCAAAATATACATTCTTGCTTCTCAAGCACATAAATAAGATTAATCTCACTAGGTGTAAAATCATTAAATTTCTATCTTGCATTATCATAAGACATGCAATTTTCATTATCATTTTCAGGATTACAAGCATGATCATATTTTTGCATTTTCATTATTAAATTATTAAAAATATAATTTTCAAGAAAATTTAAAGAAAAAGAAAAATGCATCATGAAAAGCATCATGTAATTTCGAAGTAAATTAGGGGGATTTCGATTACCTCATCATTGTAGGCTGTTAAGGCATAGTTTGCCGCCTTGCTTTTGTTGACTTTTTCTTCTTCGGAGGAGCTCGATTCATCCCAATTTTTGTTCTTCTTCTTGCGTTTAAAGCAAGTGGTTCCATTCTTTTTGCTTTTTAATTTTCGTTTCATTTTAAGTTCACCATCACTTGAGCTTATGCTCGAGTGGTCTTCAAATGTTCTATGTCCCAAATCCTTCTTGTTCTTTGGAAGGTTGGTTTGTTCATCATTGTCCTCATCACTTGAGTCATCGCTCAAGTGGCATTCATTTGTCCAGAGTTCCAAATCCTTCCTGTTCTTTGGAAGGTGGTTCTCAAGTTCTTCACGTGCATTGCACGTCATTTCATATGTGATCAATGAACCAATTAGTTCTTCAAGTGGAAAATGGTTCAAGTTTTTTGATTCTTGAATAGCAGTTACTTTTGAATCCCAAGTTTTAGAAAGTGAGCGCAAAACTTTGTTAACGAGTTCAAAATCCGAAAAGCTTTTACCAAGTGATTTTAAACCATTGACGACATCCGTAAAACGGGTGTACATGTCAACAACGGTTTCGCTTGGTTTCATATGAAAAAGCTCGAAATCAAGCAGTAGAATATTAACTTTCGAGTCTTTGACTCTACTAGTTCCCTCGTGCGTGATTTCAAGAGTGCGCCAAATATCGAAAGCCGTTTCACACGTAGAAATCCGATTGAACTCATTTTTGTCCAATGCGCAAAATAAGGCATTCATAGCCTTTGCGTTTAAAGAAAAATTCTTCTTCTCCAAAACCGACCATTCGTTCATCGGTTTGGAGGGAAGTTGAAAATCGTTTTCAATGATATTCCATAAATCCAAATTTAGAGAAATTAAGAAAACTCTCATTCGAGTTTTCCAATAAGTGTAGTCCAATCCGTTAAAGAACGGTGGACGAAAGACCGAACATACCTCTTGAAAAGTCATTTCTCTCGGGTGTAAATCCGAAATGAGAAATACCCCGCTCTGATACCAATTGTTAGGATCAAGAGCACTAAGAGGGGGGGGGTGAATTAGTGCAGCGGAAATCTTATAATAATTTAAAAACCAAAAGCTGCGTTCGTTCAAAAACTATTATGATGCAAAAGCAAATTCTCAGTTTGTATCTAAGTGCAGTTTGCGTCTAAGCGCAGATTGCGTCTAAGCGCAGTTTTGCGTCTAAGCGCAGTTTTGCGTCTAAACTCAGATTTACGTCTAAATGCAGATTTACGTCTAAACGCAGATTTACGTCTAAACGCAGTTTTACGTCTAAACGCAGTTTTACGTCTAAACGCAGTTTTACGTCTAAACACAGATTTACGTCTAAACGCAGTTTTACGTCTAAACGCAGTTTTACGTCTAAACGCAGATTTACGTCTAAACGCAGTTTTACGTCTAGACGCAGATTTACGTCTAAACTTTGAAACTCGTTTGTATACTCGCAGAAGGCAGTATGCAGTTGAAATCAAGACGTAAACGTGAACTGAAATCTGATGATTGAGCGAGGAAAGCCGATTTACGTCTGAATGCAGTTTTACGTCTAAATGTTGAAACTCGTTTGTAAAATCGTAGAGGACAGATTGCAGTTATTAATAGGATTAAAATGTAAGCGTAAACTGCAAAGAAGCTCGTTCGTAAAAGCGCGGAAAACAGTTCTGCAGAATCAAACGTAAACGTAAACTGTAATGTATGAAAATACGAGTTTACGTCTGAATGCAGATTTGGAAGAATAGCACTTAGAACTTGTTCGTGAAAACGCAGAGAGCAGTAGTGATGAGGGAGGTTTGCAGTAATGATAAAGTGCTCGAAAATAAACGCAAACCAGAGATTTAGAGTGGTTCGGTCAGCCTTGACCTACTCCACTTTTGGCTTCCTCCACCGATGAGGTTGCCGACGTCAACTAGGTGCCTTCCTTCAATGGGCGAAGGCCAAACTTCCCTCTTACAATTTCTCTCCTTTTGGCAGGCTTAGGAGACAACCTTTACAGATGTTTTCTCTCCTCTCTTTACAACTCAAACTTGAAGAACAGAAGGAGGAGGAAAACTAGCAGTTTTGAGCTCTAAGAACCACTGAAAAGATCAAGATTTCGGGTCAGTTCTTGCTCAATTCAGTGCTGAATGGGTGGGGTATTTATAGGCCCCAACCCAAATCAAAATTCGAGCTCAAAACAATCAAATCGATCAAATCCCAGAATTCTGGGATCAGGCGGTTGCACCTCTCGACTGGAGAGGTGGCACCGCCTGGCAGAGCTCGAAGACTGAGCTCTGCCGATTGCTCCTCTCTGCCAGAGCTCGAAGACTGAGCTCGATGGTTGCATCACCTGGCAGAGCTCGAAGACTGAGCTTGGTGATTGCATCACCTGGCAGAGCTCGAAACAGAGCTCGGTGGTTGCATCACCTGGCAGAGCTCCAAGCTGAGCTCAGGCTGATCCACCTCTCTGCCAGAGCTCGAAGACTGAGCTTGGTGAATGCATCACCTGGCAGAGCTCGAGACTGAGCTCAGGCTGATGCACCTCTCTGCCAAAGCTCGAAGACTGAGCTTGGTCGTTGCATCGCCTGGCAGAGCTCGGAACTTGAGCTCTGGCGGTGCAACCTCTTGGCTGGGGCGGTTGCACCTCCCAGCCGTGCAGCCCTGGCGGTTGCACCTCCTGGCTGGGGCGGTTGCACCTCCCAGCCCCACAGCCCAGGCGGTTGCACCTCCTGGCTGGGGCGGTTGCACCTCTCAACCCCACAGCCCAGGCGGTTGCACCTCCTGGCTGGGGCGGTTGCACCTCCTGGTGCAATCAGGGTCCGAATGGTTCACTCCATTCGACCCACTTTGAATCTTTTCAGGGGCCCAATTGCCCCAAGATTAAGCTAATGGGATCACCTCCCATTTTCATGCTTAATCATCGTGCTAACTACGATTATCTCTAAGACAACTTCTGCAGCTTGCTCCGATGCGTCAATCGCTTCTTCCGGCGAGTTTCCGGCCAACTTCCGTCGATCAACCGATAACCCTCGGTGATCCTTCTGCGGACATCCGGCATACTCCTGGACTTTGCGACGATCCACTTGGCGAGTTCCGACGAGCTTCGCTTGGCAAGCTTCTGGACTTCTCGGATCTGTTCTCTCTGAACCTCCGACGACCGTCCGAACTTCCGTCGAACTCTCGAACTCCCAACGTGATCATGATCTTGACTCCGGCGCAACTCCTGCTGCTTGTCTTACTCTCATCGTAGTTAATCCTGCACAACAAATCAAAACTTCGATCGAGACAAATAATCCTAAGCAATTAACCAAGTTGTCCGACATGTCATTGGTCCCTCGACGCTTCGTCCGATTCTTCGGCGCATCGTCCTCTCGTGCAGCCTATTGCCCAATCGGCCAGTTGACTCCGCAACTCCGATATCCTTGGCACAATACCCGCTCTTCTTGGCCCGATGCCCGAGTCCACGGCCCGAAGCCTTCTGTCGATACGTCGACCGATCCACCGGCCCGACGTCCAATCTTCTGACATGATCCTTCGGCACAACATGATTTTCCTGCTTTAATTGTCTCATCCTGATCGAAGCATCCTGCGTCACTCAAAACGCAGATTAAATCATAAACATATATCAAGTAGTTTCATCATCAAAATACGAGATTCAACAATCTCCCCCTTTTTGATGATGACAACCACTTGATGACGGAGTTAAACTTAACTCCCGGAGTTTAAACAAACTCCCCCTATCAATATGCCATATTGATAGAACCTCTTAGATTCAAAAATCTAAGCAACATGTCATCATAAACGGAGTTAACCTTAACTCCCGGAGTTTAAACAAACTCCCCCTATCAATATGCCATATTGATAGAACCTTGAATTCACACTGAATTCAAGTCATTGCAATATTCATCATGAATACTTGCAACACGTCAACATGAACTTATGCATAAACTTATGCATCACATGTCAAGTCATCAACATACTTCTCCCCCTTTGTCATCAACAAAAAGGAGAAGTACTACAAACAAGTGTGTGTGATATTGGTTCAACTCATTGCATGAAAATCATAATATCAAGTTTTATCATCATGCAAGTTTGCTAATATCAAATACCAACATGAAAAATTGCGATGTAGGCTTTTGATATCATAATGCAAACATTTCAAGTGTTTATCAATTATAGCATTTCATCACATGGTAGGATATCAACGCGTAAAATTACGATACAAGTTCTTGATATCTTAACGCATGATGAAAACATGGCATAATACAAGTTTGGCAATCATAGCATCAATTCATATATCTCTTAATGATGCAAGTATTGCAAATATGGCAATCATATCAATTCATATATCTCTTGATGATGCAAGCCTAGCATCAGTGTTCATAGCATCAATTCATATATTTCTCCCCCTTTGTCATCAACAAAACGGAGAACGATATAAGCAAATTTTAAGCATAAGTGCTTGTTGTTATGTATGTGAAATAAATCCTTGCAAGTAAAAACACTTTCATCCATATTCATCAAATCCATTTCTCAAAAAATATTTTTCACATGATGTGTGTATGAGAGATGTATTTGCTAGTTAATTACATATGTCAGAAATCAATGATATGAACTAAACTTGATATGACATATGCTTGTTAAGTTTGGAAGAGAGTGAACTTGATATGTTAGACTCAAGAGAATCCGAAAATGAAATTTGAGTCTTTCTTCCATTCGAACAAGGTTTTGCTATAGATATTCAATTACAATCATGAAGGTAAAGCATGCTTGTTATCATGGAAGTTTTGTATTCAAGCACATAATTTTCAACATGTAATTGTGTAAAATCATTATGCCAGTCAAGTGATTCAATCATTCAATCAAGAAGGTTTGAAAAATAATTTTAACACGTTCAATCATTAAGACGTATTTTTGCCATTGTTTTTCAAATACAATCATAAAGATAAGACATACTCATCATCATGATAGTATGATAGCAGGTTTACCATATGCAAGCTAGCAAAAAATTTGTACATTTTAAGGCCCGCAAGCTAGCAATTTTGAGATGTTCAAGAAAGCAACTCTTGCTTCTTGATATATGCAAATTTGTCAAGTTTTGCTAGATGTGCAAGTTAGCATTTTTGCCTCTTGAGATAGGCAAGATAGCACATTTGCTTCTTTTGAGATAGCAGCTTTTCGCTTCTCTTTAGACTACGAGCTAGCAATTTTTACGATGTACAAGTTTCACATTATACAAGCTAGCAAAAATTTCGAAAGCAAATGCAAGATAAATTTCTTGTGTAAGCTCATGATTCTTGCTTCCTATTGCAATGTGCAAATTGCAAGTTTTGCTTCTTGAGATATTCAAGATAGTGATGTTCAAGAAGACAATTTTTCTTCTTGAAATAAGCAAGTTAGCAATCTTTGCTTCTTAAAATAGGTAAGCTAGCAAATCAAGTTTTTGCATCTTCTTGACTTGTACAAGCTAGCTATCTCCCCCTTTGTCATTGTAAAAAAAAGAAAGAGAGAATACAGTTTTGTAGTTCTCTTTTCCTTTTACAACGATTTCAAAATCATGACAAATGATGAATAATCAAGTTATGAATGTCAAGATAATTTTTCATCATGAATATTTTATCATAGCATGCATCATTATCATAAATTGAAGTATTACATGCATGATATCATATCACCATTCATAATTACATTAATATTTCAATATAACAATTTCTTCTCAAAATGTGTAACTTGGCACTCATAGCATTTTAAATCATGATTTACATCATATGCAATACATCATATCATAATTAGAAAGCACAAGTATTGCATGCATAATTGTATATTATAAATGTTTCATATCATGATGGTATCAATTTTGTCAAATTATATCCTACCATGCATGATCAAAACTTCTCCCCATTTTATCATTGAAAACAAGAAGAAAGTAGGGGGAAGAGCATAAAAGTGTTAAATATTTCAATCATTTTTAAGATTCATAACATGAATAACGTTATTACTATTTCATCAAGATCAGTTTCGAGATTCTCATAATATCATGAAATCATTAATCTCGATAAAATGGGAAAAACATTTTCTTTTTAAGTGATTCTTTGAACACATCATAAAAAAGAAAAACTCATTCATAATTCAAGTGATTTACAAGATATCATAAATGAATTTATCACTTGTATTTCACCAAAATCGAGAACTCTAAGAGATAGAAAATGATTGAAGCATTTAATCTGATTGAAGAATGATTCATATTTAAAGTGTAGCATTTGTCAAATCTGAAATCATCAAGTATAGCTTTAATATTTTCATTGCAACATTAAGCAAGGTTTCATTGAACATAATTTTGAATGATTCTTATAAATGCCTAAAACTTCTTTAGTTTTAATTTATGATTGACTTTATAATAGCATGCTCAAATCTTTATTTTTATGTCAAAACCATACATTATATTTAATAAACAAAGACAATGAAAAATATCAAGCCTTCCAGACAAAAGCCATGTATCGTCATTGAAAAGCAATATGAAAATCATCAAAATATACATTCTTGCTTCTCAAGCACATAAATAAGATTAATCTCACTAGGTGTAAAATCATTAAATTTCTATCTTGCATTATCATAAGACATGCAATTTTCATTATCATTTTCAGGATTACAAGCATGATCATATTTTTGCATTTTCATTATTAAATTATTAAAAATATAATTTTCAAGAAAATTTAAAGAAAAAGAAAAATGCATCATGAAAAGCATCATGTAATTTCGAAGTAAATTAGGGGGATTTCGATTACCTCATCATTGTAGGCTGTTAAGGCATAGTTTGCCGCCTTGCTTTTGTTGACTTTTTCTTCTTCGGAGGAGCTCGATTCATCCCAATTTTTGTTCTTCTTCTTGCGTTTAAAGCAAGTGGTTCCATTCTTTTTGCTTTTTAATTTTCGTTTCATTTTAAGTTCACCATCACTTGAGCTTATGCTCGAGTGGTCTTCAAATGTTCTATGTCCCAAATCCTTCTTGTTCTTTGGAAGGTTGGTTTGTTCATCATTGTCCTCATCACTTGAGTCATCGCTCAAGTGGCATTCATTTGTCCAGAGTTCCAAATCCTTCCTGTTCTTTGGAAGGTGGTTCTCAAGTTCTTCACGTGCATTGCACGTCATTTCATATGTGATCAATGAACCAATTAGTTCTTCAAGTGGAAAATGGTTCAAGTTTTTTGATTCTTGAATAGCAGTTACTTTTGAATCCCAAGTTTTAGAAAGTGAGCGCAAAACTTTGTTAACGAGTTCAAAATCCGAAAAGCTTTTACCAAGTGATTTTAAACCATTGACGACATCCGTAAAACGGGTGTACATGTCAACAACGGTTTCGCTTGGTTTCATATGAAAAAGCTCGAAATCAAGCAGTAGAATATTAACTTTCGAGTCTTTGACTCTACTAGTTCCCTCGTGCGTGATTTCAAGAGTGCGCCAAATATCGAAAGCCGTTTCACACGTAGAAATCCGATTGAACTCATTTTTGTCCAATGCGCAAAATAAGGCATTCATAGCCTTTGCGTTTAAAGAAAAATTCTTCTTCTCCAAAACCGACCATTCGTTCATCGGTTTGGAGGGAAGTTGAAAACCGTTTTCAATGATATTCCATAAATCCAGATTTAGAGAAATTAAGAAAACTCTCATTCGAGTTTTCCAATAAGTGTAGTCCAATCCGTTAAAGAACGGTGGACGAAAGACCGAACATACCTCTTGAAAAGTCATTTCTCTCGGGTGTAAATCCGAAATGAGAAATACCCCACTCTGATACCAATTGTTAGGATCAAGAGCACTAAGAGGGGGGGGGTGAATTAGTGCAGCGGAAATCTTATAATAATTTAAAAACCAAAAGCTGCGTTCGTTCAAAAACTATTATGATGCAAAAGCAAATTCTCAGTTTGTATCTAAGTGCAGTTTGCGTCTAAGCGCAGATTGCGTCTAAGCGCAGTTTTGCGTCTAAGCGCAGTTTTGCGTCTAAACTCAGATTTACGTCTAAATGCAGATTTACGTCTAAACGCAGATTTACGTCTAAACGCAGTTTTACGTCTAAACGCAGTTTTACGTCTAAACGCAGTTTTACGTCTAAACGCAGATTTACGTCTAAACGCAGTTTTACGTCTAAACGCAGTTTTACGTCTAAACGCAGATTTACGTCTAAACGCAGTTTTACGTCTAGACGCAGATTTACGTCTAAACTTTGAAACTCGTTTGTATACTCGCAGAAGGCAGTATGCAGTTGAAATCAAGACGTAAACGTGAACTGAAATCTGATGATTGAGCGAGGAAAGCCGATTTACGTTTGAATGCAGTTTTACGTCTAAATGTTGAAACTCGTTTGTAAAATCGTAGAGGACAGATTGCAGTTATTAATAGGATTAAAATGTAAGCGTAAACTGCAAAGAAGCTCGTTCGTAAAAGCGCGGAAAACAGTTCTGCAGAATCAAACGTAAACGTAAACTGTAATGTATGAAAATACGAGTTTACGTCTGAATGCAGATTTGGAAGAACAGCACTTAGAACTTGTTCGTGAAAACGCAGAGAGCAGTAGTGATGAGGGAGGTTTGCAGTAATGATAAAGTGCTCGAAAATAAACGCAAACCAGAGATTTAGAGTGGTTCGGTCAGCCTTGACCTACTCCACTTTTGGCTTCCTCCACCGATGAGGTTGCCGACGTCAACTAGGTGCCTTCCTTCAATGGGCGAAGGCCAAACTTCCCTCTTACAATTTCTCTCCTTTTGGCAGGCTTAGGAGACAACCTTTACAGATGTTTTCTCTCCTCTCTTTACAACTCAAACTTGAAGAACAGAAGGAGGAGGAAAACTAGCAGTTTTGAGCTCTAAGAACCACTGAAAAGATCAAGATTTCGGGTCAGTTCTTGCTCAATTCAGTGCTGAATGGGTGGGGTATTTATAGGCCCCAACCCAAATCAAAATTCGAGCTCAAAACAATCAAATCGATCAAATCCCAGAATTCTGGGATCAGGCGGTTGCACCTCTCGACTGGAGAGGTGGCACCGCCTGGCAGAGCTCGAAGACTGAGCTCTGCCGATTGCTCCTCTCTGCCAGAGCTCGAAGACTGAGCTCGATGGTTGCATCACCTGGCAGAGCTCGAAGACTGAGCTTGGTGATTGCATCACCTGGCAGAGCTCGAAACAGAGCTCGGTGGTTGCATCACCTGGCAGAGCTCCAAGCTGAGCTCAGGCTGATCCACCTCTCTGCCAGAGCTCGAAGACTGAGCTTGGTGAATGCATCACCTGGCAGAGCTCGAGACTGAGCTCAGGCTGATGCACCTCTCTGCCAAAGCTCGAAGACTGAGCTTGGTCGTTGCATCGCCTGGCAGAGCTCGGAACTTGAGCTCTGGCGGTGCAACCTCTTGGCTGGGGCGGTTGCACCTCCCAGCCGTGCAGCCCTGGCGGTTGCACCTCCTGGCTGGGGCGGTTGCACCTCCCAGCCCCACAGCCCAGGCGGTTGCACCTCCTGGCTGGGGCGGTTGCACCTCTCAACCCCACAGCCCAGGCGGTTGCACCTCCTGGCTGGGGCGGTTGCACCTCCTGGTGCAATCAGGGTCCGAATGGTTCACTCCATTCGACCCACTTTGAATCTTTTCAGGGGCCCAATTGCCCCAAGATTAAGCTAATGGGATCACCTCCCATTTTCATGCTTAATCATCGTGCTAACTACGATTATCTCTAAGACAACTTCTGCAGCTTGCTCCGATGCGTTAATCGCTTCTTCCGGCGAGTTTCCGGCCAACTTCCGTCGATCAACCGATAACCCTCGGTGATCCTTCTGCGGACATCCGGCATACTCCTGGACTTTGCGACGATCCACTTGGCGAGTTCCGACGAGCTTCGCTTGGCAAGCTTCTGGACTTCTCGGATCTGTTCTCTCTGAACCTCCGACGACCGTCCGAACTTCCGTCGAACTCTCGAACTCCCAACGTGATCATGATCTTGACTCCGGCGCAACTCCTGCTGCTTGTCTTACTCTCATCGTAGTTAATCCTGCACAACAAATCAAAACTTCGATCGAGACAAATAATCCTAAGCAATTAACCAAGTTGTCCGACATGTCATTGGTCCCTCGACGCTTCGTCCGATTCTTCGGCGCATCGTCCTCTCGTGCAGCCTATTGCCCAATCGGCCAGTTGACTCCGCAACTCCGATATCCTTGGCACAATACCCGCTCTTCTTGGCCCGATGCCCGAGTCCACGGCCCGAAGCCTTCTGTCGATATGTCGACCGATCCACCGGCCCGACGTCCAATCTTCTGACATGATCCTTCGGCACAACATGATTTTCCTGCTTTAATTGTCTCATCCTGATCGAAGCATCCTGCGTCACTCAAAACGCAGATTAAATCATAAACATATATCAAGTAGTTTCATCATCAAAATACGAGATTCAACACTTACCTCTAGAACAACCACCTTTCAAGTTCATTGGGATTCAAGAAAAGTTTCCTTCTATTATTTCAGCCTTAAGTGCTACCCAACTATTACTGAAGGGATGTCAGGGATACTTGGCCTTCATTTCTGGAGAAGAATCTAAGAAGCCAATATTAAAAGACATCCCTATTGTGTGGGATTTTCCAAATGATTTTCCTGAAGATCTACTTGCACTGCCACCAAATAGACAGATTGAATTTACAATTGATCTTCTACCTGGTACTGCACCTATTTCTAAACCTCCGTATAGAATGGCACTAATTGAGTTGGAGCAGTTAAAGAAACAGATCTAAGAGACTTTGGACAAGGGTTTTATTCGACCCAGTGTATCACCTTGGGGTGCCCCTATCTTATTTGTGAAGAAGAAAGATGGATCTATGCAACTATGCATCGATTATAGACAGCTCAACCAAGTGACTATAAAGAATAAATATCATCTTCCCCGAATAGATGACCTGTTTGATCAACTTCAAGATACTCATGTATACTCAAAGATTGATTTGAGATCTGGGTATCATCAATTGAAGATAGGGAAGGAGACATACAGAAAACTGCCTTTAGAACAAGATATGGTCATTATGAATTCTTAGTAATGTCTTTTGGATCACAAATGCACTAGCTGCCTTCATGGACCTCATGAATAGGGTGTTCCACCCTTATCTTGATAAATTTGTAATTGTGTTCATTGATGATATCCTAATCTACTCCAAAAGTATAGCAGAGCATGAACACCATCTTAAGACAGTTCTGGAAGTCCTAAGGCAAGAGAAACTATATGCCAAGTTAAGCAAGTGCAACTTCTGGCTCAATGAAATTATGTTTCTCGATCATATAATTTCGAGCATTGGTATATCTGTTAACCCTCACAAGATTGAAGCTGTGATAAAATGGAAGCAACCTTCTAATGTTTCAGAGATTAGAAGCTTCTTGGGTTTGGTTGGATACTATAGAAGATTCGTAGAAGGCTTTTCAAAAATAGCAGCACCATTGACCAAGTTGACACAAAAGAACATAAAATTCATATGGGATAATAAATGTCAATAAAGTTTTCAAGAATTGAAGAAGAAATTAACTAGTGCTCCTATTTTGGTGATTCTTTCAGGGGGAGAAGGTTTTGTAGTGTATAGTGATGCCTCACTACAAGGGCTTGGTTGCGTTCTAATGCAAAATAAGAGGGTAGTTGCTTATGCATCAAGGTAATTAAAGCCTCATGAAAAGAACTATCCTACTCTTGACTTAAAGCTAGTAGCTATCATTTTTGCACTGAAAATTTAGAGGCATTATCTCTATGGACAGACTTTCAAAATCTTCACAGATCATAAGAGTCTCAAATATATTTTCACACAGAAAGATTTAAATATGAGACAAAGAAGGTGGTTGGACTTTCTAAAGGATTATGATTTTAATATCAACTACCATCCTGGGAAAGCTGATGTAGTTGCTGATGCCTTAAGCAGAAATACCTATAGTCTTATAGCCTATATGAATATTCAAAGGAATTCTATGATAACGGAATTAGCAGACTTAAAACTTAAACTTTTATCGGAGACAAATAAAGGTTTTCTTGTGTGTTTGATGGCACAATCATTTTTGGTGGAAAAGGTTAAAGAAGGTCAAAAGGAAGATACATATCTTCAAATGATAGTTAAGGAAATAGCTCAAGGATCTAGACTTGAATTCCTCCAAGCCAAAGATGGTTCTATTACATTCCACAATCGACTTTGTATTCCCAAAAGCGATCCAATAAAGATGCAATTGTTAGAGGAGGCACATAGATCAAAATTTAATATCCATCTCGGGACTACTAAGATGTATCGAGATTTACGCCAAAACTATTGGTGGCGTGGTATGAAGAGAGCTATAGCAAAGTTTGTTTCTAAATGTCTAATATGTCAACAGGTGAAGATAGAACATCGAGTACCTATGGGAAAGTTGCAAAGGATTTCAATTCCTGAATGGAAGTGGGAGCAAGTCACTATGGATTTTGTGACAAGATTACCCAAGACTGTGAAAGGATGTGACAAAATTTGGGTAATAGTAGACAGACTTACTAAATCTCCTCACTTCCTTCTTATTAACAAGAAGTATTCATTGGATAAACTAGCAAGCTTATATATTAAGGAAATCATTCAATATCATGGGGTGCCAGTTAGCATTATCTCAGATAGAGATCCAAGATTCACCTCTAAATTTTGGGGAAGTTTACAAAAATCTTTGGGCACGTAGTTAAAATTTAGTACAGCTTTTCACCCCCAAACTGATAGCTAATCTGAAAGAACAATACAAACTCTTGAAGATCTCTTAAGAGCATGTGCTTTAGACTTTAGTGGGAGTTGGGATATGCACTTGCATCTAATTGAGTTTTCTTATAATAATAGTTACCACTCTAGAATACAGATAGCTCCATTTGAAGCTCTTTATGGAAGAAAGTGCAGATCACCTGTATATTGGGATGAGGTGGAAGAACGGAAGCTTTTGGGGCCTCAATTAATTCAAAAAGATGCTGATAATATTCGAATTATACGCCAAAGATTATTAACAGCTCAAAATCGTTAGAAAAGCTATGCAGATCGAAGGTGAAGAGATCTAGAATTCAAAGTTAGTGAGCACATTTTCTTAAAAGTGTCGCCAACTAAGGGAGTTATGTAAGTGGTGTATTGATATTTCCATAGTTTTTCACGAACTTACAATAGTAGCCTGTTAAACCCAGAAAGCCATGTAGCAATTTTATGTTCCTCGGGGTAGGCCAGTTTTGCATTGCTTCAATTTTGAAGGGGTCCACTATCACACCTTCCTCTGATATGATATGCCCAAGATATTCCACCTTTTGTTGAAGAAAGTAAAAATTCATAGTGGCCGTTGTGTGTTCGAAAGGTAATTTTCGGTATGACTTCCCCGTACACTCGTATTTGATAATACCTAGATCAAAGGTCCAGCTTTATGAAGATTTGTGCTCCCTTTCATCTAGCAATTCATCTACTACTGGAATAGGGTATTTATCCTTGATGGTTATGCCATTGAGAGCTCGGTAATCAATGCATATTCACCATGTTCCATCCTTCTTGCATACAAGTAGCACCGGTGAAGAGTAGAGGTTGCAACATGGCCGAATAACTTCTGTTTCTAGCATCTCTTTTACAATCCTTTATATTTCATCCTTCTAGAGATGTAGATACTGATATGGCCGAGTATTTGCTAGAGGTTTGCCTAAAAGAATCATTATATAATGATCATTCTGACGGGTAATAGATAGGTTGTGCGGTTCGTCAAATATATCTGAAAATTCAGCAAGCAAAGGAAGTAGGTTTAGATCTTCAAATTCCATTGGCTCTCTCTTAGTTTGCTGCTCAAGTTGTACCAAAAATCCACTCTATGCTTTATGCAAAATCTTCTCCATTTGTTGTATGTAAATCGTCGTTACGTCGCCCCCACGTTTCCCGTTCAGTATCACTTGTTTCTCCTTACTGTAAAATTTCATAATTAGTTGTATAAAATTCCAAGAAATATCACCTAATGTCGTCAACCATTTAATTCTGAGCATGGCCTCATGATCATCAAGAGGGAGAAGGAAGAAATATGCAATTATCTCTTGGTAAGGCCTCATGATCAGCAACAGTTTCACTTGCGGGCGCCTATGATCATACTTCAAAATCCATCCATTGGCGACCTTAACGTCAAACCTGTTGCAATTCTTGATAGGTAAGGCCATATGGATAGTAACCTTACTATTTAAAAAGTTATTAGTACTGCCCGTGTCGATGAGAACAGTGATCGGTTGTTGTTTAAGAAGGCCTCCATCTTTCATCGTTTGCGGGTTTGAGTAGCCGGCTAGTGTATGTACTGTAACTTCGGTCGGTTGTGGCTCTTCTTCTACATCTTCTTCTTCATGTTCAAGGCTCTCTTCTGGATGTTCAATGACCTCTTTTTCTATTGGTTCAATCATAAGAAGTCTCCCTTTACTACAACGATGCTCACGGCTCCACGGCTCGTCACAATGCTAATATAACCCCTTCGCATATCACTCCCGAAGCTCTTCTCTTGTTAACCTCTTTGGTGTAGGGACTTGATCAATAGTAGAGGGGGCTAAGGGCTTCAATATTACTGGTTGAGGAGCGACCCTAGTCCTCCGAGCTTCATGTTTCAATTGCTCCTCTTGATGTCGTGCGAAAGAGATGGCTACCATAAGCGTATACGGTTGTCGTGCTTTAACTTCTCCTCGGATCTCCGGCTTCAAGCCCTCAATGAAGGTCCTCAATAGTTATTTTTTAGACCAATCATAAGTTTGATTAGATAACCTTTCAAACCTGGTTTGGTACTCCTGAATGGTGGAGGTTTGTCGGATCTTTGCTAGTTGTCCGTCAATATTCTCGTAATCGATTGGTCTGAAGCGGATCAGCAGTCCTTCTTTGAATTGTCACCATGAAAGGACTCCATAAGTATGTTCAAACTAGTCAAACCACTGTATAGCATCCCCTTCAAGATGTATAGCTGTAATTTTCACCATAGATGCATTTGCG
Organism: Musa acuminata AAA Group; assembly: GCF_036884655.1. Lineage (NCBI taxonomy): Eukaryota > Viridiplantae > Streptophyta > Magnoliopsida > Zingiberales > Musaceae > Musa > Musa acuminata. The sequence goes on from NC_088346.1 coordinate 27,827,517, forward strand.
GTTTTGTGGTACCGAAAATATCGCTCCGCGCACGAGATCCAACCAATCCGGTCTCCTTCTTCCCATCTAGGGAAGTCCACTCTCATGCATGGATAGTTAGGGTCGGTCATAGAGCTTCCCCTCTCTTGGAAGTCATATCTTCGGGCTTGGTGCGATTGGGCAAAGCTCTCTCCTTGATGTGATTTCTTCGGGCTTAGTGGTTGGCCCAATCTGAGTTCGGTAAAGAGCGTCTGAATCTTATCCTCCATTCGCGCCTTAAAGGCTTCGAATTTAGCATTGATTACCTCCTCAGATGCCATAGTATATGCCGCCAAATCTGTGATGTTAATATCTCTCTTTTGTTGTCGGGTTAAAGGCATGTATTGGTTGAGAGAGGTGATGGTCGAAAGGGTTGGTGGATTGGTGGATATAGGCTACGGTTTAGGCTTATTTTGTGGCTATTTTGGGTGCAGTTTGAGGGTGTGGTTTGGTGGAGTTTTAGGGCTGTGGATGAAAGTTTTGGATTTGTGGTAGATGGCAGCAAAGGTTTAATAGAAATCAGTGGAAGTTGCAGCAAGTATGTGCTGTATTGTAAGAGCAGAATTGTCGTCGAAGAAACAACGGTTTCTCGATGTAATTTCCACCAAAAACTTGAGCGAATTGAGGAGGGAATTGATAGAAAAATCACAGTTTATATGATAGCAAAGATGACTAATTTAATCAAGAAAATTTTAGCAGTATAACAACAAGGAAATTGGTGCAAGTTGCGATAGCAGAATTCTCGTTGAAAAATTTTAACGGTTTACGATGAAAATTTATAGCAACACAAAATCGTTTTTAGAGATGAATTCCTCAATAGATCAATCTTAGATGGAAGCCAAGATGATCTATGAAGTGTATAAGATATTTCATTCAAAAAAGATTACAAATAGATGGGTTAAGGCAACAATATACGGTTAAAATTTTCTGCAGCACAGATTTTTAAGTATAGCAGATTGGACGTAAAAGATCAGTAGTTTATATTGAGAATTTTTTGATGAAACCAAAGGAAAATCTACTGTTATGAAGTGTTAAAGCTATCATAAAAGTTTCGTAGGGATTTGGATAGAAACAACATAGTATCAAGATCAAACAAACAGTGCTATACGGCTGAAATTTTATAGTGTAGATTTTCAAGTATAGCAGATTAGACATAAAATATCAATGGTTTATATTGAGATTTTTTTGACAAAACCAAAGGGAAATCTGCTGTTAGGAAGTGTCAAAGATGTCATAAAAATTTCGTAGAGATTTGGATAGAAAAAAATACAGTAGCAAGATCAAACAGACGGTGCTATGCGGTTGGAATTCTGCAATGTATCTTTCGTCGTAGAGATGAAAACTTTATGACGAAAAGTTTATGCAACAATATAGGAATAATTTTTTTGGTATTTTCAAATAAGCATAATTAAATTGCAGCAGTAATAAGGTAGGAAACTAGAACCTGTTGCAATTCACGGGGAGATCAAAGGATAATCCGTGGTGGTGAAGATGACGGCGGAATTTGACGATGATCTTTTAAGCAATTATGGGAATTGCTTTGGGTGGCTATGGAGGGTTGATGGATGGCTGTGGAAGGATAGCGAGATGCCAAGAACGCTGCTCTAATACCAGGTGTTAGAACCCTTGCAGATTCTAAACTTGGGGTTGATCTCTTTAGGGGATCGGCCTCCTTGGAACTCTATAGGGGTTCCTCCCTCCAAGTTGTTGCTCAAAGACTGTAGAAAAGATTCATCTATTGCTTATCAAAAGAGGAGGAATACATGACTATTTATAGGGCTTCTAAACCCTAACTCCTAATAGGACTCTTACTCAAGACTCCTACTTCTAACCAACTCCTAATAGGACTCCTACTCAAGACTCATATTCCTTTACAACTCCTTATTCTTCTCTAAGAAACAACCTCCTAACCCTAGCCGACCTCTTCACCTCTTTAATAGGGGTCGGCTTATGTAGGTTTTACATGAATGTCCCTCTCAATTAGGACTCTCTAATTCCTTTACAACTCCTTATTCTTCTCTAAGAAACAACCTCCTAACCCTAGCTGGCCTTTTCACCTCTTTAATTGGGGTCGACTTAGGTAGGTTTTACATGAATGTCCCTCTCAATTAGGACTCTCCAAGCTAGAGTCCTAACATGTCCCCACCAATATCAGAATCCAATGTCGCATGCCATCAGAACCCCGTGATGCGCGTCAAGCCAGGTTCCATACAGAGATACTATGCGACACGATTATCCCAAGGGCTCGGGGCAGTGTCGTCTGACGCCACTCAAGCATCCCCCAAGACGCCAACTCGTCAGAAAAGCTGTCTCATCCCATAAGGGTCAGTGACCACACCGAACCGAGGCGCAGCCAATCCTCACACAATAGTATATAAACCCTTGGCCGACGCCCGGCCAAGGGGGAGGAGAAAAAAACTAGATATCAAATACTCCACTGACTTGCTCGACGGAGGGGCCAAAGTTGAGATGCACCCGACGAAGGCCATTTTGCAGGAAGGCGGACACCCCCGAGTGGCGAGCGTTTCGACCTAGGAGATACCTTCTATCGCACAAAGGAGAGTAGTGAGCCGGCCCGGATCCCGACCAACGCCGGCCAACATTCCTTCCCGAGGGCGCGGCCACCTCATCAACCTACTCACCCCGCAAGAAGCTCCCAACATCGATCCGTAGACCTAATCGTGCTGACTCATCAGCCACGGTACTTTTCGTTCATTAACACTTGTCAAATTCTCGTCACCGAGTCCGATTCCGAGTCCCGGTCCCACTGACGTGGCTGCCTCATCTTTGATGGGCACATCTACACGAACAAGTTCGTGCCCGCTCAATCGGAGACCCAATTTGATCTCTAATTGCCTAAGCATGAAGCGTGTAAAATAAGAAATTGTGTATAGATGTTGATCTATCATCACCTGTCATCAATCAATCACTCTGCCGCGAAGTTAATCCGTGACGTGGCAATAAGAAAATGGATAGCATACCATATGCTTGAACCCCACAACTGTGTGATGTACAAGGGAGCATCTACAAGAAATAGCCGTGTGTCGCCGAGGAGTTTGTTTCTTGAAAAGTGCACGAATTTGGGCCATGAAAATATTTGCTCGCGGGTTTGTGGGTGGAAACTTGCCCACGTAAATTTGATATGACAGGAGTATCGTTTTATCTGTGCCACATATGCATCTACAGCAACACAAAGGATTAACGACCCCTCTTCCGGGCTCACATTAATTTTGAGAAACAATGCTTGTTTAGCTTTGTCTGGCCAACCTAATCTTTTTGGTATCCAAGTTGCAAGGTGACTAAACTGGCTCCAGTAACAAACCAATCACACGCCACTGTTCTATTCGGTGCCAGTTTTTGGTGTTTGTTTTTGTCTTGCAATAATGCCAACAACCGATTTCTATGAGCTCCAAATCTTGTGTGGATACTGGTTAGTGTATATCTAGGTGTGATTTGATATTCAGTGTCACCGACTTTAACAGCCAGAGGAACAAATACGGCAACAAATTTGGATGAAGAATGAGAACATTAGGGAATGGAAAACAGATTCGTGACCATGAATTTTGCTGGTTTCTCATTAGTTTTGATCACTTTCATGGTGTAGAACATAGGTGCAGTCTTGTTATCTAGCATCCTAGTTTAACTGTTAAACAAACTATATTTTGATATCATAAAGTTGCAGTACTTCCTTGAAAACAAGATGATCAGTGTCATAGATTTAATTTAACTGAATTTGCCTAGATCACCAATCATCATGGTGATATTCGTCAATAGATGCCGATAATATTTATCCACAAGCGTCAATCCTCTTGCGATCCACTAATGGCCAACAAACAAAGAAGCCCAAAGACAAACATGCAAGACAAGCGATAGGAAAAGTATTATCATCAAGAGAAACAATGGAACAATTGATCATACAACTTAAGTTACCGTGAAAGCAAAAGGCGAGGCACCAGTCCGTGAACAGTAAACAACAATCTGGTATTCTCTAGAACAAAAAGACCCTAAAATTCATAAAGAAATTTGGCATCAAATGTGATCTTCATGTAGGATGGATGACAAGAAGCATCATACACATTAAACTGTTTCTCTCTAGGCAACCCTGAAAGATTGCAGGAACCAGAAAAAATAGTCATTTTTTGGTATATGTGGTGGTGTCTGGCCCAATATCATGAGATCCTGTATTGACATAGGGCCCTCTAAAAGTAGCCTGAGGTGGCAGAGGCTTTGAAGCATCAATTATGGGTTTACTTCTTGATGTCCTTCAAAAAAAATAAAACACTGGTGTAAGAAAAAGGTCATTGTAAAATCTTAGCTTCAGCAGAATAAAAAAAGAAACAAGTCCTTGTGAAACCTTATTGTTTCACTTACGCGAGGAAGAATGGAAATAATAAGCCAGCTGCTGCAAAGGCCAGCAAGCCTGTTGCAAGTGCCACATTACGTAAACGGGACATCAGATTGACTGAAGCTGGACAAAAGAACAAGAAATTATGTGATTTACATCAGCTAGAGAACAGTCTTGATAAGATGATAGAACAGCAGATAAATGGGTTCTACTTCTCCATGTCAAAATCATTCCACAATAGGTGGATCACTTCCATTAACAATAAATGGGTTCTACCTCTCCATGTCAAAATCATTCCACAACAGGTGGATCACTTCCAATAACAATACTTGTCAAAACATCACAAGGAAACAAGCATGACAGCACACATCCATACCAACTTTTACAAGAGGCAAACTAGACATTAGGTATGTCAAAGGCTAAATCTCCATCTCCTGAACAATCAACTTGATGACAACTTGATGCCCAAATGTTTCATTAATGGAACTTTTTACATGGTTACCCTAAATTCTTTTCAAATTCTTAACACATTATATTGGGATCCTTTGTGGCATCAAAGTACTTTAATAGAAAAAAGATCCACAATAGAAGTGAAACTCCTGAATGCTGCAAGGGTGCATTTGAAAATTTTCTAGTGATTCACCAGTGAACAGAAATTGAAAAGAAACATTCTAAGATGCACCTAAATCAAGTAAGATCTCTGTGTTTGGTCATGACGTCCAGTATTCTAAAATGCACTTGTATTACTCAACCTTTAGTATATCGCAGATAGGGGGCAAAAAAGTTTGAGTTTACAGCTTGCCACACCTGAAGAAGTTCATTAACCAACTGAATCGGTCCACATCGAAATCAGATTAATGAATTGTTGTGCCTATCAATTCATATAGAACTTAATTATTAAATATATTTAGGTACTTATTTCATCAGAAAAGTAGTTTGCCACAGCTCACATGACAGTTTGCAGGAACTTCTATATCAGCCATCAAGGTCTTTGTATATAAATGTAGATATTCATCCATGTGTGTTACCAAATGATGGTTACACCTCGTCGGATATTGGTTGTCCATCCATTTGGTGGACGTAGTCAAGTCGATCCATTTCAACACTCCACAGTTCCGTCAATCCAATTGCAATAGAGGTCGCCAAGGTGCCCTACCTTGACCACGTGCACTTCTGAAACAACAGTTGAAAAGCAAGGAGAGAAAAGAAAGGGGATCAGGGATTGACTAAAAACCCCATTTGATGCTCAAGTCAGAGGTCATCCTAGAACAAGCTACGTGAGCTCATAGCTGAAGGAATAAAAACAGAGAAGGCTAATGGTCTTATCGATTCCCCCTTCTAGCGCTCATAGCTGAAGGAATAAAAAGAGAGAAGGCTAAAGGTCTTATCGATTCCCCCTTCTATGGGGATGGGAGTCCTTCGAGTGGGTTGGCAACTCTTTTTCTCCTTCCTCCCTTAAGAACTAAGAAGTCCTCTATTTTGATAGCGAAGTGAGGGAGATACCTACATATGTCTGTATGTATCCATCTATCACTCCCTCCCACCTTTGTGTGTATGGAGACCAGCTTCTTATAAGGAGGCAAGTGTCGCTAGTGTGTCAAGAAATCACGATGCATAGCCAAGAAGAGTCATTGTCAACTCGTACAGCGCTATGGGGTATCCTTTATGGTTCGCAACCCACCTATTATATCATGAATGAGAACCGAGACTCCTTTAACATGAGGGGTTAGTTTGGCAAAATTTCATCACTACTCTAAAGATGAGGCCATGTGGTCCGCGGAGTCTTAGCTTAAGAGTATTATTAAGGATCGCTCACCTAGGTGCTCAAGAGAGGCGAGACAAGGAGCGAGGGTGTAATAATAAGCAATTTAATGGTTAGAATAGTATTTTTATTACTTAGGATGACAAAAGGGTTTAATAATATTATAGGGGCAATATTGGAAAAAAGTTAGGGTTTTCTACTTAAGGAGCCCAACCCTATTTTTCTCTTTTCACCTTGGACACGTGGAGGTGCCATTGTTGGTGGTGGCGACTCACCCTCGTCAAGATCAAGAAGCCCTAGATCTAGTGATGAAGAGGAGAATCACCAAGGGATCGGGTAAGATCCATCATTTTTTTCATCCTTTTGTTTTGTTATTGATGTTATCAAAACATAGATATGACATTTATGGTGCTAGCTATGATGCAAATAGAAATCTGCAATCCATCTTAAAAAAATTTGGTGTCAGCAGCGTTTCTTTTTTATAGAGGTTTCTTGATGTAATCAAAGATCATAGTAGCTTTTTCCATGTTACACAGAAAAGAAAACTCAAGATAGTTGACATGTTCCTTTGCAGCCAACAACAAGATGCATGTAAAAAAAAACACTTGCCAGATTCTCTTAGAAGCATTTTTGTAGTTTATTAAAAGCATTCCATTCTTTAACTTATATAGTTTATTATAAGCACTACCTTCTTTGACTTGTAGTTTATAAAAAGCACTTCTGTAGCATGTAACAGCAAGATGCATGTAAGCACTTGTTGGATCCTCTAGGACTATAATCTGTGTTGATGCTTAAGTCCCTCTATAGTTTATTATCTATTAACAGCTTGGTACATTTTTTCTATTGATTTGTGTTCTCTGTACTGCTTCCTTCTTTGACTTGTCCAATTCTATTGAGTAAAGAAATGGATACAGATTCTTTTATATGATATAGTTTAGCTCAACCTAAGAGTTGCTTCCCTAAGCATGGTCTTGAATTTAATGCAAGTGGTCTGCAAGAGACATCATCATGAATAATATTTTTTATTACCAAGCATAACAACTGAACAAGATTCCTTCCGAGAAGCTAGCATGTTTCTCCAATTGTACAATTTAGGGAACTCTCATTCTGTGTTCAACAATATTCTTTGCTTTTAACCACTGTCTAGTCTTTCTCCATCCCTTTTCTCACATTATTTTTCTTGTCGATGTTTTACAAGTTGTAACATATGCTTAATTTGCACAGACCTTAGGATAACAACAATCTCCTCATGCATCCGATTATTTTAGTTAGAAGTTCCTTATGCTGCTCCAATCTCCATAAGAACCTGAACTTAATTTAATCATAGTTGGGCTCACAATAAGGTTTGCATGTAGAATTGCTTCTGAATTTTTCATGATCACTATGAGTCAGTGTCTTTTGTGGAGTTCATGAAATGATTAAAGACATATACATGTATATATAGAATTAAGCAAACAAAGATGCATATATATATGTAATAAATATGATTAATTAATCAATTAAGAAAAAAATAATAAATATTAAAAAAGGGTAAAACCAAATATAAAGAGAAAAGGTAAAATTTCTTTTTATGGTCATTGTATAATTAAATAATCAAATGTTTGAGATAAGTGACTCGTCAACCTGAATAGGTGTTTTTAAAATCAGAATAAGCATGTATTTCTATTTCTTTGATATGACAAAGTAGGCTTTGCTTTAAATATGATTCATGTTTTTAATATTTGTACCATGACATGCTTCCATGATGTGTTAGTCATTAAACCGTTGTCCATATATGATTGTTTCAATCATGAAATTTTTATTTTAGTCATAAATTAATATATGTGAAAATGCATGTCTTTATAGCAAGTAGCAAAGAAGACAAGTAGTACTGTTATATATGTATTTATATATTTTTAAGTTCGTTCTCATTAGTTCTACTAAAAGGGTTTATACCTCATTGTGGATTCCAAGAGTGGTAAACCTTTGGACCGATGAAGGGATGGCATTTAAGTCCACCGAGACAAAGAAAATGAGGTAGTATGAGTGAAACCTAGTAGTAGTCTTGTAAGGGGAATTATAAAGAAAATATGTTATCAGATGTTATCTTCTTGTAAGAAATGTGCCCATGGGTGGTAAACCCGTGACTCAAAACCTAGGATGGAGTTTAAGTCCACCAAGGATGTTGTCCACAGAGTAGGATTTGATTCTCTCGGTTTAGTACGTACCTGACAGTCTAATTATTGTATTTTCTGAAAGGAATATGAAAAGTATATGATATATGATATAAGCAAAATAAAGAAAGAAAAAGGTAATGCAGCAATACATGAATATAAGTACACAATGAATGTGATGAGTTTGAGTTTTTTTCTTTTTCTTACACTTATTGATTTAACTCTATGAAATGCATATGATATTATTATTATTTTTATTGTTTTTATTTTTAATGTGATATGAATAGTTATGTTTAAATTTTTACTTATCCGTCCTATAAGGGAGGCATGTGCTTATTAAGTATTTGTTGTAAATAGTCATCCCACTCTTGTTTATTTTATTCTATGCCTATGATAGGACCAGCTTTAGATATAAGGGCAAGTCATGAACTCCACACAAGCATGAATGAAACTGTTGATAATCATGAAGTAGCAGTGACAGAATCAAATGAATGGGTCCAGGACTTCTATTAAAAAGCAAATATAGAAGTAGGAAATTGTTAGGGAACATATGTTAGCAGACTTGTTACTTGCTTTTCATTTTAATTGTTTTTTTTTTTGTGTTGAAACTCATAGATTATGTTAGTTTAGGTTGCTATCAACTATAATTATGAATGTTTAGCTATCGTTGTGTGGCATGACAGGTTAATGTAACATATTATATATGTACACCTTGAATTCCCTTGGGTTGTGCTACCTGAGGTTAGACTCAAGTTAGCCCAATCCATAGACATTCAGTGGGATCAATCTAATCCCTGGTTCCAGGGCATGATAGAGGGCCTCAAGTTGGTGTAGGTGGTTGATTTAAAGTGGGTGCAACCCAGGCACATGCTTGAATTCAACCAAGCTTGGGTTCGACTTGGGCTTGATGCAGTTGATTCGGCTAAACCATTTCAGCCAACTACTACTGATCTGGGACGATCTTGCGGAGTTCGAATTGGACACAAATCCAGTCAAACTGGACTCCAATTCGATCCCAATCAAATCAAGCAAAAATCAAGCCCAATCTCAACCTTTAAACCAGATTGTAGCCCATCTGAGTCATGTCTAATCTCAACCATTGAAGCAAGGGGGAACTTATCCAAGCAGCTACACATCAGCACACAATTTAGCAAGTCCTAGTCCAAGTAGGACTCGAGCCCCGACAAAGATGGATGACCAGAACAAAGTTGCATGGTACGAGACGTGTGCAACTCCTTGTGCGCCTAGGAATACCTCGTCACCCAATCTCAAACGAGTCCTGATTTCCTCATGATTGTAGCCAATCGCCCAATCTCAAACGAGTCCCAATTTCTTCATGATTCTAGCCAATCGCTGCTACTTAAGGACGGGAATCGCAGCCTTGAACACATGGAGAAAAGAAGCTAGCCCCATGAGAAACCAAGTCGTGAGAGAAAATCAGCCTTCTTCCTCCCGTCAACGCCTTGCAGCAGCAGAATTCTACTGCAAAGAGAGATACTTTCTGTCTACGGCCACCAAGGATCCTTCCTTTAGTTATAGTACGATCCCTCAACCACTAGTCAATCTATAGCCTGCTTTAGTCGAGAGAACCAGAGGAGAAAGCAGAGGCACCACTGCCCAGAATCAGGCTAGCGTCCCTGTTTCAGGTTGCCAACTAAGATTTGACCTCTTCAGTTTTTTTATCGATGGGAGAAAAAGCAATATGAACTCATAGCTGATGGAATAAAAAGAGTGAAGGGAAATATACTAGAATAAGATGAAGAAGGGAGGTTTTCATGTTCTCCCTTCTATTGGAATGGGAGTCCTTCAAGTAAGTTGGTGACCCTCTTTCTTTTTCTTCCTCCCTTTGGGTGCTGTGAAGTCTTCTCTTTTGATAAGGGAGTAAGAGAGATGTGTATCTGTATCTATGTTTGTTTGTATCCATCTCCTTCTCTCCCTCCCTCCTCCCTTTCGCTTGTACAAAGACAAGCTTCTTATGAGGAGGCGAGTTTAGTAGGCATCTCATGGAATTGTGGTGTTAGTGCTTAGATAATATGGTGTTGAGGGATACCCTATGTGGTTCACGTTGTCCTATTGTGGAGCGGTTAGTCATAATATACTAGTGACCCCACACATGTGGCTTGTCATGGTGTCACATCGTCTTTCGATCTAAAATGCAAATGCACTCGCTATGTTGGGTTGGCCAATCATGATGGAACTCAAACCATATCTCACAAACGTGGAGAGAAAAATGGTTGATCCAAATTACTTTGGATTGATGGTGAACTTGTATTCGAGTTGCCATACAATAACATCCTATGCAATCATGATATTATGTCTCAAATTGACAATAAAGAAGAAGAAAATAAATAAAAATCATAATATTGCAAGAAAAAAATAGCATCATCCACAAGGAAAAAATATTATTTTATAGAATCTTCTTAAAAAAAGGAAGAGCATCGTGCAAAGAAAGAATATTATTTTAAAGAATAATTTTGGAAGCTTATCGTTTCAAAAATGACTACATACAATATATTTAATCATCTTGATACGATTTCATTTTCTCCCTTTTTAATTACTCCTTTTTTCTTGTATTTGGGCCATATATAAAAAGGTCAAGAATTATAATGCAATTATTAGTCTTTGAATGAATAAGAATGATATTTCCCACATGCAAGTGGTGCGAGCCATAGTTTTTCCAATGCAAGTTAAAGGATGTGAGTTAGAGGACTTGGAGCAAGTCCAAAATTATCCCTCATCTCTCTCCTCTCCTCTCCTAAGCCAACTTGCAACTTAAGACCTATAGATCGACCTCTTAACAACTTAAGCCAACTAGAAGGATGTCTCAAAGCTCTCCTCCTTGACCATCTTGGTACATGTTGAATTCTATTACTCGTTCTTTATTGCTCAAATTAATATTTCTTGAGATCGGGTTTTCTAGCTTCCTCGGAGGTGGATTCGGAGGAGTGTCACAATGCCACAGAGGCAGATCTACCAATCGCGAAGAAAGGGATGCAAATGCGAGATGACGGATAGTAACACCGTGGGCATGACAACACCATGGTACAACAGAGGCAGGACTTCAGTGAAGTCATCGATCCCTTCCTCTCATGGAGGGAGAGCGCATGGTCGTGAAAGGAGCCGAGGAGGTAGAGAATACGAAGGCAAACTCCAAGTACCGAAACAAGGCTGAAGGGCAGAGGCCAAGGAACTTCGTAAGACCGGTGTCAACGAGCTTCTTATCAAGATAGTTGAAAGTGGAGGACTTTGGGTCGATGCAAGAGTGCACGACCAAGGAACGAAGCAGGCAGTACGCGGTGTTGTACCTTTGCTACTCTGTAGAGTTGGCGACAAGGTAGATAGAGAAGACGGTACAATCCCAGGGGCAGCCAAAACTATTAGAGACTTACTCTAAGTTGGGGTGAAAACTTTCTGCATTCCAAAAGTTCGATGGCATTGAGAAGGTAAATCATGATAGCTAACTCAACGCAAGGGATGCTAACACTTCGAGTGCACCAGAAGTGTGAGCAAAGAGTGGGAGAAGGCTACTAACCAGCTCGATACATAGAGTACAACCCTTGAGGAGGTGGACGAAATCAAAGAAAGCTTTGCCTTCTCAATTTGTGGCAATGTGATACACACAAATCTAGCCCTGTGATGGACTATATCATACGGAGGTATGATCGGGAGCTGCTGGGATCTCCACTTCGGTGAACAACACGACGGCAAGAAAGACTATAGATTCAAGGAGTGAATGTCATAGTATGGGAGAGGCAGGTCTTTCGTGCGTGCATCGAATTTTGCATCAGATAAAAGCCTTGGTTATCAGCATATGGGGGTTGTGTACCACCGAGGGAGTATACCGAATGCAAGTACTAGTGAGTCTCATGGGAGAGACTTGATCATGCAGAGGTATGACCAGAGCGGTTGGAGAGTTGAACTACTCCAAAGCTCATATTTGCTTAAGGAGCCCAGCAAGTCAGAGGACAAGGCCGAGTAAACGAAGGTTGTTACCAAGGAAGCTAAGGAGAACAGAATTTGTGCAAACCCTACAACATGATGGCAGAGGCCATGCATGAGAGTTGTAGCCTATCTTTCCATCGACCAAGGGGAATTGCTCGGAGAACACAGAGGAGTTGAAGTAGGGGGTCGAAAGGGGCGAGGAAGCGACGAGTCCAGAGGGACTTAGCTACCCAAAACCACGTATTGATTAAAATGAAGGTGGACTCGGAGGAGTGCCACAATGCCACAGAGGCAGATCTACCGATCGTGAAGAAAGGGATACAGATGTAAGCCGACAGATAGTAGGGGCATAGGCATGACAGCGCCATGATATCACAGAGGTGGGACTTCCATGAAGTCATCGATCCCTTGCTCTCATGGAGGGAGAGCGCATGGTCGTGAAAGGTGCTGAGGTGGAGAATGCGGAGGCAAACTCCAAGTACCGAGATAAGGATGAAGGGCAGAGGCCAGGAAACTTCGTAACACTGGTGTCAACGAGCTTCTCATCAAGATAGCCGAAAGTAGAAGACTTCGGGCTGATGCAAGAGTTCACGATCAAGGAACGAAGCAGACAGTACTCGGTGCTGTACCTTTGCTATTCAGTAGAATAGGCGACGGGGTTAATGGAGAAGACGGTACAATTCCAGAGGCGACCAAAACTATTAGAGAATTACTCCAAGTTGGGGTGAAAACTTCCTGCATTCCAGAAGTTCGATGGTATTGAGAAGGTGAATCACAGTAGCTAACTCAACGTAAGGGGTGCAAACACTTCGAGTGCTCCAGAAGTGTGAGCAAAGAGCGGACGAAAGCTAGTAACCAGCTCAATACATAGAGTACAACCCTAGAGGAGACGGACGAAATCAAAATAACTTTTGCCTTCTCAACTCTTAAGAGAATGGGCGAAACCGAGTACCCTAATTCTCTTATACATCCAGCAGAGGAGCTCTACACATATTCAAAGACCATTCGAAGAAACCAAATAGAAAACAATAGTTGTCAAATCCTCACCAATGGTGATCAGGGCTACTGAGAGTAGATTATCCGCTTCATTTCCCAATAGAATGCTGATCGAAAGTGGAAGTGATGCAAACCTATTTGGAAGTGACAACTAAATGAAAGAAGAGTCGATGGACAAATTTTATGGAAGAAGGACCCAAAAACTTCGAAAGTTTGTGAGGCGATGCTCGTTAAAGCTCCAACAGGCATCCACCCAATTCAAGTGGAATGAGGCATTTGAGTGATTGGCGCATACTAAGGATGGTTTTTTCCTTCATCTGAAGGATCCGTAGGAACCAACAGTGATCAACACAACTTGGTCAACCCCACACAAAAGTCAGAGTCATTGGCGAGTTGAAGTAGCATGACGGATTAAAAGTTCGACTACTCAACAACAGCAGCGGAGAGTAGTTGGGAGCCAAGAAGCACATTGCAGCTAGAGCAGAAGATTAAAGACTCAACAAAGGCGAGGAGTTGCAACGTCAACAAGGGCTTCGATGAGGACGTCGAAGGAATAAGTGGGGAGAATATCATGGACAAAATTGTCAATAGGGTGTTCGATGTAATGCTTATATATGTCGATGTAAAGGGGCTAGCAGTAGGCTTAGCAGCCCCCTTTTCTTTGGTTTTAGTGGACATCCTATGCTTGCAAATAAAGATTGTGTCATGTGGGTGGGGATTTCGGTCTATAGAGGACTATTTTGGATCCTTTGTTATGCAACCGTTAAGAGCTTGTAAAGTATATTTGTAATTTGCATTGACTATGAAGTGTTTACTAAAATGATTGCTTGTGGATCCCAAGTGAGATGATTTCTCTAACCGGTTTTATCTTTTGTAAGTCCTAAGGGACCATAGGAGGTTACGAGGAGGCTGACCTTTGCGAACGTACACGCAAGGGTACCACACGACTTAGGCAAAACCAGATAAGTCTATGATAGTGAGGGAGCTGCTTTTGCTGGGGCTTGGCAGGGTGTAGTCCAAGAGGGCTTGCCTAAGATTCATATTGAGATGGATTTGAAAGTCTTGGTCAACGTTCTGAACCAACACACCCCTCCTCCTTGGGGTATCCTTTCTTTGGTCTGTAGATTTGAAGTTTTTTATCCTCTTTTTATGAATGTAAATTTATCCATGTATTAAAGGAGGCAAATGGTATAGCTAATTGGTTAGCTTCTTGTGCTCTGACCACTAAAACTATTAATTTTTGGTTCACTGTGATGCGAACGGGCGTGTTAATTTCCGTTATAATTACTAAAGCTTAGTTCCTTTTCTGAAAAAGAAAATGTGAAAGGTAGAACATATAACTATTGCAAAAAGGCACTTTATTATAATCTCTTAGTATTTAGGTAACTATTGGTGGGCTTCCTTTGCTTTGGCCACCAAATCTACTAATTTTTGGTTTGCAGTGTTTTCTCGAGAGCTAGATTTTTTGGTTCGCTATGATGCGAATGGTCATGTTTATTTCCGTTATAATTAGTAAATCTTAGTTCCTTTTCTGAAAAAAAAAGGTGAAAGGCAAAACATACAACTATTGCAAAAATAGGCCCTTTATTATAATCTCTTAGTATTCAGGTAACTATTGGTTGGCTTCCTTTGCTCTGACCACCAAAACTACTAATTTTTGGTTGGTAGTGTTTTCTCCAAAGCTGGATTTTTTGGTTCACTATTATGCGAACGGTCGTGTTTATTTTCGTTATAATTACTAAACCTTAGTTCTTTTTCTGAAAAAAAAAGTGAAAGGTAGAACATACAACTAATGCAAAAACAGGCACTTTATTATAATCTCTTGGTATTCAGGTAACTATTGGTTGGCTTCCTTTGCTCTGACCACCAAAACTACTAATTTTTGGTTTGTAGTGTTTTCTCCAAAGCTGGATTTTTTGGTTCACTATTATGCAAACAGTCGTGTTTATTTTCGTTATAATTACTAAAGCTTAGTTCCTTTTCTGAAAAAAAAAGAAAGTGAAAGGTAGAACATACAACTAATGCAAAAACAGGCACTTTATTATTCAGGTAACTCTTGGATCATGCCATAACATCAAGATCCACATGAACAATGGACGACCATGAGAATCACCGACAGCAAAGTGGTAAGATAAACAGATTCAAAGGTCAAAAGGTAACAAAATAAAAATCTCGGACAGTCGCGTCGCTTCAGTGCATCTCCCACAAAAATTTCTTGTAGTGGCATCAGGTTAGGGTTTAGGGAGATAAAATAAGAGGTGGAATCCGCAATCACAGGGATACTACTCTATTTGAATACAATTCGAACAAGATCAACGTGAATCGCAATAGAAATCCTCCATGTTAAATGAGCTCGAAGCAATTAACCCTATAAAGGAGGAGAAAATCTAGGAAGCAAGGGCATTAGAGTCGCTTACCTGAGCTATCAAGATCGATACACAGAGCGCCCGCAGAAATTGACGGCCTCTTCGGGAAACGGAGTTTGGAGGAGGGCGAGTTATAATGGGTGCATCTATGACCATTCAGCCAATCCAATCCTGCCATCTCAACTGTCCTTCTTTCAGCTTAAAACAGGGGACGGTTGAGATGGAAACAAAGGCATTCGTCAAATAAATCATGGTCTAATGTGTGTGTCAAATATATGATGCGGTGCGTGTGTGCTTCTTTTGGTTGAGATGGTCCATGTGTTAATTATAACATTGATAAATGTTACGTATGAGGACGACCTATTAACAGATCTTGAATTCGGTAAGATTTAGGTTGTTTCACTATGAGGGATCGATCCAATTGGTCACATATGCAGCCAAAATGGTCCAAAACTGATCATCAACAATTGAAGTACCATCGCATCGCGTGGCAATACAATGGATGACGAACAAAGCCATGACGAGCAACCATCCTCCTACACGCGGTCATGCCAAGCATAAGTTTTAATATTTATTTTGAAATAATTAGGGAATTTACTAAAAAAACCCTCATTAATATGCTTTTACGGGATAATGGTATCTCTTTATTCAGAATTTATTAATGGGTTTAGGTCTCCTTACCTCTCTTTCATCTTCCTTCACTCTTCCTTTTCTTCGAGTAAAAATAAATAAAAAAATATTTTAATTTAAAATTTTAAGCAAATAATATATTATAAAATGAGAAGAAAGATAATTTACCCAATAAAAAAGCTCATAATAATAAACTTTTACCATATGACGCTACCCATTTTGATTTTTAATCTCTTTTTATTTAAAATCTTAATAATGCCCTTAAATCGATCTAAATCAAGTTGGATCGAGCCACGAGCTGGTCCGGTCTAGGGTCTTCCTTAATGAGTTCTCTCCCACAATCAACAACTTCAACTATCATCGAGCCTTTGGCAATGGATTGAAACCTTTTACTCTCCCTTCCTCTCCAATGGTTCTCTTGTCTCCGTCTGACGACCACTGACACTTCTTATTCTTGGGTTGTGTTTGATACTTCCTCTCTGTCGCTACATATTCATATGAATTTTGTGATAGATTGCATGTGATTTTAATCTTGTCATGAGAGCAAGTAATGATCATCGAAGAGCGTAGACCTTTCTATAGTTGCATTGTTGAATCACTAACTGTTCTTTATAATTCTTTCTCAAGTAGACTATAAACAAGCTTCTTTGCTTCAACCAACACTGTTATCAATGGATAGTTTCTCTTCCATTGATTCGAATGTTGCGGTAGACAATGGATAATTATCCTAAGAATATATCATATTGGTAAAAGAGGGTAAATGTAAACTATCACCTACCTTTTGCTGCATTGTTCTACCTCACAGATCATTTAGACTTGAGAAATCACAAGCTAAAATACTTTTTCCCTCAAGAAAGAATGAAAAAACACTTATGAAACAATTACATGCTTAAATCTCTAATCTGGTGAGTTATTCTTGATTCATAAATTTTCATGTCCCAAATTTCAATAAACACACTAATGTAAATGGATAAAAATGCACAATTAATCTTGATTGTGACAGAGAAGATTTTTAAGGCTGTAGAGTAGTAGTACAAGGTATATTATGAAAGAGACTTGGTTTGAAATCTATGAGCATGAAGTTAGATTCATTTTGTTTTATTATTCTACTAAGGTATCAGTCATCATCACATGGTACCAAATATAAAAAGGTTTGGATAGCCAAAGGTTGTTAATCTGACCTCTCTGTTAAGAATAACTTATTTGGTAGGTGAAAACAAGGATAGTCCAACTTCTTTGATCAAGAGTTGTTTGAGAAACATGACTTACAAGATAATTATGTCAGCCGATAGTAGTTAGTGTTAGTTTGAACAAGAAATTTATTTTGTAGTAAAATTTGTAGATATAGACATAACGTATTCGAACTCTGTTTGATAGAAATATCATCCAAAATCGGCTGTTCAATTAGAGTTTTATTTATTTTTTAATCGGTGTTAAGGTTCATTACGCGCCAGATCCAATGATACATCATGGTGCACCTGAAACTATTTGCTACCTAAATGTTGCATCATTCTTGTGTTTAAACTCAAATTATGTCTTCACTTTGTGCCTTTGATGCCTATTATTATTTTTGATATATTCCCTTTATCCTTTCGTACATATTTGTGGTACATTAACACAGCCCTCGCATCATGTTCTAACGATGCATTAAAAAACATGTTGGGTGAGCATTGAAAGTAGTAAACAAATTAGAGTGTCATCATGATTACGATAACGGTATGCAACTTTGTTTTGTTTGATACCTGATATTAACACATTTTTGAAACTATAGTTGCTTGTAATTCTGAAACCTGTGTTTTTGACTTGTATCGATTAGTATCGATGGACATTAGATCAATGTATATTGTTATCTTTTGATTACTTAAATGTATTTTGTTATACCTACCGGTCCTGAATCGATGTTGTCTAACCAATTAATTCATTCATGTGTGTGCAGTTTCTAACTATTTTAGATCACTCCTAGGGTTTTAATACATGATCTTAATGGATGGTAATTTTTTTTTTTCTGGTAATCATTTTTCATTTTTCTTGTGTACATATTGTGGATAAAAGAAATTTTGCTTGATTAGAATGTAAGAGTGCTAAGCTCACTTTATGTGCTAATAGTATCCTAATGACAATAATAGCAATCTTTGTCCAATTTTAAAATTTAAATAATAAATCTATATCGTAAATACGATTAATCGAAAATGTGAGTAAAATCAAAAGAAAAAAATAAAATGAATACAAACCGATTTATAGTGGTTCGTCTTTCCGACCTACATTCACTTTCGATTTCTCTTCCCTCGAGGTCACCGGTTTTCACTATCGATCTTTTCTCCAATGGGCAAAGATCAACTATCCTTATTACATCTTTTTTATTTTTAATAGATTTAGGAGAGAATCTCCACATTTTATAAGTCTGAGGAGGAAGAAACTTAAATAATGCTCAAAGAGAGAGCAACAACCTTTTACAAACTTAAAAATTGATATTCCATCGACAAGCCTTAATGATAGACCCCAAAAGGCGTCAAAACATAGTAAAAAATTTTAAATCCTTCAAAATTTCGAGGTATGGGCGGTACTACCGCTAACACCTGTCGGTACTACCATAGCAACTTTTAACATTATAATTTTAAACTTTTTGGCGGTACCACCATTATAATTTTTGAATTTTGGGTAGTACCACCATCGCCCTAGGCGATGCCATCGCATACATAGGCCGTCCCACCACCGATAGCACTGACGAGTACTATTTGTGCTTGTTGACCAACTCAAGTGGTACCACCGTCTAAGCCTATTCGAAGACACTATTTTGGCCTTCTAATGGGCTCAATTTAGTCCAAGTCTAAGCCCATTGGCTTTCTTGACATATTGACATGATTTCGACCTAATACCAACATAGTTTGACCTAAAAAGACCTCGATCAAGACATTAATAATCTGTTGAATCTCGGATTTTGATGATGAAGTAAATTGTAATTTGTTTGATCTAATCTATATGTTGAGAAAAGTGTGCAGGATTAACTACGATGGCAGTAGGACATAAATCAGGTGTTGTGCCAAAGTCAAGATCGAGATCACGTTGGGAGTTTGAGAGTTTATCGGAAGTCTAGACGTTTATCGGAAGTTCTGCTAGAACCAATCGAGAAGTCCATAAGTTTGACATAGAAGCTCGTCGGAATTGGCCAAGAAGATTGTTGCAAAGTCTAGGAGTTTGCCGAGAGTCCACCTGAACATTGCCGAGAGTTCGTCAGATGTTCGTCGGAAGCTCGCTGGAAGAGCAATTGATGCACCGGAATAAGAAGTACAGTAAATATGTCTTAATTGTCATAGTTAGAGTGTAAATTATGTTAGAATTGAGAGATAATCCCACTAACATAATTAGGGGCCAATTGGGCTCTTGACAGAATTGGGCTGAATGGACCAGCCCATTCAATCCCTGAATTCCTGGCCGACGGTGACACCGCTTGGGAGACTTGGTCTCCCAGGAATTCTGGGTGGTGGTACCACCCCTATCAGATGGTGGCACCGTCGATAGTTATTGTTGCTAACGGTGGTACCACCCCTGTCAAGCGGTGGTACCGCCAGAGCTCGGTCTCCGAGCTTTGTCAAGCAGTGGTACTGCCCAAATGAGTGGTAGTACCGCCCGGTGTCAGGTGTCAATCGGTAGTATTGCCCAGTAATGGTGGTGGTACCACCAGGACCCTGGAAATCTGGGATTAGACACTTTTTGGCTCCATTTTTGAAGCCATTGGGGCCTATAAAAACCCCACCCTTTCCTGCATGAAAGGGCACGAAACCTATTGGCATAATCTTGAGTTCTTGAGCCTTAAAGTGTTGTAAAAGTTAGAGTTCTCCTTCTTTATCTCTTAGCCTTGTAACCATCTAAGAAAGAGGAGTGAAACTTATAAGGGTTGTCTCCTAAACCCGGCAAAAGGAGAAAAGCTGTAAAAGTGGTTGGCCTTCGCCTATTGAAGGAATGCCTCTATTGGAGGTCGGTGACCTCGTCGGAGGAGGAAGCCGAAAGTGGATGTAGGTCACGTTGAATGAACCACTCTAAAACTCGGTTTGCATTTACTTTCAGCAACTTTATTTTATAGCAAACTGCCTCTCCTCCTTACTGTGCTTTAACTATGTCTACATACGCTTTCACGTAAACATCTTCCAAGATTGACTTTAATCGTACGAAGACTTTACGAAACCAACGCTTCTCATTTGTGCAATTTACATTGCTGCAAATCACCTTAGTCTTCTCTTGCACTTTCACAAAAGGTTTCAAGTTCAAATTCCTTCTGAAATGGATTGAATTGAAACCATTCTCAATGGAATCGGTTTTAATCAAAATAAAATTTTTGAAAGAGCAAAAGTTTTCCGTTGCACTAATTCACCCCCCCTCTTAGTGCCGCTCTTGATCCTAATAATTAATATCAGAGCAAGGTTTACTCTCGGTTAGTTTTAAAACCCAAGAGACATGGCATTTGCCGTAACCAAGAGGGTCATTCAATTACACATCCGCCCATGTTTAATGGGACAGATTACACATATTAGAAGACTAGAATGAGGATCTTCCTAATTTCAATAGATTTTGAGTTTTGGAACGTTGTCGAAAATGATTTTCAAAAGTCTTCTCTTCCGATGAACGATTGGAATGAGTTAGAGAAGAAGACTTTTACTTTAAACGCAAAGGCTATGAATGTCTTATTTTGTGCATTAGATAAAAACGAGTTTAATTGAGTATCAATTTGTGAAACGACTTTTGACATTTGGCACATACTCGAAGTGACACATGAAGGAAGTAATAGAGTGAAGGAGTCAAAAATTAATCTTTTAGTGTATTCTTATGAGTTGTTTCGAATGAAACCGAGTAAGACTATTGGAGACATATACACCCAATTTACGGATGTCGTCAATGGTCTAAAAGGACTTGGTAAAGGTTTCTTGGATTTTGAACTCATTAATAAAGTTTTAAAATCCCTTCCAAAGAGTTAGGATCCTAAAGTAACGGCCATTCAAGATGCCAAAGATCTAAATAATTTTCCTCTTGAAGAACTAATTGGGTCACTAATGATCAATGAAATGACATGCAAAGCTTATGACGAGCTTGAGGACACCCTTCCAAAGAACAGGAAGGATATAACACTGAGAATACAAGAAGACCACTTGAAAGAAAACTCAAGTGATGAGGACTTTGATGATGACTTGGCACTTTTAACAAGAAAATTTAAAAAATTCATTTAAAGGAATAAATTTAAAAATAACATTAAAAATAAATTTAAACCCAAGAAAGATTAAGTAATATGCTATAAATGCAAGAAGCTGATACACTATAATAGTGAATATCCCTAAGCTAAGAAGAGGACACCAAAGAATAAGGCTCTCAAAGCAACATTGGACGGCTCAAGTGCATCCAAATAAGAGGAGCCAACTAACAGCGAACAAGTTGCTCACTATGCGCTAATAGCTATTGGAGATGAGGTAACAAGTTGATTAAACATAAATTTAACTTTCGATGAGCTTTCAAATGCCTTTCATGAATTATTTGATGAATATAGAATTTTGAGTAAAAAGTACAATTCTTTGAAAAAGAAACATACTTCTGTTATTAGCAATTTTGATAGAGTAAAGATTGAGCATAAAAATAGCTTAGCTCCTTGCACAAAATGCCATGATTTAGAAATACTTTAAAAGGAAAACTTGCTACTCAAAGATACCTTGAAGAAATTTGAGGTTGGTAGCAAGTCCTTGAATATGATTCTTGCCAACAAGGGTCACGTTCATAGAAAAGGCAGAATTGGATTCATGAGTAGCTCTCATCAAAATCCAACCACCTTTATTAAAGGCCCTACCTTGCATGTATCACCTCACACTAAATGCAACTTTTGTTGCAAACTTGGACATGTTGCATACAAATATCCATTCAAGAAATATAGTCCACATAAATTGATTTAGGTTACTAAAAGAACCTTAAATGACTCAATACAATATGATAAGCAATTTAGATCTATTTTTGAGGCACCCAAGGTCAAATGGGTACCTAAAAATCATCCTTTTTTATAGAAATGTTTACCATCACAAGCTAGGAGCAAGAGATGGTACTTTGATAGTGGATGCTCAAGGCATATGACCGGAGATCCATCTCAATTCTCTAAGCTCTCTAGCATAGACGAAGGATATGTCACTTTCAGAGATAACAACAAGGATACAATCATTGGCAAAGGAACCATAGGTAACAAATCTAACTTCTTTATTAAAGATGTATTGTTAGTTGATGGCTTAAAGCATAACCTCTTGAGCATTAGTCAATTGTGTGATAAAGGATATATTATTAAATTTGAATCTAATGCTTGCATTATTAGAAAACCACACAAAAACACATCTATGATTGCACTAAAACAAAATAACATATACACCATTGACATTAATGATCTTTGTAATGAAATGTGTTTTTCAGTTTTGAATGACGATGCTTGGCTTTGGCATAGGAGATTAGTTCATTCTAGCATGAAACTAATCACCTAAATTTCATCTAAAGAACTTGTAAGAGGAATTCCTCATATCAAGTTCATCAAAGATAATATGTGTGATGCTTGTCAACTAAGAAAATAAATAAAAGGTAGCTTCAAATCTAAGAACCAAATAAGCACCTCTAGACCTTTGCAATTGATCCATATGGACTTATTCGAACCAATTGCTACATCAAGCCTAGGAGGTAGCAAATATGCATTTGTCATTGTGGATGATTTTAGTAGATACACATGGACTTACTTCTTAGCACACAAAAATGATTACTTTAGGTATTTCTCTAAGTTTTGTAAACTTATTCAAAATGAAAAAGATTTCATGATTTCATCAATTCGAAATGATCATGGTGGTGAATTTCAAAACTGTGATTTCTAAGAATTTTGTGAATCTAATGGATACAACCACAACTTCTCTACTCTAAGAAATCCTCAACAAAATGGAGTAGTGGAAAGAAAGAATAGAAACTTACAAGAAATGACTAGAACCATGTTAAATGAACATAGCCTACCCAAATATTTTTGGGCCGAAGCCGTAAATACGGCATGCTATGTCATGAATAGGGTTCTAGTAAGACCTTTACTTTCCAAAACTCCTTATGAGTTATGGAACAATAAAAAACCCAATGTTTCATATTTTAAAGTTTTTGAGTGTAAGTGTTTTATCTTGAATGAAAAATATGCTTTAGGAAAATTTGATGCTAAATCCGATGAAGGAATTTTTCTTAGCCATTCTTCTATTTCTAAAGCATTTTGTATCTTTAATAAAAGAACTTTGATTATAGAAGAATCCATTCATGTTGTTTTTAATGAGGTTTCTGAAATTAAAAAAATGATTTTGATGATGATGTTAATTTTGATGCTCTGAATTTAAATGAAACCCTTTCTCCATCTAGCAACTTGGATGCATCTACTTCCGAAACATTCTTACCCAAGGATTGGAAGTATGTAGATACTCATCCTAAGGAGCTAATCATAGGAGACACATCTAAAGATATTCAAACTCATTCTTCTCTTAAGAATTTTTGTGCCAACGCCACTTTTCTCTCTTAAATTGAAACAAAATGCATTGATGAGGCCTTGAAAGATGATTCATGGGTCATTGCAATACAAGATGAGTTAAATCAATTTGAGAGAAATGAGGTATGGAAGCTTGTTCCTATGCCAAATGACTATTTAGTTATTTGTACTAAATGAGTCTTTAGAAACAAGCAAGATGAATTTGGTATCATGGTTAGAAATAAGGCTAGATTAGTGGCCAAAGGTTTCAACCAAGAAGAATGTATAGATTACAAAAAAACTTTCGCTCTTGTGGCTCGATTAGAAGCCATAAGGATGCTCCTTGCCTATGCTAATAAGAATAATTTTAAGTTGTTTCAAATGGATGTTAAAATTATTTTTCTTAATGACTTTATTTCCGAAGAAGTTTATGTTGAACAACCTCCCGGATTTGAGAATGATAGTCTCCCTAATCATATGTTTAAATTAATTAAAGCTCTCTATGGTTTAAAACAAGCCCCAAGGGCTTGGTATGAGAGACTTAGTTCATTTCATATTGAAAATAATTTCTCTAAAGGCATGGTCGATACTAAATTGTTTATCAAAAATTTTGAAAATAATTTTCTTATTGTTTAAATTTATATTGATGATATCATTTTCGGTTCTACGAATGAATCTCTTTGTGAATCATTTGCTAAAAGTTTGAGTCTTGAATTTGAAATGAGTTTGATGGGGGAATTAACTTTCTTTTTGGGCTTACAAATCAAACAAAATATGTCTTAGATTTGCTAAAAAGGTTTAATATGGATAGCTCAAGTGCTATCAATACTTTTATGTGTTAGGATCGAGAGCACTAAGAGGGGGGGGTGAATTAGTGTAGCGGAAATCTTTCAGCGATTAAAAACGAAAGCTGCGTTCGTTCGATAAAAACTATTTTGATGCAGTTTACGTCTAAACATAGTTTGCGTCTAAGTGCAGTTTACACAGTTTGTGTCTAAATGCAGTTTGCGTCTAAGCGTAGTTTACGTCTAAATGCAGATTGCGTCTAAGCGCAGTTTGCATCTAAGCGCAGTTTGCGTCTAAGCTCAGATTGCGTCTAAGCGCAGTTTGCGTCTAAGCGCAGATGACAATTTGCAGTTATAAATAGAATCAAAACGTAAATGTAAACTGCAATGTAAAGATCGTACGAAAACACCAATTTACGTCTGAATGCATATTCGGAAAGATCAGAACTTATAAACTTGTTCGTAAAAGCGCAGAGAGCAGTAGCTATGTAGGAGGTTTGTAGTAATGATAAAGTGCTCAAAATAAAAGCAAACCGGAGATTTAGAGTGGTTCGGTCAGTCTTGACCTACTCCACTTTTGGCTTCCTCCACCGACGAGGTCATCGACGTCAAC
This sequence comes from Musa acuminata AAA Group, assembly GCF_036884655.1. Classification (NCBI taxonomy): domain Eukaryota; kingdom Viridiplantae; phylum Streptophyta; class Magnoliopsida; order Zingiberales; family Musaceae; genus Musa; species Musa acuminata. Next base: position 27,852,625 of record NC_088346.1, read on the forward strand.
TAGAGGCCTTCCTTCAATATGCGGAGGCCAACTGCCCTTTTACAGTTTCACTCCTTTTGACGGGCTCAGGAGACAACCCTTACAGAACCTTTCTCTCCTCTCTTTACAACTCAAGACTTGAAGAACAGAAAGAGGAGAACTTTTGGACTTTACACAAATCTGAGCTCTTAGAATCATAGAAAAGATCAAGAATTCGGTGTAGGTCTGTATCTTTTCAGTGCTGAATGGGTAGGGTATTTATAGGCCCCAACCCAGTTCAAATTTGGAGCTCAAAACGATCAAATCCCGAAATTCCGGGATCAGGCGGTTGCACCTCCTGACTGGGGCGGTTGCACCGCCTGGCAGAGCTCGAAGACTGAGCCTCTGGGCGGTGCCACCTCTGTCAGGGGCGGTTGCACCTCTCTGCCAGAGCTCGAAGACCGAGCTCAAGCGGTTGCACCGCCTGACTGGAGAGGTTGCACCGCCTGGTAGAGCTCGAAACTTGAGCTCTGCCGGTGCTACCTCCTGACAGAGGAGGTTGCACCGCCCAGTCTCGCTCGGAGACTGAGCCCGGGGCGGTGCCACCTCTTGGCTGGAGCGGTTGCACCTCCCAGTCTCGCTGGGAGACATAGCCTGGGCAGTGCTACCTCCCTACCTGGGCGGTTGCACCTTCCACAGCAACCTGGGTCCGAATGGGCTGAACCATTTGACCCAATTTGAGTTTTTCAGGGGCCTAATTGCCCCAGGATTAAGCTAATGGGATCACCTCCCATTTCTAACTTAATCAAAGTGCTAACTACGATTATTTCCTAAGACATATTCTGCAGCTTGCTTCAGTGCGTCACTTGCTTCTTCCGGCGAGTTTCCGGCGAACTTCCGTCGATCATCCGATGAACCCTCGGTGATGCTCCTGCGGACTTCCGGCAAACTCCTGGACTGCGACGATCCACTTGGCAAGTTCCGACGAGCTCCTTTGGCAAGCTTCTGGACTTCTCGGATTTGTTCCCGCAGAACCTCCGACGATTGTCCGAACTTCCGTCGAGCTCTCGAACTCCCAACGTGATCATTGTCATGACTCCGGCGCAACTCCTGCTGCATGAATTACTTTCATCGTAGTTAATCCTGCACACTTATCTCAACATATACATTAGACAACAAATGACAATTGACTTCATCATCAAAATCCGAGATTCAACATTATGAGCACCTCTACTAAGTTAGAAATTGATGAAAGTGGAGAAAGCTTTGATCAAAAAGCTTATACAGGAAGTTTACTTTACCTCATCGCAACTAAACTAGATATCATGTTTAGTGTAGGACTTTGTACTCGGTTTCAATCTAATCCTAAGATATCTCAACTTAAAGTAGTTAAGAGAATACTTAAATATCTTAAAGGAACCACAAATCTAGGATTATGGTATCCAAAATCCAAAAACTTTGGGCTAATTACTTATGTTGATGTGGATTTTGCTGGATGTAGATTAGATAGAAAAAGCACTTCAGGAACATGTCAATTTTTAGGACACGCACTTGTTTCTTGGACTTCCAAGAAACAAAATTCGGTTGCACTATCTACAACTGAAGCCGAGCACATTGCAGCTAGTGCATGCTGTGCACATGTTGTGTGGATGAAAAATACTTTAGAGGATTATAAGATTTATCTTAAAAATATCCTCATAAAATGTGATAACACAAGTGCAATATATTTAACAAAGAATCCCATTCAACACTCTAGAACAAAACATATTGACATTGGGCATCACTTTATACAAGATCATGTCACTAATTATGATATAATCTGAGAGTTTATTGATACAGAACATCAATTAGCCGATCTTTTTACAAAGTCTTTAAATGAAGAACAATTTGATGTTATTGGAAGAGAGTTAGGAATGTTAATGTGTCTAAATGCATGAATCTGTTAAATTTCGGTTTTGGACTTTCTTGATTCTTTGATCACTCACTTAAATTATATGCTGACAATTTTATGATGTAAATCTTACATGATGATAATGTTGTGGGCTTCAATAACATATTTACTTTGATGTTGAAAATTTTGTGCCTTGATGCTCAAAGTTTCTATGATGATGAGCATGTTATCATAATGCAAGTAGTGATGAATAGCTATGACAAAATATTTTATAAATGCATGAAGTATTCACAATTCATGGAAGTTATTGATAAATGCATCTCTCGGATTTATCTCTTGTGAGTTTTTATTGAGAAATGGTTTTGATGTGATGCACCTCTCATTATGAAGATTAATTCTTAGAATTTCTTTTATCCTTCATATGATGATTCTTTCACATGAATTCTTTCTTAATGAAAGAAGAACTTTTATGATTTTTTATGAGATGAACACTTGCAAGAATGAGGATTTGATTTCACATGAATATTTTGTTCCTTATGAAAATTGAAGCATGATTTAATGAAACTCTTTTATCATTTTTAACTTCATTCAAAGTTGGTTCTCAATGGATTTTCCTCCTTTCTTTCCTTCTTCATGCAAAGTTTTGATGATAAAAAAAAGGGGGAAGAAGTTAATGAAAGCTATCTCCTTAATCTTTATAACTTTTAATGTTGAGAACTTTTGAATGATACCATGTCATGAATGCTTGAAATATGATTGGTATGAATTTTTTTTTTAAATTTGAAATGTGACATGAATTTTTACCACACTTGCATTGTTGAATTGTTCTCCTTTTTGTTGATGATAAAGGGGGAGAAATAATACCTAGATGTGGTAAATTGATGATAAATGTATGTAATTTTACACTTGAAATGTTTGTATGTTAACTTTTCTTCATTATGATCGGACTTGAAAATGGATGTCATGCCTTGACATCATTTTAAAAATGTTAGATCATGATAGGAATCATGATGTGTGTATTGATAAGTTTAAATGAACTTAACTTATCAATATGTTTATTGAATTCATGGCTAGAATTCAAGAATGTCTTTTCTCAAGTATGGCATATAGATAGGGGGAGTTAAGGTTAACTCCGTCATTAATTGATTGTTATCATAAAAAAGGGGGAGATTATTGAATCTCGGATTTTGTTGATGAAGTCAATTATAATTTGTTTGATCTAATCTATATGTTGAGAAAAGTGTGCAGGATTAACTACGATGGCAGTAAGATACAGGTGTTATGCCGAAGTCAAGATCGAGATCACATTGAGAGTTTGTCGGAAGTCCGGACATTCGTCGAAAGTTTTGCGGGAACCAACCGAGAAGTCTAGAAGCTTGCCATAGAAGCTCGTTGGAACTCGCTAAGAAGATCGTCACAAAGTCTGTTGAATCTCAAATTTTGATGATGAAGTCAATTGTAATTTGTTTGATCTAATCTATATGTTGAGAAAAGTGTACAGGATTAACTACGATGGCAGTAAGACATAAAGCAGGTGTTGTGCCGGAGTCAAGATCAAGATCACGTTGGGAGTTCGAGAGTTCAATGGAAGTTCTACGGGAACCAACCGAAAAGTCCAGGAGCTTGCCATAAAAGCTTGTCGGAACTTGCTAAGAAGATCGTCACAAAGTCTAGGAGCTTGCCGGGAGTCCGACGGAGCATTGCCGAGAGTTCGTCGGATGTTCGCCGGAAGTACGCCAGAAGCTCACTGGAAGAGCAATTGATGCACCGGGACATCAAGTACAGTAATTATGTCTTAATTATCATAGTTAGGGCCTAAATTAAGTTAGGATTGGGAGGTAATCCCACTAACTTAATTTGGGACCAATTGGGCCCTAAGTTGGGCTAGTTTGGACCAGATTCAAGGCCCAACCAGGACCCTGAAATCTTGGCCAACGGAGGCAGCACCTAGGAGACTCGGTCTCCCAGGAATTCTAGGTGGTGGTACCGCCCCTGTCAGGCATTCATACTGAGGACAGTTATTGCTGCCAGCGGTGGTACCGTCCCTGTCAAGCGGTGGTACCACCAAAGCTCAGTCTTCGAGCTCTATCAAGCGGTGGTACCGCCCAAACTGAGTAGTAGTACCACCCAGTAATGGCGGTGGTACCGCCAGCATCCCAAAAATCTGGGATGAGACACTTCTTGGCTCCATTTTTGAAAGCCATTGGGGTTTATAAATACCCCACCATTTTCTGCATGAAAGGGCAACAAAATCTTGATATATTCTTGAGTCTTTAATGTTTTAAAGACTTGTAAAAGTGCTAAAGTTCTCCTCCTTCTTTTCTAAGTGTTAAGATCATTCAAGAGAGGAGTGAAACTTGTAAGGGTTGTCTCCTAAACCCGGCAAAAGGAGAAAAGCTGTAAAAGGTGGTTGGCCTACTCCTATTGAAGGAAGGCCTATAGTGGACGTCGGTGACCTTATCGGAGGAGGAAGCCGAAAGTGGGTGTAGGTCACATTGACCGAACCACTCTAAAACTTGGTTTGCATTTACTTTGAGCAACTTTCTTTTATAGTAAACTGCCCTGTTAGAATCCTTGCAGATTCTAAACTTGGGGTTGATCTCTTTAGGGGATCGGCCTCCTTGGAACTCTATAGGGGTTCCTCCCTCCAAGTTGCTGGTCAAAGGCTACAGAAAAGATTCATCTATTGCTTATGAAAAGAGGAGGAATACATGACTATTTATAGGGCTTCTAAACCCTAACTCACTCCTACTCAAGACTCCTACTTCTAACTAACTCCTAATAGGACTCCTACTCAAGACTCATATTCCTTTACAACTCCTTATTCTTCTCTAAAAAACAACCTCCTAACCCTAGCCGGCTTCTTCACCTCTTTAATAGGGGTTGGCTTAGGTAGGTTTTACATTATTGTCCCTCTCAATTAGGACTCTCCTAGCTAGAGTCCTAACAGACCCGCCCGCCCTCTTCAAATCAGCCTTGTCCTCGAGGCTGACGATTCATGAATTTTGGGAATTTGATCTTCAAGTCGTCATAGTTCTCCCAAGTGGCATCTTCTGTTGGTAGGTTCACCCACTGTATTAGCACTTTAGTAGTGGGTCGTCATCGTCGAGTCACGACCCGTCGATCAATAATGGTACTTGGTTGGGTCTAGAGTTATCCTTGGATAGTCATATTTGTCGGGTGACTTTGGGTTGTCTCCAAGCACCTATTTACAACTTCTGTCTGACCGTCGATTTGTGGGCGATATGTTATACTCCTTTTCAATTTAGTACCCTACATATAGAATAACTTTGTCCAAAATATGCTCATGAAGATGCAAGTATAATTTATCATTAGCATAATGCGTCCCTTATAGTGTAATTTTTTTGAGTCCCAATTGTAATGAGCCACGGAGCTTGGTGCTTCCTCCAAATTTTTTATAATCTTACTAGTCTCTGAATCTTCCTACCATTCCATCTTAATATCCTCAAGGAAGTCACTGGTCGAAAGTGAAACGACCGAAACTTTAGCTTGCTCGGGTAGTTGCAAAAGCGCATATGCAAGAATATTCTCTTTCCCCTTTTTGTAAGTTATTTCATAATCAAATCCAAGAAGTTTTGTTACCCATTTTTGTTGCTCAGGGGATGATATCTTCTGCTCCAAAAAGTACTTGAGGCTTTTATGGTCGGTTTTAATTTGAAATCGTCGACCAATCAAGTAGGGTCTCCACCTCGTTGCTGTGCGCACAATGGCGAGCATCTCCTTATCATATATTGACTTATTTTGATGGGAGGGAGATAATGTCTTGCTAGTGTATGCGGGGGGGGTCAACCATCTTGTATGAGAATGGCTCCAATTCTGACTCCAGATGCGTCAGCCTCAATAATGAAGGGTCGGTAGAAATCTGGTAGTGTTAGCACCGGCGTCGTCGTCATGGCTGCCTTAAGTTTGTCGAAGGCAGCGGAGGCTCTGTCCGACCATTGGAAGACATCTTTTTTCAGTAAGGAAGTAAGTGGTGTTAGGATCGGAGCGGCACTAAGAGGGGGGGTGAATTAGTGCAGTGGTAAAGTACGATAAACTTTTGACGATTTAAACACTTTTGGAAACTTCGTACGATAAAAGCAGCGTTTCGTTTGAAACCGTTTTGATTGCGTTTTAACTTGAAGAGATAAGTAAGATGGAGACAAAGAAGTAGAGCATTAAAGTGCAAATGGTTTGCAGTAATGTAAATGACAATAAGTAAATGCAAACCAGAGATCACGCCGATTTTACAGTGGTTCGGTCAAATGACCTACATCCACTTGCGAGGCCCCTCTTCGATGAGGCTCTCACCTTCCACTAGCAAATCTCTTGAAAGGGAAGGGTAAATACCCCTCTTACAACTTTTACAAGCGGTTTACTCTCTTACAGATTTTCAGCAAGAAAGAAGGAGGTGAACACTAGCAAATTGAAAACAAGAAAGGCAAAGACTCTTCTAAGACTTTTCTCTCAATCACTTGCTGCTCAAAAAGTTGTCTTCTCAGTTGAGACTTAAGGGGTATTTATAGGCCTCAAGAGGATTCAAATTTGGGCTCCAAAAATTTGAATTCTCTTATGTTCCCGATGCTGGCGGTGCCACCGCCCAACCAAGCGGTGCTACCGCCCAACCCAGGAGGTGTCACCGCCCAGCTCTCGGGTGCTGGGCGGTGCCACCGCCTAGGCCAAATCAGCTCACTGGTTGGGCTCCAAACTTGGCCTAAACCAGTCCGAACTCGGGCCCAATTGGCCCCTACTTGGGTTATAGGATTAACACCTAATTCTAACCCTAATTAACGTGCTAACTACGAATTTAAAGATATTTTCTAAGCTATTACAAAGTTCGTAAGTCAAGACTTCTTCCGGCGAGCTTCCGGCGAACTTTCGACGGTCTTCCGATAAACTCTCGGAAACCATTCTGCGGACTCCCGGCAAGCTCCTAGACTTCACGATTTGATCTTGGCGAGTTCCAACGAGCTTCTTCGGCAAGCTCCGATCTTTCTCGGTGAGCTCCATGAACTTTCAACGAACCTTCCGACGAGCTTCTGAAAAACCCTTCGGCAAGCTCCCTACTCATTCTCGGCTAGTTCCAGCAGCATTCCCGACGAACCTTCGGACTTCCGTCGAACTCTCGAACTCCCAACGAATCCTTCGCTCTTGACTCTAGCACTTTGTTTTGCTTTATGTCTTCATCGTTATCGTAGTTAATCCTGCACACACAAGCAAAAACTCTACTCCGATCTAGACAATTATTATAAAGCGAATTGACATTCTGTTGCTCGGCACGTCATTGGTTGGCGCTTCGTCCGATTCTTCGGCGCATCGTCCTATCTTGCAGCTTGTTGCCCAATCGGTGGTTGACCTCCACAATGCCGATATCCTTAGCGCAATTCCGCTCTTGGCCCGATGCCCAACGTCCAAAGCCTTCTGTCATCCAATATCCTAACGTGATCTCCTCCGACGCAACATCAATTCCTCCTGCCTTAATTGTTTAATCCTGATCGAGTAGACCTGCATCACTCAAAATGTAGTAAAACATAAACATAATTATCAATTGGTTTCATCATCAAAATACAAGATTCAATAATCTCCCCCTTTTTGATGATGACAACCAATTGATAACGGAGTTAAACTTGACTCCTGGAGTTTAAAGAAACTCCCCCTATCAATATGCCATATTGATAGAACTTTGAATTCAAACTAAATTCAAGTCATTGCAATATTCATCATGAATACTTGCAACACGTCTTTATGTACTCATGCATAGACTTATGCATATCATGTCATCAACATACTTCTCCCCCTTTGTCATCAACAAAAAGGAGAAGTACAACTATTTTTTGTGTTTGTAATATAAGTTCAACTCATTGCATGAAAAACATAATATTAAGTTTTATCATCATGTAGTTTTGAAGCTAGAAAATTTAGCAAGTAATACATCAGGCTTAGGACATTCAAGCTATCAAGTTTTAGATATGCAAGTTTTACAGCATACAAGATAGCACTTTTGGTAATATGTTCAAGATAGCAAGTTCTACATCATGCAAGCTAGCAATATTGAGATGTTCAAGAAAGCAACTCTTGCTTCTTGAAATATGCAAATTTGTCAAGTTTTGCTAGATGTGCAAGTTAGCATTTTTACCTCTTAAGATAGGCAAGATAGCACATTTGCTTCTTTTGAGATAGCAACTTTTTGATTCTCTTTATACTACAAGCTAGCAATTTTTACGATATGTAAGTTTCACAATATACAAGCTAGCAAAAATTTCGAAAGCAAATGTAAGATAGCTTTCTTGTGTAAGCTTATAATTCTTGTTTCCTATTGCAATGTGCAAGTTGCAAGTTTTGCTTCTTGAGATAGGCAAAATAGTACTTTTGCAATTTTTGTTTCTTAAGATAGGCAAGCTTGTGATGTTCAAAATAACAAGCTCTTTCTTCTAGAAGTGTCATTTTTGCTTTCTTTGCAAAGTGTAAGCTAGCAAAATGTTTGAAAAAGTGATCAAGTTTTGCAACATACAAGCTAGCAAAAATGCCAAACTAGCAAGAGATAATATTTTACATGAGGCAAGCAAACAATTAGGCAAATGTTACATTTGCATCTTCTCTTTTGAGAAGTGCAATTTTTTGCTTTCATCTTGAATTGTGCAAGCTAGTTAGTTTGCCTCTTTTCATGATGTCCACGCTAGAAATTCTTGCTCCCCCTTTGTCATTGTCAAAAAGAAGGGAAGACCCTTATATCAATTTTTATATTATGATAAAGGTAAGTATCATTCTTATTTGTGCATCATTATATATTCAAATTAAAACATACACAATTTCAATAACCTTATTTTTCATGCACGATACCGAAAAATAAATCAATCATCATTAATAAGCATATCATACATGATACTCAAACATTAAAATTTTTAAGCATTTATCAACATGTTGATAATGATACCAAACATTCATCATTTAAAGCATTCATGATACACATCATATGCAATAAATACATCATGTACATCATTATCATAAGTATTGCATACATCATTTTAATTTTATGAATATTTCATCATTGCATGCATTATACCAAAACATTTCAAGCCATGCAAGCCATAAATACAAAGAAATCATGTCATGAAGGATAAAATCATTTGAATACCAAAAGACATGATTCATATAGTAAATATCTTCTTTAAATAAAATATCAAGAAAAATCATAGGAGTACAAAGAAGAGATCTTGTTTTAAAAGAAAATTCAAGTAATAACTCCAAGAACTCACAAGGAAAAATCATGATTCATTTAGAAAATCTCCTCTCAAGAGAATATCAAGTAAAATCGTAGAAGATCGATTAATGAGAAATTTTGATTTATAATGAAATCTCATGTATCGAATGTCGAGAAATCAAAATGATGATTTATATAAAAAATATCACAAGTTATATTCAAGAGAAAAATCATCATTCATTTTCAACTTATTCAATTTGTCACATCAATATTTCTTAGATATGCATGATACCAAAACATGGTTTTAAATCTTTAACATATAACATGCATAAATTGAAAGGAGAAGGGAAGAATTCAAACGTACAAAGATTTCAACCATCTCATAAACAAATGTAAGACCAAGTCATGAATCCAAAATTCCATGAATCAAAATGATCATCAAAGGTAATCTCATGTTATTCCAAGAAATCAATATCATGATTTTGATAAAACTCATTTCAAATTTAAATCATCAAAATCATCAAAATATCAACATTACTTTCAAGAGATTCAAAATGCTATACATAGATTTATCATAATAAACATCAAGATCAATAGGATAGAGAAAAATAATTTTTCAAGGAAAAAATATTTTCCTCTTTTTAGTTGTTTCAATTCATATGATTTTATTTCACTTATACCAAATAAAAACATGTATAATATTTAAAACCGAAAGTGTAAGATTTATTACAACAAAGATTAATAAGGCACTTTCATTATGGTAAAAATCAATAATCCATAAATCACAAGATTCATATGCATAATTTCGAAATTTATTAAGCATGATCATTATGCATGACACTAAAACATGGTTTCAAAATGTTTAATATTTTCATTACATCATTATGCAATGGTTTCATTGAACATAATTTTGAATGATTCTTATAGATAACTAAAACTTCTTTAGTTTTAATTTATGTGACTGACTTTATATTAGCATGCTCAAGTTTTGTTCTTATATCAAAAACATACATCATGTTTGAAAACCAAAGACAAGGTTTAAAAAAAAAACATCAAGCCTTCCATATAAAAACCATGCATCATCATTGAAGGTTAATATGGAAATAATCAAAATACACATTCTTGCTTCTCAAGCACATATATATGTTATTTAAATCTAACATTTTATTCTATTAACATAAAACATACAATTTTCAAGAAAAATAATTATTCAAAAGAAAAGAGAAAATGCATCATGGAAAACATCAAGTAATTTCAAAATAATTCAAGAGAGTTGAGTTACTTACCTTGTAGTCGAAGCCCGTCAAAGCCCAATTCTCCGTTTCACCTTTGGAAGTTCTTGATTCATCCTTGGTTGCCTTCCTCTTCTTTGGCCTCTCCCTCCGTTCAAGTTCATTGTTTATTTTAGATTTTTGTTTAATAAACTTAATAAGATTTAGTGTTCGAAGTTCAAGTTCATCATTGTCCTCATCACTTGAGTCATTGCTCAAGTGGTATTCATTTGTCCAGGGTTCCAAATCCTTCCTATTCTTTGGAAGGTGGTTCAAGTGTTCATTGTGTTCATCATGTGCATTGCGTACCATTTCATATGTCATCAACAAACCAATTAGTTCTTCAAGTGGAAAAATATTTAAATCTTTTGTTTCTTGTATTGCGGTTATTTTAGAGTCCCACCTTTTTGGAAGGGATCTTAAGATCTTGCTTACGAGATCAAAATTCGAAAAAGATTTACCAAGAACTCTTAGATTATTGACGACAGCCGTGAAACGAGTGTACATGTCGCCTATAGTCTCGTTTGGTTGCATTTGAAAAAGCTCAAAATCAGGCAATAAATTGTTAACTTTCGAGTCTTTGACTTTACTAGTTCCCTCGTGCGTGATTTCAAGTGTTCGCCAAATATCGAAAGCTGTTTCGCACGTAGAAATCCGATTGAACTCATTTTTGTCCAAAGCGTAAAATAAGGCATTCATAGCCTTTGCATTTAAAGAAAAATATTTCTTCTCCAAATCTGACCATTCGTTCATCGGTTTAGAGGAAAGTTGAAAACCATTTTCAACGATATTCCATAAATCTAAATTCATAGAAATCAAGAAAACTCTCATTCGAGTTTTCCAATAAGTGTAGTCCAATCCGTTAAACAACGGTGGACGAACAACCGATAAGCCCTCTTGAAAGCCATGAAGAGCCATTTCTCTCAGGTGTAAATCCGAATTGAGAAATACAGGGCTCTGATATCAATTGTTAGGATCGGAGTGGCACTAAGAGGGGGGGTTGAATTAGTGCAGTGGTAAAGTACGATAAACTTTTGACGATTTAAACACTTTCGGAAACTTCGTACAATAAAAGCAGCGTTTCGTTTGAAATTGTTTTGATTGCGTTTTAACTTGAAGAGATAAGTAAGATGGAGACAAAGAAGTAGAGCATTAAAGTGCAAATGGTTTGCAGTAATGTAAATGACAATAAGTAAATGCAAACCAGAGATCACGCCGATTTTACAGTGGTTCGGTCAAATGACCTACATCCACTTGCGAGGCCCCTCTTCGATGAGGCTCCCACCTTCCACTAGCAAATCTCTTGAAAGGGAAGGGTAAATACCCCTCTTACAACTTTTATAAGCGGTTCACTCTCTTACAGATTTTCAGCAAGAAAGAAGGAGGTGAACACTAGCAAATTGAAAACAAGAAAGGCAAAGACTCTTCTAAGACTTTTCTCTCAATCACTTGCTACTCAAAAAGTTGTCTTCTCAGCTGAGACTTGAGGGGTATTTATAGGCCTCAAGAGGATTCAAATTTGGGCTCCAAAAATTTGAATTCTCTTATGTTCCCGATGCTGGCGGTGCCACCGCCCAGCCTAGGAGGTGTCACCGCCCAGCCTAGGCGGTGCCACCGCCTAGGCCAAATCAGCTCACTGGTTGGGCTCCAAACTTGGCCCAAACCAGTCCGAACTCGGGCCCAATTGGCCCCTACTTGGGTTATAGGATTAACACATAATTCTAACCATAATTAACATGCTAACTATGAATTTAAAGACATTTTCTAAGCTATTACAAAGTTCGTAAGTCAAGACTTCTTCGGGCGAGCTTCCGGCGAACTTCCGACGGTCTTCCGATAAACTCTCGGAAACCATTCTACGGACTCCCGGCAAGCTCCTAGACTTCACGATTTGATCTTGGCGAGTTCCAACGAGCTTCTTCGGCAAGCTCCGATCTTTCTCGGTGAGCTCCATGAACTTCCAACGAACCTTCCGGCGAGCTTCCGAAAAACCCTTCGGCAAGCTCCCTACTCATTCTCGGCTAGTTCCGGCAGCATTTCCGACGAACCTTCGGACTTCCGTCGAACTCTCGAACTCCCAACGAATCCTTCGCTCTTGACTCCGGCACTTTGTTTTCCTTTATGTCTTCATCGTTATCGTAGTTAATCCTGCACACACAAGCAAAAACTCTACTCCGATCTAGACAATTATTATAAAGCGAATTGACATTCTATTGCTCGGCACGTCATTAGTTGGCGCTTCATCCGATTCTTCGGCGTATCGTCCTCTCTTGCGGCTTGTTGCCCAATCGGTGGTTGACCTCCGCAATGCCGATATCCTTGGCGCAATTCCGCTCTTGGCCCGATGCCCAACGTCTGAAGCCTTCTAATATCCTAACGTGATCTCCGGCGCAACGTCAATTCCTCCTGCCTTAATTGTCTAATCCTGATCGAGTAGACCTGCATCACTCAAAATGCAGTTAAACATAAATATAATTATCAATTGGTTTCATCATCAAAATACTTGATTCAACAAGTGGTGCATTGATCTTTCCATAGTTTTTCATGAACTTACGGTAGTAGCTTGTTAAACCCAGAAAGCCATGTAGCAATTTTATGTTTCTCGAGGTCGGCCAGTTTTGCATTGCTCCAATTTTGAAGGGGTCTACTGCCACACCTTCCTCTGATATGATATGCCCAAGATATTACACCTTCTTTTGAAGAAAGGAAAAATTCATAGTGGTTGTTGTGTGTTCAAAAGGTGATTTTCGGTATGTCTTCTTCGCATACTCATATTTGATGATACCCGGATCGAAGGTCCAGCTTTGTGATGATTTGTACTCCCTTTCATCTAGCAATTCATCTACTACTGGAATAGGGTATTTATCCTTGATGGTTATGCCATTGAGAGCTTGGTAATCAACACATAATCGCCATGTTCCGTCCTTCTTTCGTATGAGGAGCACTGGTGAAGAGTAGGGGCTGCAACATGGCCGAATAACTCCTGTTTCGAGCATCTCTTTTATAATCATTTATATTTCATCCTTCTGGAGATGTGGATACTGATATGGCTGAGCATTTGTTAGAGATTTGCTTGGAAGAATCGTTATACAATGATTATGCCGACGGGTAAGAGGTAGGTTGCGCGGTTCGTCAAATATATCTGAAAATTCAGCAAGAAAAGGAAGTAGATTTGGATCTTCAAATTCTGTTGGCTCTCCCTTAGTTTGCTTTTCAAGTTATCCTAAAAAGCCGCTGCATGCTTTATGCAAAACCTTCTCCATTTGTTGTGTACAAATCGTTGTTATGTCGCGCCCACGTTTCCCATGCAATATTACCTGTTTCTCCTTACTGTAAAATTTCATAATTAGTTTTATAAAATTCCAAGAAACATCACCTAATATCATCAACCATTTAATTGTGAGCATGGCCTCATGATCGTTAAGAGGGAGAAGGAAGAAATATGCAATTATCTCTTGGTCTTGCAGCAATAGTTTCTCTTGCGGGCGCCTACGATCACACTTCAAAATCCGTCCGTCGGTGACCTTAACATCAAACCTGCAGCGATTCTCGATCCATCCGAATAGTAAGCTTACTATTTAGAAAGTTAGTAGTACTGCCCGTGTCGATGAGAATAGTGATCGGTTGTGGCTCTTCTTTCGCATCTTCTTTATGTTCAAGGTTCACTTCTAAATGTTCAATGACCTCTTCTTCTATTGGTTTAATCATAAGAAGTCTCCCTTTCATCGTTTGCGGGTTTGAGTAGCCAGCTAGTGTGTGTACTGTAACGTCGGTTGGTTGTGGCTCTTCTTCCACATCTTCTTCGTTATGTTTAAGGCTCTCTTTTGAATGCTCAATAACCTCTTCTTCTACTGGTTCAATCAAAAGAAGACTCCCTTTTCTACAGCAATGCTTATAACTCCACGGCTCGTCGCAATGCCAACATAACTGCTTCGTAGATTGCTCTCGAAGCTCTTCTCTTGTCAACTTCTTTGGTGTAGGGACTCGATTGACAGTAGGGGGGGCTGAGGGCTTCAGTATTTCTGGTTGAGGAGCAACTCTAGTCCTCCAAGCTTCATGATTTAATCGCTCCCCTTGATGTCATGCGAAGAGATGGCTGCCATAAGCGTGTATGGTTGTCGCGCTTTAACTTCTCCCCAGATCTCTGGCTTTAAGCCCTCAATGAAGGTCGTCAATAGCTATTTTTGAGACCAATCACGAGTTTGATTATATAACCTTTCAAATCTGGTTTGGTACTCCTAAATGGTGGAGGTTTGTCGGATCTTTGCTAATTGTCCGTCAATATTCTTATAATCGGTTGGTCTGAAACGGATCAGCAATCCTTCTTTGAATTGTCGCCATGAAAGAACTCCATAAGTGTGTTCAAACTAGTCAAACCACTGTATGGCATCCCCTTAAAGATGTATAGCTACAATATTCACCATAGATGCATCCGCGGTTTTGTGGTACCAAAAATATCGCTCCGCACGCGAAATCCAACCAATCGGGTCTCCTTCTTACCATCTAGGAAAGTTCGCCCTCATGCATGGATAGTTGGGATCGATCATAGAACCTCCCCTCTTTTGGAAGTCATCTCTTCGGGCTTGGTGCGATTGGGCAGAGTTCTCTCCTTGATGTGATTTCTTTGGGCTTAGTGGTCGGCCCAATCTGAGTTCAGTAAAGAGTGTCCGAATCATATCCTCCATTCATGCCTCAAAGGCTTCGAATTTAGCATTGATTGCCTCCTCAGATGCCATAGTATATACCTCCAAATCTGTGATGTTATGATCTCTCTTTTGTTGTCGGGTTAAAGACGTGTATAGGTTGAGAGAGGTGATGGTCGAAAGGGTTGGTGGATTGGTAGATGTAGGCTGCAGTTTAGGCTTGTTTTGTGGCTGTTTTGGGTGCAGTTTGAGGGTGTGGTTTAGTGAAGTTTTAGGGCCGTGGATGAAAGTTTTGGATCTATGGTAGATGGTAACAAAGGTTTGATAGAAATAAGTGGAAGTTGCATCAAGTATGTGCTGTCTTGTAAGAGTAGAATTATCGTGTAAGAAACAACGATTTCTCGACGTAATTTCCACCAAAAACTTGAGAGAATTGAGGAGGGAATTGATAGCAAAATCACAGTTTATATGACAGCAAGGATGTCTAATTTATTCAAGAAAATTTTGGCAGTATAACAACAAGGAAATTGGTGCAAGTTGCGATTGCAGAATTCTCGTCGAAAAATTTCAGCGGTTTACGACGAAAATTTGTAGCAACACAAAATCGGTTTTAGAGATGAATTTCTCAATAGATCAATTTTAGATGGAAGCCAAGATGATCTATGAAGTGTATAAGAGTTCCAAGGAGGCCGATCCCCTAAAGAGATCAACCCCAAGTTTAGAATCTGTAAGGGTTCTATCACTTGGTATTAGAGCAGCGTTCTTGGCATCTCGCTGCCCTTCCATTGCCATCCATCAGCCCTCCACATCCTCCCAAAGCAATTCCCACAATTGCTTAAAAGATCGTCGCCGAATTCCGCCATCATCTCCACCACCATGGATCATCCTTTGATCTCCCCGTGAATTGCAACAGGTTCTGGTTTCCTACCTTACTGTTGCTGCAATTTAGTTATCCTTATTCTAAAATACAAAAATAAAAAACTGTTCCTATATTGCTGCGTAAACCTTTCGTCATAAAGTTTTCATCTCTATGACGAAAGATACATTGCAGAATTCCAGCCGCATAGCACCATCTGTTTGATCTTGCTACTGTGCTTTTTCTATCCAAATTTCTATGAAATATTTATGACATCTTTAACATTTCCTAACAGCAGATTTTCCTTTGGTTTTTTCAAAAAATTCTTAATATAAACCATTGATCTTTTACGTCTAATCTGCTATACTTGAAAATCTGCACTGTAAAATTTCAGCCGCATATCACTGTTTGTTTGATCTTGATACTATATTGTTTCTATCCAAATCTCTACGAAATTTTTATGATAGCTTTGACACTTCCTAACAGTGGATTTCCCTTTAGTTTTATCAAAAAATTCTCAATATAAACCACTAATCTTTTACGTCCAATCTGCTATACTTAAAAGTCTGTGCTGCAGAAAATTTCAGCGGCATATTGTTGCCTTAACCCATCTATTTGCAATCTTTTTTGAATGAAATTTCTTATACACTTCATAAATCATCTTGGCTTCCATCTAAGATTGATATATTAAGGAATTCATCTCTAAAAATAATTTTGTGTTGCTGTAAATTTTCATCGTAACTCGCTGAAATTTTTCGACGATAATTCTGCTATCGCAACTTGCACCAATTTTCTTGCTGTTATACTGCTGAAATTCTCTTGATTAAATTAGACATCCTTGCTGTCATATAATCTGTGATTTTTCTATCAATTCCCTCCTCAATTCTCTTAAGTTTTTGGTAGAAATTACATCGAGAAACCATTGTTTCTTCGACGACAATTCTACTCTTACAAGACAGCACATACTTGCTGCAACTTCCACTGATTTATATCAAACCTTTGCTACCATCTACCACAGATCCAAAACTTTCATCCACAGCCCTAAAACTCCACTAAACCACACCCTCAAACTGCACCCAAAACTGCCACAAAACAAGCCTAAATCGTATCCTACATCCACCGATCCACCAACCCTTTCGACCATCACTTCTCTCAACCTATACATGCCTTTGGAGAGACATATTAACATCATATATTTGGAGGCATATACTATAACATCTAAGGAGGCAATCAATGCTAAATTCGAAGCCTTGGAGGCGCGAATGGAGAATAAGATTCGGACGCTCTTTACCGAACTCAGATTGGGCCGACCACTAAGCCCAAAGAAATCATATCGAGGAGAGAGCTTTGCCCAATCACACCAAGCCCAAAGATATGACTTCCAAGAGAGGGGAAGCTCTATGACCAACCCCAACAATCCATGCATGAGAGTGGACTTCCCTAGATGGGAAGAAGGAGACCCAATTGGTTGGATCTCGCGCGCGGAGCGATATTTTCAGTACCACAAAATTGTGGATGCATCTATGGTGAAAATTGCAGCTATATATCTTGAAGGGGATGCTATACAGTGGTTTGACTGGTTTGAACATACTTATGGAGTTCTTTCACGGTGACAATTCAAAGAAGGACTGCTAATCCGCTTCAGACCAACCGATTACGAGAATATTGACGGACAACTAGCAAAGATCTGACAAACCTCCACCATTCAGGAGTACCTAACTAGGTTTGAAAGGTTATCTAATCAAACTCATGATTGGTCTCAAAAACAGCTATTGAGGACCTTCATTGAGGGCTTGAAGCTGGAGATCCGAGGAGAAGTTAAAGCGCGACAACCGTATACGCTTATGGCAGCCATCTCTTTCGCACGACATCAAGAGGAGCAATTGAACCATGAAGCTCGGAGGACTAGGGTCGCTCCTCAACCAGTAATATTGAAGCCCTTAGCCCCCTCTACTGTCGACCAAGTCCCTACACCAAAGAGGTTAACAAGAGAAGAGCTTCGGGAGCGATATGCGAAGGGGTTATGTTGGCATTGTGACGAGCCGTGAGCATCGCTGTAGTAAAGGGAGACTTCTTATGATTGAACCAATAGAAGAAGAGGTCATTGAACATCCAGAAGAGAGCCTTGAACATGAAGAAGAAGATGCAGAAGAAGAGCCACAACCGACCGAAGTTACGGTGCATACACTAGCTGGCTACTCAAACCCGCAAACGATGAAAGTTGGAGGCCTTCTCAAACAACAATCGATCATTGTTCTCATTGACACGGGCAGCACTAATAACTTCATAAACAGTAAGGTTGCTGTCCATATGAACTTACCTATTGAGAATTGTAGCAGGTTTGTCGTTAAGGTCGCCAACGGACGGATTTTGAAGTGTGATCATAGGTGCCCGCAAGTGAAACTGTTGCTGCAGGACCAAGAGATAATTGCATATTTCTTCCTCCTCCCTCTTGATGATCATGAGGCCATACTCAGAATTAAATGGTTGATGACATTAGGTGATATTTCTTGGAATTTTATGCAACTAATTATAAAATTTTATAGTAAGGAGAAACAAGTGATACTGCACGGGAAACGTAAGGGCGATGTAACGATGATTCGCACGCAACAAATGGAGAAGGTTTTGCATAAAGCATGCAGGGGCTTTTTGGTACAACTTGAGCAGCAAATTAAAGGAGAGCCAATGGAATTTGAAGATCTAAATCTACTTCCTTTGCTTGTTGAATTTTCAGATATATTTGACGAACCGCGTAACCTACCTCTTACCCGTCGGCATGATCATTGTATAACGATTCTTCCAGGTAAATCTCTAGTAAATGCTTAGCCATATCAGTATCCACATCTTCAGAAGGATGAAATAGAAAGGATTGTAAAAGAGATGCTCAAAACAGGAGTTAATCGGCCATGTTGCAGCCCCTACTCTTCACCGGTGCTCCTCATACGAAAGAAGGATGGAATATGGCGATTATATGTTGATTACCGAGCTCTTAATGGCATAACCATCAAGGATAAATACCCTATTCCAGTAGTAGATGAGTTGCTAAGGGAGCACAAATCTTCACAAAGCTGGACCTTCGATCCGGGTATCATCAAATACGAGTATACGAAGAAGACATACCGAAAACCACCTTTTGAACACACAACAACGACTATGAATTTTTGCTTTCTTCAAAAGAAGGTGGAATATCTTGGGCATATCATATTAGAGGATGGTGTGGTAGTAGACCCCTTCAAAATTGGAGCAATGCAAAACTGGCTGACCCCGAGGAACATAAAATTGCTACATGGCTTTTTGGGTTTAACAGGCTACTATCGTAAGTTCGTGAAAAACTATAGAAAGATCAGTGCACCACTTACTTCCTTACTGGAAAAAGATGTCTTCCAATCATCGGACAGAGCCTCCACTGCCTTCGACAAACTTAAGGCAGCCATAACGACGACGCCGGTGCTAGCGCTACCAGATTTCAACCGACCCTTATCATTAAGGCCGATGCATCTGGAGACAGAATGGGAGACGTTCTCATACATGATGGTCGACCACTCATATACACTAGCAAGACATTATCTCCCTCTCATCAAAATAAGTCAACATATGATAAGGAGATGCTCACCATTGTGCGCGCAGCAACGAGGTGGAGACCCTACTTGATTGGCCGACGATTTCAAATTAAAACTGACCATAAAAGCCTCAAGTACTTTTTGGAGCGAAAAATATCATCCCCTGAGCAGCAAAAAAAGGGTACTAAATTGAAAAGGAGTATGGCATATCACCCACAAACTGACGGCCAGACGAAAGTTTTAAATAGGTGTTTGGAGACAGCCCAAAGCCACCCACTAAATATGACTACCCAAAGAGAACTCCAGACCCAGCCAAGTGCCATTATTGATCGACGGATCGTGACTCGACGACGATGACCCACTAATGAAGTGCTAATACAGTGGGCGAACCTACCAATAGAAGATGCCACTTGGGAGAACTATGACGACTTGAAGATCAAATTCCCAGAATTCACGAATCATCAGCCTCAAGGACAAGGCTGATTTGAAGAGGGCTGGTCTGTTAGGACTCTAGCATGGAGAGTCCTAATTGAGAGGGACATTCATGTAAAACTGTTAGAACTATAGCTAAGAGAGTCCTAATTGAGAGGGACATTCTGTTATGACTCTAGCTAGGAGAGTCCTAATTGAGAGGGCCATTCATGTAGGAGGTGTTTTCTTAGAGAAGAATTAGGAGTTGTAAGGGAATAGGAGTCTTGACTTGGAGTCCTACTAGGAGTTGGTTAGAAGTAAGAGTCTTAAGTAGGAGTCCTATTAGGAGTTAGGGTTTAGAAGCCCTATAAATAGCCATGTATTCCTTCTCTTTTCATAAGCAATAGATGAATCTTTTCTGCAGCCTTTGAGCAGCAACTTGGAGGGAGGAACCCCTATAGAGTTCCAAGGAGGCCGATCCCCTAAAGAGATCAACCCCAAGTTTAGAATCTGTAAGGGTTCTATCACGAGCTTTCCGTCGAACATCTTCCGACGGACTCCCAGCAACCTCCCGAACTTGTGATAACTTTAATGAGTAGCCAAGCCTTCTCGGTGATCTCCGTGAACCTCCGACGATCTCTTCGGTGAACTTCCGAAAATTCTGACAGGTTTCTGATTTCTTCTCGGTTGGTTCCGGTAGCATCTTCGACGATTCTTCGGACTCTTAAACGTCCCTCGAACTTGACTCCGGTATTCTTGCTTTATGTTTTTTGGTTATCATAATTAATCCTACACACTTAACTCAATAATATGGATTAGATCAATTAACCCATCAATTGATTTTATCATCAAAATCCGAGATTCAACATTTATAGGCCTCAAGAGGATTCAAATTTGGGCTCCAAAATTTGAATTCTCTTTGGTTCCCGATGCTGGCGATGCCACCGTCTATCAGTGGCGGTGCCAACGCCTGTCAGTGTCTGACACTGACAGTGTACTGGCGGTGCCACCGCCCAGTCTGGCAGTGCCAGCGCTAGACCCTTCGGTTCGTTGGTTGGGCTTTAAGTTCAGCCCAAACCAAGTCTATTTTTGGGCCTAGTTGGCCCCTAACCAGGATATAAGATTATCTTTTAATCCTAATCCTAATTATATGTGCACTACATAACTAAAAACATCCCAAGCAACTTTTCAACCGCGAACGTCGAGTCTTGTTCCGACGAGCTTTCCGACGAACTTCCGGCGAACTTCCGATATGCCCTCGGATTTCTTCTGACAAACTCCCAGTAGGCTCCCGATCTTATGACGACTTCAACGAGTAGCCGAGCCTTCTCGGTGATCTCCACGAACCTCCGACGATCTCTTCGGCGAACTTCCGAAAATTCCGACAAGTTCCTTATTTCTTCTCGGTTGGTTCTGGCAGCATCTCCGACGATTCTTCGGACTCTTAAACGTCCATCGAACTTAACTCCAGTATTCTTGCTTTATGTTTTCTGGTTATCGTAGTTAATCCTGCACACTTAACTGAATAATATGGATTAGATCAATTAACCCATCAATTGATTTTATCATCAAAATCCGAGATTCAACAAGTGATATTTTGTAAATCTCAAGACGCACAAATGCAAACATACAAAATTTGTAATTTTGCACATCATTAAAATTTATGATGCTTTGGTGATTATGCATGTTCTAAAATATTATAAAATTTAGTAGCTTGCATGATGTAGAACTTGCTATCTTGAACATCACCAAAGAGTGCTATCTTGCCTATCTCAAGAAGCAAAAAGTTAACTTGCACATCTAGCAAAACTTATATTTCAAGAAGCAAGAGTTGCTTTCTTGAACATCACAAAATTGCTAGCTTGCAGGTTTTAAAATGTTGAAAATTCTTTTTTGCTAGCTTGTATTTTGATGATAGCAAACTTGCATGATGGTAAAAACGGATATTATGTTTTTCATGCAAAAAGTTGAACTTATATTCCAAACACATGAGAATTGGACTTCTCCATTTTGTTGATGACAACGGGGGAGAAGATGATGACATGTTATGCATAGTTTTATGATAACATGTTGCTTGGATTTTTAAATCCAAGAGTCTCTATCAATATGGCATATTGATAGTGTCACGCCCCCCCCCCCCGAATTTTCACATTCAAGAAGTGTGACCTTGTCTAAAATCAATAATATTATAATTCATCATCAATTCAATCCAGGATCCAATCTAACAATTTGAGGATACTAAGAATCATTCAAATATCAATATTCACAATTCATAAACATGTACGTTACATAAATCATAATCCACTTCACTCAGAGATTCATAAAATCCAAAGGCAACTCAACTAAACATCAACCACAACATAAATCCATAATCGTAGAAGTATATACTGTTAGGATCAAGAGCACTAAGAGGGGGGGGGGGGGGAATTAGTGCAGTGGAAAACTTTCTGCGATTAAAACGAAACTGCGTTCGAATGATAAAAACAATTTCTGTGTGAATGCTGATTCTAAGATTACTTTAACTTAAGATCAAGCAAGATGATGTTAAAGTCAATCTATGAAGGCAGTTTGCAGTTATGATGAAAACCAGAATATAAGCGTAAACTGAAATACGACGTTCGTACGAAGAAACTGATTTACGTCTAAATGTTGATCCATAAATCACTTGATTACGCGAGATGCAGTTTAAGCAAGGGTATAAAGGCAATCTGCAGTTATGGTAGAAATCAAAACGTAAACGCAATTTGAAATATGATGATCGTACGAAAAAATAGATTTACGTCTAAACGCTGATTCGGAAAGTGCGAGGCTTGAAACCCGATCGTATATACGCAAAAGGCAGTAAGCTTCAGAGAAGGTTTGCAGTAAAGATAATATGCTCAAAGTAAATGTAAATCGAGATTTAGAGTGGTTCGGTCAATCTTGACCTACTCCACTTTTGGCTTCCTCCACCGACGAGGTCACCGATATCAACTAGAGGCCTTCCTTCAATAGGCGAAGGCCAACCACCCTTTTACAGTTTCACTCCTTTTGATGGGCTTAGGAGACAACCCTTACAGAATTTTCTCTCCTCTCTTTACAACTCAGAACTTGGTAGAACAGAGGGAGAAGAACTTTTGGCCTCTACAACAATTTTGAGCTCTAAGAATCAAAGAAAAAGATCAAGATTTCGGTGTATGTCTGTGCTCTTTCAGTGCTGAATGGGTGGGGTATTTATAGGCCCCAACCTAGTTCAAATTTGGAGCTCAAAACTGTCAATTCCCGGAATTCCGGGATCAGGCGGTTGCACCTCCTGATTGGAGCGGTTGCAACGCCTAGCAGAGCTCGAAGACTGAGCCTCTGGGCGGTGCCACCTCCTGTCAAGGGCGGTTGCACCTCCTGCCAGAGCTCGAAGACTAAGCTCAGGCGGTTGCACCTCCTGACTGCGGCGGTTGCACCGCCTGCCAGAGCTCAAAGACCGAGCTCAGGCGGTGCCACCTCTTGTAAAGGGCGGTTGAACCGCCCAGTCTCGCTCGTAGACTGAGCCTAGGCGGTGCTATCTCCTGGCTAGGGCAGTTGCACCGCCCAGTCTCGCTCGGAGACTTAGCCTAGGCGGTGCTACCTCCTGGCTTGGGCGGTTGCACCTCCCGCCAGAAATCAGGGTCTAAATGGGTTGATCCATTCAACCCAATTTGGGTTTTTCAAGGGCCCAATTGCCCCATGATTAAGTTAATGTGATCACCTCCCATTTCCAACTTAATCATTGTGCTAACTACGATTTTTCCTAAGACATTTACTGCAACTTGCTACGGTGCGTCAATCGCTTCTTCCGGCGAGCTTCCGACGAACTTCTGTCGATCATCCGATGAACCCTCGGTGATGCTACTACGGACTTCCGGTAAAGTCCTGGACTTGCGACGATCCACTTGGCGAGTTCCGACGAGCTTCTTTGGCAAGCTCATGGACTTCTCAGATTTGTTCCCGCAGAACCTCCGACGATTGTCCGAACTTCCGTCGAACTCTCGAACTCCCAACGTGATCATTGTCTTGACTCCGGCGCAACTCCTGCTGCATGTCTTTCTTCCATCGTAGTTAATCCTGCACACTTAAAACAAAACTTCGATCGAGACAATTAATCCTAAGCAATTAACCAAGTTGTCCGGCATGTCATTGGTCCCTCGACGCTTCGTCTGATTCTTCGGCGCATCGTCCTCTTCTGCAGCCTATTGCCCAATCTGCCAGTTGATTCCGTAACTCTGATATCCTTGGTACAATACATTCTCTTCTTGGCCCGATGCCCGAGTCCACGGCCTGAAGCCTTCTGTCGATACGTCGACCGATCCTCCGGCCCGACGTCCAATCTTCTGACATATTCCTCCGGCACAACATGATTTTCCTGCTTAAATTATCTCATCCTGATCGAAGCATCCTACGTCACTCAAAACGCAGATTAAATCATAAACATATATCAAGTAGTTTCATCATCAAAATACGAGATTCAACATATACAATCACAAAAAGATAATTATTTACCATGAGTTCTTATCATTATACAACTTAAACTTATCATTCCATACACATGAGCGGTCCTTTAAACTTTTACAACACATAAGTATCAACAGATCCTTAACATTACATTAGAAGTAAAGTATACTATACAACAAAAATCTATCATCCAACAAAGATTAGCTTAAAAATCTTCTAGCCTTTCAATGCTTTAACCCAACTCTAGCTTTTCAGTGCGTGACAAGCTATCCTGAAAAATTTATATAGCAACGGGGTGAGCATAAAGAGCTCAGCAAGCGTCTAACATATCCATGGCGATAGGAGAAGTTCAAGCAGGCTTAGTATCAAGATACAAAAGTAGAAATACAAGTGTTCATTTGAAATCATCTCATTTGATATAAAATCACAAAGGTTTACCTCATTCAAAAACAAGCATTAGACATAACAATATGAGAAGGGAAATTGGAGCATTTCATTGGCAAAAGAAATATTTAGGCATGTATCAAATGGCGCATGAAGCATTTAGGCACATATCAAAGGCGTAAGAGTGTTTGAGGCATGATAATGACAAACGAAACACTTCAAAGTATAACAAGTGAACCGAATAATAAACACAAGCTTGTATGACATTTTTGATGTAGCATGCATTCCATTTTTCTATCCAAAGCATAATATGAACTCATAAACAAAGCTTTGGATATCATATCAATAAACATAGAGGGCACTGTCGGATCACATACATAATGTGATTCATCCATTTCTGGATGACCACCAAGCATAAGTCTCCCACGTTTGGGAGCTCCATCCACCCACGTTTGAGTGAAGTCAATGGGGCCGGTAGAGCAATCGCGGGCTCTAAGCATAACTCCCTTTACCATTTCTGGCAAAGGTTCACAATATCTCACAAGACACCAGAATACAAAAAGGGCTGTATGAACAATAACATTGGCACATATCAGAAGCATATGCGGAACAACGAAGATATGCATGTGCCTTTATCAAACAAGGTAATGCAAACAAAGCATTACATAATAAATTTCAGATATATAACAACTTCAGGATGAACAATACAAGAATTTCAAAGGACTAGTATAATGCTCAATTGAAGAAGAATTTAGCAGAAATCAATTTTCTAATAGGATGAAAATTGAATAGGCAAAACCCAACAAAGTTTTCAATTCTGATAGAATTTGAATGGTACATTTCCTGAATTGTTTGAGTGACCAAGCATGCTCCAAATCACTAAAAATAGATGTCATTGGAAATCTGTATCAATCTATTTTCGGATGAACTCAGATTTACAATTTTTTTGAGTTCTTAACAGGAAGTTACAATAAATAGAGTAAAGGAAGGTCAGAATTGATCATCCCTGTTTTATAGACTTGATAGAATCAATTTAAACAGATGTTTCAGAAGGCAAACATACTTCAAAATTTCTAAATTATATGTCAAAAGAAAGATATATGAATCTAGTTTCAAAAGAACAAGTTTTGCATAATTCAAAATTTTTACTAGAGAGTTATGAGCAATTTAGTAATAGAAGGTCAGAAATTTCAGTCCCTATTTTATAGAATTTGTAGGGTTAATTGAAATAGAAGTCTTAGTAGGCATTTAGACTCCAAATCATTCAATCTCAGTATCAAAAGAAAGATATTTGAGTCTACTTTCAAATGGATTAGGCTTTGCCTAAATCAGAGTTTAGTGCTAAAAGTTAGATCCAAAATAATGTATAGAAGTCAGATTACCGAAAAATTTCAGATTCATGGCTTTGTATCAAAAGAAAAGAAAGGTTTGGTACTAAGCTGAAATCTTTTGAATTATGAAGTATTAAAAGGAAAATAGAGATTAGGAATTATGTAGGAAGAGGTTAGAATACTTGCCTTAGAAGAGTTTGATTCCCAAATATAGGGAGTTGATGCAAAACCTCAAACAAAGTTTCCTCTTCTTCTTCTTCTCTTCTTCTCAAACAAAGAAAGATATGCAAAACCTTATGAGTTAGTTTCATAAAATTATAGAAAATATCACCTAATATTGTTAGCCATTCGATGCTGAGCATAGCCTCATAATTATCAAGAGAGAGGAGGAACAAATATGTAATTATCTCTTGATCCTGCAGTAATAGTTTCACCCATGGGCACCTATGATCACACTTAAAAATTCATCCGTCAGCGACCTTAATGTCAAACCTCCTACAATTCTCAATAGGTAAGGCCATCGGGATAGCAACCTTTCTGTTCATAAAATTATTAGTGCTCCCGGTGTCAGTAAGAATGGTGATAGGTTGGTTGTTGCTTCAGTAGTCCTCCCACTTTCATCATTTGCGGGTTCGCGTAATCGGTAAGGGCATGCATCATAATATCAACCGGCTACTGTTCTTCATCCATAACCTCTTCCTTATTCTCCTGGACCTCCTCCTCCATCTCTTTAAAAGGTTTGATCAGTAGGAGGTGGCCCCTTTTGCAGCAATGATCGCGGTTCCATGGCTTGTCGTAATGCCAACAAAGACCCTTTGCTGATCGATCACGTAGTTCTTCTCTTGTCATTTTTTTTGGCAGTGAAGGATGGCTAGAAGCAGAAGGAGATTTATATGCCATGGGCCTAGGAGAGGTTCTCATCCTTTGAGCATCTTGGTTGAGCTAGTCTTCTTGTATCCGGGTGAAAGAAATCACAACTATCACGGTACAGGGCTGTCACGCCTTTACCTCCCCTTTTATCTTTGGCTTGATTCCTTCGATGAATGTTCTTAACAATTGATGGTTAGTCCAATTACGAGCAAGGTAAGATAACTTCTCAAACTTGGTTTGGTACTCATGAATCGTAGAGGTTTGTCGAATCTTTGTGAGTTGACCATCGATATTTTCATACTCTGTAGGTCCAAAACGATCCAGCAATGCGTTCTTAAATTAATTCCATGTCAGAGCCCCACCATGATTGTATTCCAGCCAATTGTACCATTAAATAACATCTCTTTCAAGGTAGATGATAGCAATTCCCACTATAGCATCATCTTACGTTCGGTAATAGCGAAATGTTCGGCACGCAAAATCCACTCTGCTGAGTCACTTTCTTCCCATCGCGAAAAGTCCACCCACATGTGTGGTTGAAGCATGTCTGAGGGCTGTCCCTCCTTCTCTAAAGGTCTCTCTGAACTCTCATCTCACTGAGATTTGGTTGGACTTGATAGTTGTCCAATTCTGAATTCTACAAATAAACCGTGCAATTTGTCCTCCAAGCACGATTCAAGCCACGATTCAATCCGAGATTCCCATGCTTCAAATTTAGCATCAATTGGATCTTGAGAAGCCATAGCGTATGCCTATAGATTAGAGATATCCTGCAACATCCCCCATTTTTAAAAATTTAGTAAAAAGTTTGTTTGTAAAAATAAGGATTATTTAATAATTATTTTATATTAAATAATATTATATTAAAAGTTTATGGCTTGGGACCTAAGAGTAAATATTAGAAGTTTGATATAATTTATGAAAGATTCAGATTTAAGTTAAAAAAAAAAAGAAATATAGTGGACATGTGTCACTAGCTAACCTAAGGTTGGTGCCACTTATCTTTGCTCTAAAGATGACACCTAGCCCCTTTCATGCATGCATGACACCTTGCAACTTTTGCATTAGCCAAAACCCAAATAATTAGATGAAAGGTTAAAGAAAACAAACCTGAAGAGTTGCAGCCAACGTGAGTTTGAGAAAAGAAGAAGAAGAAGAAGAAGAAGAGCTTGAGGTTTTTCATCAATTTTCCCACATTTGGGATTCAAATAATTTTAAGGCAAGTGTTCTAACCCCATCCCACAATATCCTTAATCTCTGTTACCATTTTTATTCTGCAAAATTTGAAAGATTTCAACTGAGAACCAGACCTTCTTTCGTTTTGATATAAAGCTATGAATCTGTAATTTTTGCCGAAATCGATTTCCAAAGAGAAGAAACAAGGAAAGCCGAAATCGACCAAAGCTCGATTCTAGCAGAATTTGATAGGAATATTGTATGAACTATTTGGATAATCAATTATACTCCAATTTATACAAAATAGGTGTCATCAGAAAGCTTTGTCAATCTAGTTTTAGGCAAAACAAATTTAACAAGAATTGGAATTTAAAACAGGGAGTTACAGATAATTTTGTAACAAAAGGTTTGAAAATATTAGCTCTATTTTACTGAATCCATAGGGTCGATAAAAGCAGATGTTTCAGTTAGCAATTGTACTTCAAAAATTTCAAATCAGTATATACAGAAAGCATTTTGAGTCTAGCATCGAATAAATCATACTTTGTATGAATCTGAGTTCACAGCAGAGAGTTATAAGTAGTTAAGCAATAAGAGGTCAGAAATTTCAGTCCCTGTTTTGCATAATTTGTAGGGTTAATTTAAACAGAAGTCTTAGTAGGTATTTAAATCCAAATCATTCGATCTTAGTATCAAAATAAAGATTTTTTTGTCTACTTTCAAATGGAATAGGTCTTGTCTAAATTAGAGTTTATTAAAAAATGTTATGATCGAAACATTGCATAGAGGTCAGATTACCGAAAAATTACAGATTCATAGCTTTATATCAAAACGAAAGGAGGTCTGGTTCTTAGTTGAAATCTTTCAAATTTTGCAGAATAAAAATGGAAACAGAGATTAAGATTACCGTGGGATGGGCTTAGAATACTTGCCTTAAAATTATTTGAATCCCAAAGGTGAGAAAATTGGTGAAAAACCTCAAGCTCTTCTTCTTCTTCTTCTTCTTCTTCTTCCCTTCTCTTCTCAAACTCACGTTGGCTGCAACTCTTCAGGTTTGTTTTCTTTAACCTTTCATCTAATTATTTGGGTTTTGGCTAATGCAAAAGTTGCAAGGTGTCATGCATGCATGAAAGGGGCTAGGTGTCATCTTTAGAGCAAAGATAAGTGGCACTCTTAAGTTAGCTAGTGACACATGTCCACTATATATATATATATATATATATATATATATATATATATATATATATATATATATATATATATATATATATATATATATATATAAACTTAAATCTGAATCTTTCATAAATTATATCAAACTTCTAATATTTACTCTTAGGTCCCTAGTCATAAACTTTTAATATAATATCAGTTAATATAAAATAATTATTAAACAATCCTTATTTTTACAAACAAACTTTTTACTAAATTTTCAAAAATGGGGGATGTTACACTCTCCCCTCCTTAAAGAAAAATTTAGTCCTCTAAATTTATCATACCTCATTCAACGAAAAGATGAGGATAAGCTTTCATCATTTCTTCCTAAGCTCCCAAGTTGTTTCCTCTTCATAATGATATTTCCATATCACTTTAACTAGAGGGATGACCCGATTCCTCAAGATATATTTTTTTTTATTTTTATTTTTATCAATAATCTGAGTGGTCTCTTCCACATAAGACAAGTCTTTATCAATCACCATCGGCTCATACTTAATGATATGAGAGGGATCAGGTATATACTTTCTAATCATTGAAACATAAAATATATCATGGATATGGCATAATGATGATGGTAAGGCAATCCTGTAAGCGGCAGAACCAACCCTATCAAGAATCTCAAAAGGTCCAATAAATCTTGGGCTTAACTTTCATTTCTTCCTAAATCTTAAAATGCCTTTAGAAGGGGAGACCTTTAGGAATACAAAATCCCCGATTTGAAACTCAATATTTCATCTTCTATTATCAGCATAACTCCTTTGACGACTCTGAGCAGTCTTTAACATTTTTCTTATAAGTTGAATTTTCTCAGTAGTCTCTTGTACTTTTTCTGGTGCTAATAACTTTCTATCATCAATTTCTTCCCAACATATAGGTGTCCTGCACTTTCGCCCATATATAGCTTCATAAGGAGCCATCTGAATACTTGAATGATAACTATTATTATAAGTGAACTCAATAAGAGAAATATCTTTATCCCATTTACCTTTCCAATCCATAACATAGGCTTGAAGCAAATCCTCAAGTGTTTGAATGGTTCTTTCTGATTGACCATTAGTTTGAGAGTGATAAGCAGTTCTAAACTTGACTTTAGCGCCCATAAATTCCTATAACCTTCTCCAAAAATCTAAATAGAAATCTAGAGTCTCTATCAAAGATGATCTCCTTTGGAACACCATGAAGTCTTACTATTTTATTGATATATAAATCTACAAGCCTATCAAGAGAATAAGTCATATTGATCGGTAGAAAATGTGCAGATTTCGTTAACCTATCAATGATAACCCAAATAGCATCATGCTTTCTATAAGTTCGGGGTAGTCCTGAAATAAAGTCCATGGTAATACATTCCCACTCTGTCACGCTTCCTCGAATTTAATTTTCATTCAGGAATATCTAAAGGTTGCAACAAACCTCCAGGTCTTTGGTGTTCTGCTTTGATTTGCTGACAAGTCAAACACTTTGAAACATATATTGCAATCTCCTTCTTCATGCCTTCCCACCAATAATGACTTTGGATATCTCTATACATCTTAGTGCAACCAGGTTGCATGGTGTACTTTGAATTATGACCTTCCCTTAGGATTTGATTTTTTTTTATATCTGAGTCATTTGGAACACATATTCTATCCCCAAATCTTAATAGGCCATCATTTGAAACTCGAAAATTCAGTTTCAATCCCTTTTCCACTTTATTCCTTAAGCAGATCAAGCGTCGATCTCGTAGTTGTCATTCTTTAATTTGTTGAATGAGATCATATTGCACTTGGATAGAGGCTATTAATATCATTGAGTCTTGCCCTTCTCTCATAACATTCAAATTATAATTCTCTTCTAATAACTTCCATTACTTCACAACCAAAGTTGTCATAAAACTTATAGATTTTTTTTTTTTTTTACTAAGGGCATCTGCTACAACATTAGTTTTACTCGGGTGATAATGAATGGTACAATCATAATCATTTCGAAGTTCTATCCATCTCCGCTGCCTCATGATTAACTCTTTTTTTTTTTATAGTAAAAATATACTTTAAACTCTTGTGATCAGTAAAGATTTTAAATGTTCGCCCATACAAGTAATGCCTCCAAATCTTTAGAAAAAAAAAATAATTGCTGCCAATTCTAAATCATGAGTTGGATAATTCAGTTCATAACTCTTTAGTTGTCTAGAAGCATAAGCAATCACTTTCCCTTCTTACATCAAAACACATCCAAGGCCCTTTCTTGAAGCATCAGTGTAAACCATAAATTCCTCATCACCACTTGGAATAGTGAGAATAGAGGCACTAGTCAATCTCCTTTTTAACTCTTGAAAACTTTGCTCATAATCATCACCCCATGGTGAAGCACCGGGTCGAATGAAACCCTTATCTAATAGTTCTTGTAGTTGCTTTTTCAATTCCTCTAGCTCAAGTGGTGCCATTCCGTAAGGAGGCTTAGATATTTGGGTTGTCCCGGGGACCAGATCAATAGTAAATTCACCCTCTCTATCTGGAGATAAACCAGGCAAGTCATTTGGAAATACATCAGGCAAGGAGGTAAATCATGCCCAGTACTCTCAAAATAAAAGATGGGATGATCTAGTATACAAAAAGTGATTATTTTGTATAACAATCTATACTGGTATGATTGGAAGATAGTCAATCCATACTTAGTATAATATCAAAACTCTAAATATCTAGGAGAACCAAATCAGCAAGAAGTTCGTGTTCTCCGATAGAAATCAAACAAGATGACTAGATCGAGTTTGTTATCAAACAATCCCCAATAGCAGTATTTACGTATAGCATATAATCCAGTGGTTTAGGTTGAATACCCATGTGATAAGCAAAATATTGCGAATCAAATCATAAATGAGACACATGGTCAAACAAATATTTGCATTCTTTCATAAACATGAAAAGTACCTTCGACCACTAATTCAGAAGTTTTAGAATCATATTCCGTTATAACATACACTCTGGCATGGGCTAATGATTTACGAGGCAGTGATTCTTTCTTCTTATCCAAAGGGCAGTCTTTTATTTTATGATCCAAATTTTCACAAGCAAAATAGGCTCCAGTCACCTACCAATACAAACTTATTTCATAATTTAACTCACATCGTACACAGGATTGAATCTTTTGTGGTGACTTCCCTTGTTAAATCGATGATGTCTTGACCCTCTTTTTATCACAATCTAATTCATTAATAATCTTTTTGTTTTTTTAGTAAACTTGTCCTTGCTATTCCTGTTCTTGATCTCTAGAAATTCTTTTGATCATTAGAATAATTTCGTACATCAAATATCTTCTCCAATCGTATCATCTATTTTTCTGCTACTAATGTATTAGGTTCACCACACTTCTACTGCGCTACTCTGATTTAATATCCTCGATCAACCCTTTTATCGTACTTAATTAATCAAAAGTAGATGAAGTAGGAGGACTAAATATCCTCGTCATCCTAGATTCCTAAAATGCATCAAAGAAAATTTTCACCAATCACTATAGTTCACTAGACCTCAATATATTTTGCACGTCAACATATCAAATATTTCAGTGATCCTCAAACCATGCTCTGATACCACTCTGTCACGCCCCCCCGAATTTAATTCTCATTTAGGAGGTATGAACCTAATTCAAGATTGATAATATTTAATTCAACAAACAATCCAGGATCCAATCACACATTTGAGGTCACTAAGAAAAACATTCAAGTCATTCACCTCTACAATCCATAATTCACAAAACCTATGCAGTTTATAATCATACATCATGTCACTAGATGATTCTTAAAATCCAAAATCAACTTAACTAAACCATAACTATATCATAAATCCATAAGCGCGGCAATTAACGTAATCACAAAACCAACATGTACTACATGTTTATATCAGTACACAGTTTAGACTTAACATTTCCAAAATCCTGACGTAAGAGGTACTTTTCAAATATTTACAAGATACATCAATATAGATTTGTCATTGATATTTCATTACACCCAAAAAGAACTTATACAACATCAACCTATCAAGTACAAAATATTTGCCCCAAAATCTTCTAGTCTTCCACTGCCTCAACCCAATTTACACATTTTAGTGAGCGATAAGCTATCCTGAAAAATTTATATACCAATGGGGTGAGCATATAAAGCTCAGCAAATGACTAACATAACCATAGCAAAGAGGACAGTTTTCAAACAAATGAGGTATCAAAATACAAAGCAGAGATACAAGATGAAATAGTAGCATGTTTTGTTTGAATGCAGAATTATAATATCATATCGTTCGAAGAACGTTTTATTCATATAATCGAGGAAAGGTAATTGGAGCATATCATTGGCATAAGGAGCATATCAATGACATATGGTAATTTCAAGGCATAACAAAGACGTAAGGAGCATTTTGGATATCATGAATGCAGAATTACGATGTCATTTCGTTCAAAGCACGTTTTGTTTATACAATCGAGGAAAGATAATTGGAGCATATCATTGGCATAAGGAGCATACGATGACATATGGTAGCTTTCAAGGTATAACAAAGTCTTATAACATTTCGGAAATATATCAAAGAACAAAACATGAATAGAAGCTCAAATGTCACATAACGATGCATTCATTTCATTCTTATCCAAAGCATGCATAGAAACATAGCCAAAGCTTTGGATATCATATCAAACACATAGAAGGTGAAGTGGGATCATAACATAATATGGTCCATCCATTTTCTGAATGACCAACAAACATAAGTCTCCCACGTCTGGGAGCTCCATCCACCCACGTCTGAGTGAAGTCATAGGGGGCCGGTAGAGCATCGCGAGCTCTAAGCATAACTCCCTTTACCATTTCTGACAAAGGTTCATATTTATCCCACAAACACCGGAGTACAAAGGGACAGTATGAATAATGAAATTAGCATATATTGGAAGCACATGCGGAACAATGAAATGTACATATGCCTTTCGAGTCAATACGATACAAACATAATCTTTCATAATGTATTCAGATTTGAAAGGAAACAAAAGCAAGAGCATACAAGGATTTCAAGAAACCATATATAGCTCAATTGAAATAAGAAAGTTAGATAAATTCAATGTCCAAAAAAATGAAACTAGAAGAGGCACATATCGAAAGCAAATGCGGAACAATGGGATGCATGTGTCGAATCATTACGATGCAAACATGATCTTTAGATGATAGCTGCAGATGTACAAATAAATAAAGGAAAAAAGTATACAGGAATTTAAGGTAATAATGTAAAGCTTAAATGAAGTAAGAGTTTTTGCCGAAATCGATTTCCAAAGAGAAGAAACAAGGAAAGCTGAAATCGACCAAAGCTCGATTCTGACAGAATTTGATATGAACATTGTATGAACTATTTGGATAACCAATTATGCTCCAATTTATACAAAATAGGTGTCATTAGAAAGCTTTGTCAATCTAGTTTTAGGAAAATCAATTTTAGCAAGAATTGGAATTTACGACAGGGAGTTACAGATAATTTTGTAGTGTAAGGTCTGAAAATATTAGCTATATTTTACTGAATCTATAGGGTCGATGAAAGCAGATGTTTCAGTTAGCAATTGTAATCCAAAAATTTCAAATCAAGTATATACAGAAAGAATTTTGAGTCTAGCTTCGAATAAATCATACTTTGTATGAATTTGAGTTCACAGCAGAAAGTTATAAGTAGTTAAGCAACAAGAGGTCAGAAATTTCGGTCCCTGTTTTACAGAATCTGTAGGGTTAATTTAAACAGAAGTCTTAGAAGGCATTTAAACTCCAAATTGTTCGATCTTAGTATCAAAATAAAGGTTCTTTTGTCTACTTTCAAATGGAACAGGTTTTGTCTAAATCAGAGTTTATTACAAAATGTTATGACCGAAGCATTGCATAGAGGTCAGATTACCGAAAAATTACAGATTCATAGCTTTATATCAAAACGAAAGGAGGTCTGGTTCTCAGTTGAAATCTTTCAAACTCACGTTGGCTGCAACTCTTCAGGTTTGTTTTCTTTAACCTTTCATCTAATTATTTGGGTTTTGGCTATTGCAAAAGTTGCAAGGTGTCATGCATGCATTATATATATATATATATATATATATATATATATATATATAATTATTTGGGTTTTAGCTAGTGACACATGTCCAGTATTTATATATATATATATATTTATATATATATATATATATATATATATATATATATATTAACTTAAATCTGAATCTTTCATAAATTATATCAAACTTCTAATATTTACTCTTAGGTCCCTAGTCATAAACTTTTAATATAATATCATTTAATATAAAATAATTATTAAACAATCCTTATTTTTACAAACAAACTTTTTACTAAATTTTCAAAAATGGGGGATGTTACAACTCGTAATAGGACTCCTACTTCTAACCAACTCCTAAACAAGACTCCTACTCTAAGAAGCAACCTCCCAACTAACCCTAACCCTAACCGGCCTCTTCACCTCTTTAATAGGGGTCGGATAGGTAGGTTTTATTAGGATCAAGAGTGGTACTAAGAGGGGGGGGGTGAATTAGTGTGGCAAAAAACTTTAGTGATTTCAAAAAAATGCACATTTCAATTAAAACTGATTCGGACGAAAATTGTTTCGATTCAATCCGTTTTGGATAGATTATGTACTTGAAAGCCTTCGTAAAAGTGCAAGAGAGGATTAAGGAGATTTGCAGTAATTTAAATTGCTCAAATGAAAAGCAAACATGGATTTAGATTGGTTCGGTCAATGTGACCTACATCCACTTTCGGATTCCTCCTCCGACGAGGTCACCTGCATCCACTAAATTCCTTCTTTCAATAGGTGAAGACCAACCACCTCTTTTATAGTGCTTTCTCCTTTTCACGGGTTAAGGAGAGAACCCTTACAAGTCTCACACCTCTCTTGAATGATCTCAAAACTTAGAAAGGGAGGAGGAGAACTCTAGCACTTGTTTACAACACTTTTACACCCCAACAACTCAAGATTATCTCAATGCTTTTGTGCCCTTTCATGCAGAAAAGGGTAGGGTTTTTATAGGCCCCAATAGATTTAAAAATGAAGCCAAAAAATTTCTAATTTCGGATTTCCAAGGTCCTGGTGGTACCACCACCATTACTGGGTGGTACCACCGCGTGACATCTGACACTGGGTGGTACTACCGCTCAATCTGGGCGGTACCACCGCTTGTCATAGCTCGGAGACCGAGCTCTGGCGGTACCACCGCTTGACAGGGGCGGTATCACCGCTGGCAGCAATAACTACCAGCGGTACCACTGCCTTGTTTGGGTGGTACCACCACCTAGATTTCCTAGGGCACTGCTTTCCCAGCGGTGCCACCGCCGATCGAGAATTCAGGGGTTGAATTGGGTGCTCAATTCGGCCCAAGTGAGCCCTGTTAAGGGACCAATTGGCCCCTAATTAAGTTAGTGGGATTACCTCCCAATACTAACTTAATTTACACTCTAAATACGATAATTAAGACATGTTTACTGTACTTCTTATTCCGGTGGGTCAATTGTTCTTCCGGCGAGCTTCCAACGTACTTCTGGCGAATATCTGACGAATTCTCGGCAATGCTCTAGCGGACTCCCGATAAGCTCTTGGACTTTACAACGATCTTCTTAGCAAGTTCCGACGAGCTTCTTTGGCAAGCTCCTAGACTTCTCGGTTGGTTCCGGTAGAACTTCTGACAAACATCCGGATTTCTGATGAACTCTTAAACTCCCAATAAGATCTCGATCTTAACTCTGGCACAAAACCTGCTTTATGTCTTACTGTTATCATAGTTAATCCTGTATACTTTTTCTCAACATATGGATTAGATCAAACAATTTACAATTGACTTCATCATCAAAATCCGAGATTCAATAGGTTTTACATGCATGCCCCTTTCAATAAAACTCAATTAGGACTCTCCTAGCTAGAGTCCTAACAATTGCTAAAAAGATTAATCTATTCTTTGCCAAAAGAAGATAAATACATGACTATTTATAGGGCTTCTAAACTCCAACTCCTAATAGGACTCCTCTACTCAAGACTCCTACTTCTAACCAACTTCTAATGCTTCTCTAAGAAGCAACCTCCAAATGAATCCTAACCTTAGCTGGCCTCTTCATCTTTTGCATAAGGGTCAATTAGGTAGGTTTTACATGAATGCCCCTTTCAATGAAACTCAATTAGGACTCTCCTAGCTAGAGTCCTAACATCATTTTTATCTAAAGGGCAAAACAAGGCACCCATAGCCTTAGCAATTAAAGAGAAAGTCTTCTTCTCCAACTTATTTCAATCGTTCATTGGAAGAGAAGACTTTTGAAAGCCATTTTCCATAATGTTTCATAAATCAAAATCTATAAAAATTAAAAAAATCCTTATTCTAGTTTTCCAATAGGTGTAATCTGTCCCATTGAACATGGGTGGACATGTGATTAAGTAACCCTCTTGGTTGCCGGCAAGCACCATCTCTCTTAAGTTTCAAACCAAAATGAGAGTGACCTTGCTCTAATACCAATTGTTAGGATCAAGAATGACACTAAGCGGGGGCGGGGGGGTGTGAATTAGTGCAGCAGATAAAAACGACAAATTTAATCAATTTTAGAAAACTTCGTACGATGAAACTCTTAGTTCGACGAAAACCATTTTGAAAAGACATTTGATTCGAATAAGTTTATAAGTGAGTTGAGAGGAGGGGATTGGACAATTTGCAATGAAGTAAAGTAGATTACAACAAAAGTAAAGTATGCACCAAGAAGAGAACATGACAATTTTATAGTGGCTCAATTGTCTGACCTACATCCACTCCTGATACCTCCTCTAATGTGGTCATCGGTTTTCACAATTGATCTTTCTTGAAGGGCAAAGATCAATTACCCGTTTACAAAACTTTCATAGGTGGCTCACTCTCCTTTTACAAACTTTCACACATAGAAATGATGGAGGTGAACTCTCAAACTTTACAAGCTATTTAATTATAGTTTCGGTACAGTTCTTATCTCTTCTTTATGTTTTACCGGTTGAGAAGTAATGGGTATTTATAGCCCTCAATTGGCTTCATAATTGGAGCCAAATAGTATCACATCCCCAGTTTTCGGGGTACTAGCAATACCATTACCATTATTGGGAGGTACCACCACCATTATTGGGCGGTACCTTCACTTGCAGATTAACACTAGGCGGTGCTACTGCTTGATAGAGTCTCGAGCTCTAGCGGTACCACCACTTGATAGCATTAACTATCGGCGAT
The DNA here is from genome assembly GCF_036884655.1 of Musa acuminata AAA Group. Taxonomy (NCBI): domain Eukaryota; kingdom Viridiplantae; phylum Streptophyta; class Magnoliopsida; order Zingiberales; family Musaceae; genus Musa; species Musa acuminata. Next base: position 27,891,093 of record NC_088346.1, read on the forward strand.
ACCATCGCCCAGGCTTCTTGGAGACTGAGCCCTGGGCAATTCCATTGCGGATTTCCGATAATCTCTCGGTAATCTTCCAACAGACTCCTAGCAAGCTCCTAGACTTCACTATGATCTTCTTGGTGAGTTTCAATGAGCTTCTTTGGCAAGCTCCTGGACTTCTTGGCCAATTTCGGTGGTACTTCTAATGAGCTTCCGAACTCCCAACGAATTCTCGAACTCCCAATGAATTCTCGATTTTGACTATGGAACTTCATTTTGCTTTATGCCTTGATTGCTATCATAGTTAATCTTGCACAATTATCTCAATATATAGATTGGATCAAATAATTTTTTAATTGATTTCATCATCAAAATCTGAGATTTAACAGATTCAGGGATATATGATCTCCCTAAGCAACATAATCATTCATATACGTAGTTTTAAGTTTCACGATTTTTACGCACCAATCTTCGCACGATGACGGACACATCTTTGAAAAATTGGGGAATTTATTTTCAATGTTCTTCTGCTGTACATGTGATATCACCCCTAGATTTTCCAATAGTGGTATCAGAGCCAGGTTGTTCATGCGATAGATTGGTTTTGAACTGCGTGTGTTGTGTTTAACAAAAAGTTTTAGATGTCAAAATCATTGACACAAAAGCAAGAGAGGCTAGCAACTATTGTTGCCCTTATTGTCGTCGTAGAGGTGGCCAAACGCTGCTTGTAGCAATGGTCGTTTGTGTGTAGGCGATTGGCTACTAGTTCTATCCTTTTTGTCCAAATTCCTAAAATACCCATCATAATTCAAAAAAATTCTACATATCCCTGATTTTCGAAAATATTAATTAATTAAAAATTTAATTGATTATTATTATTATTATCTAGTAGTCTTACATGATGATGTGTACATGTGATATATGATGTGTGGACAGATGATCATAGACCGTGTGATGTATGTACTTTTGATTATTATTATTGGGGCCTATGAGCCTCCATTTTATTTCTCGTTTATTATCAGGCCTGAGTGTCTATGATACTGATTGGAGATGCGTCGAGATACTGATAGAATTGACAAGGACGAGATGGATGATCATAGGGCATAGAGGTGCATCGCTGCACATATAGATCTTGATGTGAGTGATTAGACTCATTGGCGTAGGCTTCATTACATTAGGCTGTGGTCCATTATCATCTAGCGTGATTGCTCATGTAATGTGTGATTGCTTATACACCTACTAGATATACATATATATTTGCATGCGATGTAGATATATATTAAATATGTATGTGTGTGACATGTAATATTAGGAGACCAAATCAAAAACCCTTTTATCGATAATATTAAGTTGGTAAATGTGATGTAATTATATTGACTCACGTGGCCTTCTATCGTTATAGGTAAGGATCGATTCTCTATGCAGGTTGAGTTGGTCGAGTCCCTCGAGGATCACCTATATTGTGATTCGCTATCTTACCTATGACATAGAGATGTCATTAGTGACTTGAGGACGTGGTATCCTTAGTCGAGTCCCTCGAGGGTATATCATCGAATCAGACTCATCTTGTAATGGTGGTATTGACTTATCTGAACATCATGATTGGTCGAGTCTCTTGAGACCATGGTGGTTCGGAGACCGAACAAGACGAGAATTACAATGAGTTGTGATCGGTAAGAGTTGCCTACCTTTTAGGCTTAATGTGATTTGTTGAGGGTAACATCCCTCATTTTGTAAGGGCTTATTTGTAATATAGGGACCTAAATTTAAATATTAGAAATATGATATGATTTGTGAAAGATTCAAATTAGGTTTCTTTTTTAAAAAAATGGCGGACATGTGTCACTAGCTAACCTAAGGTTGGTGCCACCTATGTTTGTTCTAAGGATGACACATAGGCTTCTTTCATGCATGCTTTTCGCCTTATAATTCTTGTATTAGCCAAAACTAAGTAATTAGATGAGAGATTAAAGGAAAACTTAACAAAGGAGAGATACTTACTAAAGCCAACGTGGGTTTGAGAGGAGAAGGGAAGAGGAATTGAAGTAGAAGAAGGAGAAGAACCTTTGCTTTGCTTGAGGTTTTGCATCAATTCCCCACATTTGGGAATCAATCTTTTCTAAGACAAGTGTTCTAACCCCTTCCTATAGAAATCTTGATCTCGGATTTTATCTTAATTATGAAAACTTTGGAAGATTTTGGCTTCGTACTTCATATTTCTATCGTTTGGGAATAAAACTGTGAATCTGGAATTTTTTGAGATTTGACCTTTCTGTATTTTTCTAGCCATAACTTTCTGCATAGATTCTTGATTTTCGAAAATCTAAATGCATCCAGAAAAATAGACTCGTAGCTCTTTCTTTTATACTAAGATTGATAAATTTAGAGTCTATTTACCTACTAAAACTGTTATTTCAATTGACCCTATGGAATCTGTAAAATAGAGACTGACTATTTTAACCTTTCAGTACTCTCTTATATCTCTTTGTTCAGAATACTGATTTATGTGAAACATGATTTATTGGAAACTAGACACATAAATCATTTTGTGTATATTTGATTTGAATGTTTTGGGGCATACATTCCAATTGAGTCATCTATTCTAATTAACTTTATGAATTTTGTAAAATAGAGATAATATTCTCTGACCTTTGGTTACTAAATTGTTTATAACTCTTTGTTGAAAACTCCTTTCATACAAAACTTAAGTTTTCTAAATCTAGACTGATACATCTTTCAAATAACTCTAATTTTGTACAATTTAGAGTATAATTGGTTATACAAATAATTCATGAAATATGCCTCTCAAATTATGTCAGAATCCTACCTCTCAAAAATAATTGAAAAAGAAAGGATCATACCTCTCCTCGGCTATCCTTTTCTCAGTATCATCTCCTCGGAAGTCCTCTCCTCAATCTTCCCATTGTTAGGCTCGATGATAAATGAGGGAGGAGTAGTCTCCTTTATATAAGAGAAGATGAGATCTCCCAAAAAGATAAGTAATAATTTAATTCTTATTTTTAATTTATTTTTATTTTCCTATCACACACAAAGAGAGAAATATAATATTCATTTCTTATAGTTCACATATGAAAATGGAATGTAAACTATTTACTTCCTAAAAATCAAATCACTCATTAGGAAATAAATTAATTAATAATTTAATTGATTAGTAGAATTTCTAACTTATCCACGTGATTAAGGTAACCAAATTTAATCATTTATTTAACTATAACACACAAACATAGAAGTTAAAAATAAAGAAATGCAATATTTATTGTAATTATTTATGTTAAGGGTGAAATTATCGGTGATTACATAAGTTACTCGAGAAGGACTTCGAGATAACTAGATAGACTGGTGTGCTATATACTTGTCTATATGATGGATGCAGTTGATCTCATAGCTACTCGTATGGGGAGACTACGAAAATAATACAAGTGCTCATTGGAGAAAGAGTTCGTAGTCCCAATAGTGTATGGTTGATGATCGATCCGCTTACGGAATATTGGATGGTTGATGATGCCTTCTTATTAGACAGTGATTTCGCAGTCCCAATAGTGTATGTGGTCCTTATACGTGAGACATTAAGGATATCATGTATAAGTACTCCATTCTTTGATACTGGACTTATAGGTCTGGAGGTTCCAAATTTAGAACAACCGGTCATCGGGAGTGGTAACAAACCTTATAAGGACTATTGAATGTCGATAAAGGATCATCCACTCTCATTGTCATAAGATAAATATCTCATATATTCTTGCTTTGACAAATCCCTAGCTAGGGTTATTCGGATTGAGAGAGAAAGAGTTCTCCAGGAGAATTCGATTAAAGCTCGACTCGAGTAGAAACCGTATGGGTTTGATAGCACCATTTTCGGTATACAGTCTCTATGATATTAGATAGATGAGGGACTATAGGTATATGGTAATTGAGGATAGACAAGTTTAATGAGTTGGATTCTCCTGTATCATCTAGGTAATACGACATAGTGGATTAGTACGTTCATAGTCGATGAGTCGAATGATTATGGATATAATAATTCTTTGAGCGAGAAGGAGTTTTGATAGGAATGACTCATGGCCAGCTTGATATTGGGCCTAGAGGATCACATACATATGGTAGCCGTTGCGATGAGTAGAGGTTTGGATATGAGATATCCACTAAAGCCCCTATCTTACTGGATATCCAATAAGCCTCTAAATTATTGGATCCTATGGATAAGATCCAATAAGAGTCAATGAGAGATTATTGGATAGAGAACTACTAATCTAAGAGGCTTAGGTAGTTGGATGGAGATCTAATATCCAATAGGGCAGGATCCATTAGGGTTAAGTTGATATGGGACCTCTATAAATAGGAGGGAACCAATGGTTCATAGGCTAGAGCCTCTTTGGGTTGTCATCTCCTATTCTCCTCCCTTTCTCCTCCTTAGATGGCAGGCCTGAAGATTTGAGGAACATTGTCATAGCCTTACTGTGTAGATTACCACTAGATATGAGGACACAAGACCTCCTTCACCCTCTCTTAGAAATATGTAGGGATTCAAGGATATACGATCTCACTAGGTAACACAATCTTTTATATATGCAGTTTTAAGTTTCATAGTTTTTGCGCACCAATCTTCGCACGACGACGATCACATCTTTGGAAAATTGGGGATTTTATTTTTAATGTTCTTCCACTATACATGTGATGTCGCCCCTAGATTTACCAACAAAAACAATATGAATAGATTCTTATATAACTAAAGTTCTTTTATTAAAGACACGAAAAGCTTTAGACATAGAGAAATAACCAAGAAAAATGCCTTCATCGGATTTTACATCAAATTTTCCTAAGGCATCTTTTTTATTTAAAATAAAACATTTACAATCGAAAATAATTCATAGGGAGTTTTGGAAAGTAATGGTCTTACGAGAACCCTATTCATGACATAGCATGCCATGTTAACATGGTTCTTGCCATTTCTTATAAACTCCTATTTTTTCTCTCAACAACTCAATTTTGTTTAGGGTTTTTTGGAGTAGACAAGTTGTGATTATTCTCATTTAAATCATAAAAGTTTTTAAAATCATGGTTTTAAAATTTACCACCATGATCACTTCAAATAGAGACAATCATAAAACCCTTTTCGTTTTACACTAATCTACAAAATTTTGAAAAATATTTAAAGCAATCACTTTTATGTGCCAAGAAGTATGTCCAAGTATATCTACTATAATCATCAATAATTACAAAGACATATTTACTACCTCCTAGGCTTGTTGTATCAATTGATCCAAATAAATCTATATGGATCAATTGTAGTGGTCCAGAGGTGCTTATTTGATTCTTTGATTTGAAACTACTTTTTATTTTTTTTCGTAGTTAGTATGCATCACAAACTTTATCTTTGACAAATTTAATTTTGGGTAGACTGTTACAAGTTCTTTATGTTAGGATCGAGAGCACTAAGAGGGGGGGGGGGTGAATTAGTGCAGCGGAAATCTTACAGCGATTAAAAACCAAAAGCTGCGTTCGTTCAATAAAAACTATTATGATGCAAAAGCTAATTCTCAGTTTGTATGAAAGCGCAGTTTGCGTCTAAGCACAGATTGCGTCTAAGCGCAGTTTGCGTCTAAGCGCAGTTTGCGTCTAAGCGCAGTTTTGCGTCTAAGTGCAGATTTACGTCTAAACGCAGTTTTACGTCTAAACGTAGTTTTACGTCTAAACGCAGATTTACGTCTAAACTCAGATTTACGTCTAAACTCAGATTTACGTCTAAACGCAGTTTTACGTCTAAACGCAGATTTACGTCTAAACGCAGTTTTACGTCTAAACGCAGATTTACGTTTAAACGCAGATTTACGTCCAAACGCAGTTTTACGTCTAGACGCAAATTTACGTCTAAACTTTGAAACTCATTTGTATACTCGCAGCAGGCAGTATGCAATTGAAATCAAGATGTAAACATGAACTGAGATCTGATGATTGTGCGAGGAAAGCCGATTTACGTCTGAATGCAGTTTTACGTCTAAATGTTGAAACTCGTTCGTAAAATTGTAGAGGACAGTTTGCAGTTATCAATAGGATCAAAATGTAAGTGTGTACTGCAAAGAAGCTCGTTCGTAAAAGCACGGAAGACAGTTCTGCAGAATCAAACGTAAACTGTAATGTATGAAAATACGAATTTACGTCTGAATGCAGATTCGGAAGAACAGCACTTAGAACTTGTTCGTGAAAGCGCAGAGAGCAGTAGTAATGAAGGAGGTTTGCAGTAATGATAGAGTGCTAAAAAATAAACGCAAACCAGAGATTTAGAGTGGTTCGGTCAGCCTTGACCTACTCCACTTTTGGCTTCCTCCACCGACGAGGTTGCCGACGTCAACTAGGGGCCTTCCTTCAATAGGCGAAGGCCAAACTGCCCTTTTACAATTTCTCTCCTTTTGACAGGCTCAGGAGACAACCTTTACAGACCTTTCTCTCCTCACTTTACAACTGAAAACTTGAAGAACAGAAGGAGGAGACTTAAAGGCTTTACAACACTTTTGAGCTCTTAGAATCACAGAAAAGATCAAGATTTCGGTGTAGGTCTGTATCTTTTCAGTGCTGAATGGGTGGGGTATTTATAGGTCCCAACCCAATTCAAAATTCGAGCTCAAAACGATCAAATCGATCAAATCCCAGAATTCTGGGATCAGGCGGTTGCACCTCTTGACTGGAGAGGTGGCACCGCCTGGCAGAGCTCAAAGACTGAGCTCAGGCGATTGCTCCTCTCTGCCAGAGCTCGAAGACTGAGCTCGATGGTTGCATCACCTGGTAGAGCTCGAAGACTGAGCTCGGTGGTTGCACCGCCTGGCAGAGCTCGAAGTCTGAGCTCGGTGGTTGCATCACCTGGCAGAGCTCGAAACTGAGCTCAGGCTGATGCACCTCTCTGCCAGAGCTCGAAGACTGAGCTCGGTGGTTGCATCACCTAGCAGAGCTCGAGACTGAGCTCAGGCTGATGCACCTCTCTGCCTGAGCTCGAAGACTGAGCTCGGTGGTTGCATCGCCTGGCAGAGCTCGAAACTTGAGCTCTGGCGGTGCAACCTCTTGACAGAGGAGGTTGCACCGCCCAGTCTAGCTCGAAGACTGAGCTCTGGGCGGTTGCACCTCTTGGCTGGGGCGGTTGCACCTCCCAGCCTCGCAGCCCTGGCGGTTGCACCTCCTGGCTGGGGCGGTTGCACCTCCCAACCTCATAGCCCTGGCGGTTGCACCTCCTGGCTGGGGCGGTTGCACCTCCTGGTGCAATCAGGGTCCGAATGGTTCGCTCCATTCGGCCCAATTTGAATCTTTTCAGGGGCCCAATTGCCCCAAGATTAAGCTAATGGGATCACCTCCCATTTTCATGCTTAATCATCATGCTAACTACGATTAACTCTAAGACAACTTCTGCAGCTTTGCTCCGATGCGTCAATCGCTTCTTCCGGCGAGTTTCCGGCCAACTTCCGTCGATCATCCGATAAACCCTCGGTGATCCTTCTGCGGACATCCGGCATACTCCTGGACTTTGCGACGATCCACTTGGCGAGTTCCGACGAGCTTCGCTTGGCAAGCTTCTGGACTTCTCGGATCTGTTCTCGCTGAACCTCCGACGACCGTCCGAACTTCCGTCGAACTCTCGAACTCCCAACGTGATCATGATCTTGACTCCGGCGCAACACCTGCTGCTTGTCTTACTTTCATCGTAGTTAATCCTGCACAACAAAACAAAACTTCGATCGAGACAATTAATCCTAAGCAATTAACCAAGTTGTCCGACATGTCATTGGTCCCTCGATGCTTCGTCCGATTCTTCGGCGCATCGTCCTCTTCTGCAGCCTATTGCCCAATCGGCCAGTCGACTCCGCAACTCCGATATCCTTGGCACAATACCCGCTCTTCTTGGCCCGATGCCCGAGTCCACGGCCCGAAGCCTTCTGTCGATACGTCGACCGATCCACCGGCCCGACGTCCAATCTTCTGACATGTTCCTTCGGCACAACATGATTTTCCTGCTTTAATTGTCTCATCCTGGTCGAAGCATCCTGCGTCACTCAAAACGCAGATTAAATCATAAACATATATCAAGTAGTTTCATCATCAAAATACGAGATTCAACAATCTCCCCCTTTTTGATGATGACAACCACTTGATGACGGAGTTAAACTTAACTCCCGGAGTTTAAACAAACTCCCCCTATCAATATGCCATATTGATAGAACCTTGAATTCAAACTGAATTCAAGTCATTGCAATATTCATCATGAATACTTGCAACACGTCAACATGAACATATGCATAAACTTTATGCATCACATGTCATGTCATCAACATACTTTCATCAACATACTTCTCCCCCTTTGTCATCAACAAAAAGGAGAAGTATCACAATCAAGTGTTTGTGATATATTGGTTCTACTCTTTGCATGAAAAACATAGTATCAAGTTTTATCATCATGCAATCTTGGAGCTAGAAGATTTAGCAAGTGTTATATCATGCTTAGAACATTCATGCTATCAAGTTTTAGATATTCAAGTTTTATAACATATAAGATAGCACTTTTGGTAATGTTCAAGATAGCAAGTTCTATATCATGCAAGCTAGCAAATTAGAGATGTTCAAGAAGGCAACTCTTGCTTCTTGAAAATTTTGCTCACTTTGCTAGATGCGCAAGTTAGCATTTTTGCCTCTTGAGATAGGCAAGATAGCATATTTGCTTCTTTTGAGATAGCAACTTTTTGCTTCTCTTTAGACCAACAAACTAGCAATTTTTACGATGTACAAGTTTCACAATATACAAGCTAGCAAAAAACTTCGAAAGCAAATGCAAGATAACTTTCTTGTGTAGGCTCATGATTATTGCTTCCTATTGTAATGTGCAAGTTGCAAGTCTTGCTTCTTGAGATATTCAAGATGGTGATGTTCAAGAAGACAACTTTTGCTTCTTGAAATAAGCAAGTTAGCAATCTTTGCTACTTACGATAGGCAAGATAGCAATCAAGTTTTTGCATCTTCTTGACTTGTGCAAACTAGCTATCTCCCCCTTTGTCATTGTCAACAAGGGAAAAACCCTTTACATCAATTTCTAAATCATGACAAAGGTAAGTAATCATTCTTATTTGTGCATCATTATAGTTTCAATGCACAAATTCATTAACATTACATTTCAAAAAATTTATGCATGATACTGAAAAATCAATCATCATCATGAGCATATCAAACATGATATTCAAGCATTCATGATATATCATTTTGGCAGCATGATCATAGATATTCAAACGATGGTATCTAGAATTCATTACATCCTATTATGCATGATCATTAACTCCTCATTTGTATTTCATGCATTATTTCATTTCATCTCATAAGGAATATCAAGAAGAGTTATTGGATGATGAGATAAATATTTTATGAATACACAGAATATCATAAGTGTTTCATGTATTCATATTATCACATGAAGCATATTATCATTTTTAAGATTCATAACATGAATAACGTTATTACTATTTCATCAAAATCAGTTTCGAGATTCACATAATATCATGAAATCATTAATCTCGATAAAATGGGAAAAACATTTTCTTTTTAAGTGATTCTTTTAACACATCATAAAAAAGAAAAACTCATTCATAATTCAAGTGATTTACAAGATATCATAAATGAATTTATCACTTGTATTTCACCAAAATCGAGAACTCTAGAGTTAGAAAATGATTGAAGCATTTAATCTGATTGAAGAATGATTCATATTTAAAGTGTAGCATTTGTCAAATCTGAAATCATCAAGTATAAATTTAATATTTTCATTGCAACATTAAGCAAGGTTTCATTGAACATAATTTTGAATGATTCTTATAAATGCCTAAAACTTCTTTAGTTTTAATTTATGATTGACTTTATAATAGCATGCTCAAATCTTTATTCTTATGTCAAAACCATACATTATATTTAATAAACAAAGAAAATAAAAAATATCAAGCCTTCCAGACAAAAGCCATGTATCGTCATTGAAAAGCAATATGGAAATCATCAAAATATACATTCTTGCTTCTCAAGCACATAAATAAGATTAATCTCACTAGGTGTAAAATCATTAGATTTCTATCTTGCATTAACATAAGACATGCAATTTTCATTATCATTTTCAAGATTACAAGCATGATCATATTTTTGCATTTTCATTGTTAAATTATTAAAAATATAATTTTCAAGAAAATTTAAAGAAAAAGAAAAATGCATCATGAAAAGCATCATGTAATTTCGAAGTAAATTAGGGGGATTTTGATTACCTCATCATTGTAGGCTGTTAAGGCGTAGTTTGCCGCCTTACTTTTGTTGACTTTCTCTTCTTCGGAGGAGCTCGATTCATCCCAATTTTTGTTCTTCTTCTTGCGTTTAAAGCAAGTAGTTTGATTCTTTTTGCTTTTTAATTTTCGTTTCATCTGTAGTTTAAGTTCACCATCACTTGAGCTTATGCTCGAGTGGTCTTCAAATGTTCTATGTCCCAAATCCTTCCTGTTCTTTGGAAGGTGGTTCTCAAGTTCTTCACGTGCATTGCACGTCATTTCATATGTGATCAATGAACCAATTAGTTCTTCAAGTGGAAATTGGTTCAAGTTTTTCGATTCTTGAATAGCAGTTACTTTTGAATCCCAAGTTTTAGAAAGTGAGCGCAAAACTTTGTTAACGAGTTCAAAATCCGAAAAGCTTTTACCAAGTGATTTTAAACCATTGACGACATCCGTAAAACGGGTGTACATGTCAACAACGGTTTCACTTGGTTTCATATGAAAAAGCTCGAAATCAAGCAGTAAAATATTAACTTTCGAGTCTTTGACTCTACTAGTTCCCTCGTGCGTGATTTCAAGAGTGCGCCAAATATCGAAAGCCGTTTCGCACAAAGAAACCCGATTGAACTCATTTTTGTCCAAAGCGCAAAATAAGGCATTCATAGCCTTTGCGTTTAAAGAAAAATACTTTTTCTCCAAATCCGACCATTCGTTCATCGGTTTGGAGGGAAGTTGAAAACCATTTTCAATGATACTCCATAAATCCAGATTTAGAGAAATCAAGAAAACTCTCATTCGAGTTTTCCAATAAGTGTAGTCCAATCCGTTAAAGAACGGTGGACGAAAGACCGAAAAGCCCTCTTGAAGAGTCATTTCTCTCGGGTGTAAATCCGAAATGTGAAATACCCCGCTCTGATACCAATTGTTAGGATCGAGAGCACTAAGAGGGGGGGGGGGTGAATTAGTGCAGCGGAAATCTTACAGCGATTAAAAACCAAAAGCTGCGTTCGTTCAATAAAAACTATTATGATGCAAAAGCTAATTCTCAGTTTGTATGAAAGCGCAGTTTGCGTCTAAGCGCAGATTGCGTCTAAGCGCAGTTTGCGTCTAAGCGCAGTTTGCGTCTAAGCGCAGTTTGCGTCTAAGCGCAGTTTTGCGTCTAAGTGCAGATTTACGTCTAAACGCAGTTTTACGTCTAAACGCAGTTTTACGTCTAAACGCAGATTTACGTCTAAACTCAGATTTACGTCTAAACTCAGATTTACGTCTAAACGCAGTTTTACGTCTAAACGCAGATTTACGTCTAAACGCAGTTTTACGTCTAAACGCAGATTTACGTTTAAACGCAGATTTACGTCCAAACGCAGTTTTACGTCTAGACACAGATTTACGTCTAAACTTTGAAACTCGTTTGTATACTCGCAGCAGGCAGTATGCAGTTGAAATCAAGATGTAAACATGAACTGAGATCTGATGATTGTGCGAGGAAAGCCGATTTACGTCTGAATGCAGTTTTACGTCTAAATGTTGAAACTCGTTCGTAAAATTGTAGAGGACAGTTTGCAGTTATCAATAGGATCAAAATGTAAGTGTGTACTGCAAAGAAGCTCGTTCGTAAAAGCACGGAAGACAGTTCTGCAGAATCAAACGTAAACTATAATGTATGAAAATACGAATTTACGTCTGAATGCAGATTCGGAAGAACAGCACTTAGAACTTGTTCGTGAAAGCGCAGAGAGCAGTAGTAATGAAGGAGGTTTGTAGTAATGATAGAGTGCTAAAAAATAAACGCAAACCAGAGATTTAGAGTGGTTCGGTCAGCCTTGACCTACTCCACTTTTGGCTTCCTCCACCGACGAGGTTACCGACGTCAACTAGGGGCCTTCCTTCAATAGGCGAAGGCCAAACTGCCCTTTTACAATTTCTCTCCTTTTGACAGGCTCAGGAGACAACCTTTACAGACCTTTCTCTCCTCACTTTACAACTAAAAACTTGAAGAACAGAAGGAGGAGACTTAAAGGCTTTACAACACTTTTGAGCTCTTAGAATCACAGAAAAGATCAAGATTTCGGTGTAGGTCTGTATCTTTTCAGTGCTGAATGGGTGGGGTATTTATAGGTCCCAACCCAATTCAAAATTCGAGCTCAAAACGATCAAATCGATCAAATCCCAGAATTCTGGGATCAGGCGGTTGCACCTCTTGACTGGAGAGGTGGCACCGCTTGGCAGAGCTCAAAGACTGAGCTCAAGCGATTGCTCCTCTCTGCCAGAGCTCGAAGACTGAGCTCGATGGTTGCATCACCTGGCAGAGCTCGAAGACTGAGCTCGGTGGTTGCACCGCCTGGCAGAGCTCGAAGTCTGAGCTTGGTGGTTGCATCACCTGGCAGAGCTCGAAACTGAGCTCAGGCTGATGCACCTCTCTGCCAGAGCTCGAAGACTGAGCTCGGTGGTTGCATCACCTGGCAGAGCTCGAGACTGAGCTCAGGCTGATGCACCTCTCTGCCTGAGCTCGAAGACTGAGCTCGGTGGTTGCATCACCTGGCAGAGCTCGAAACTTGAGCTCTGGCGGTGCAACCTCTTGACAGAGGAGGTTGCACCGCCCAGTCTAGCTCGAAGACTGAGCTCTGGGCGGTTGCACCTCTTGGCTGGGGCGGTTGCACCTCCCAGCCTCGCAGCCCTGGCGGTTGCACCTCCTGGCTGGGGCGGTTGCACCTCCCAACCTCACAGCCCTGGCGGTTGCACCTCCTGGCTGGGGCGGTTGCACCTCCTGGTGCAATCAGGGTCCGAATGGTTCGCTCCATTCGGCCCAATTTGAATCTTTTCAGGGGCCCAATTGCCCCAAGATTAAGCTAATGGGATCACCTCCCATTTTCATGCTTAATCATCATGCTAACTACGATTAACTCTAAGACAACTTCTGCAGCTTTGCTCCGATGTGTCAATCGCTTCTTCCGGCGAGTTTCCGGCCAACTTCCGTCGATCATCCGATAAACCCTCGGTGATCCTTCTGCGGACATCCGGCATACTCCTGGACTTTGCGACGATCCACTTGGCGAGTTCCGACGAGCTTCGCTTGGCAAGCTTCTGGACTTCTCGGATCTGTTCTCGCTGAACCTCCGACGACCGTCCGAACTTCCGTCGAACTCTCGAACTCCCAACGTGATCATGATCTTGACTCCGGCGCAACACCTGCTGCTTGTCTTACTTTCATCGTAGTTAATCCTGCACAACAAAACAAAACTTCGATCGAGACAATTAATCCTAAGCAATTAACCAAGTTGTCCGACATGTCATTGGTCCCTCGATGCTTCGTCCGATTCTTCGGCGCATCGTCCTCTTCTGCAGCCTATTGCCCAATCGGCCAGTCGACTCCGCAACTCCGATATCCTTGGCACAATACCCGCTCTTCTTGGCCCGATGCCCGAGTCCACGGCCCGAAGCCTTCTGTCGATACGTCGACCGATCCACCGGCCCGACGTCCAATCTTCTGACATGTTCCTTCGGCACAACATGATTTTCCTGCTTTAATTGTCTCATCCTGATCGAAGCATCCTGCGTCACTCAAAACGCAGATTAAATCATAAACATATATCAAGTAGTTTCATCATCAAAATACGAGATTCAACACTTTAGTTGTAATTTTTGAAATTAGTTTCATACTTATATGGCCTAATCTTCTATGTCAAAACCATGCATCATCATTTAAAACCAAAAAGTAAGTTTCATTACAAAACTCATCAAGATCAATAGTATAGATATTGTTGGTCTTTAAGGCAATCAAAGATATATTTATGTGTGGTATTTCTATAATGCAAGCATTAGATTTAAATTTGATGTTGTAACCTTTATCATGCAATTAACTAATGCTTACCAAGTTATGCTTTAAACCATCTACTAATAAAATGTTTTCATTTAAAAGGTTTGATTTATTACCTATATTTTTTTCCAATAATTTTTCATTTGTTGTTGTCTCCAAAGTTGACAAATCCTTCGTCATGGGTATAGAGCTTAGAGAAGTGTGTTGGATCTCTAGTCATATGCCTTGAGCATCCACTATCAAGATACCATCCCTTGCTCCTAGCTTATAATTGTAGACATATCTACAAGAAAGTGGGTTTTCTTTTAGATACCCAATTAACCTTCAGTTCCTCATAAATAGATCTATCTATCATTGAGTGATTTATGATTCCTTTGGAAACTCAAACTGATTTGTGTAGACTATACCTTTTAAATTAATATTTGTAGGAAAAATGACTATATTTTTCATAAAAATTATATTTTTCTCTAGGTGAGACATGTAATGTAGGTTATTTAATGAAGATAGTTGGCTTTTGTTGAGTGTTACTCACAAAGCCAATTCCTTCTTTTCTACGAACATGACCATTTTTAGTAAGGATCATTTTAGAGATTTATTACCAATTTTAAATTTTTTTAATATTTCTTGTAGTAAGATATTTTCTTTTTTAAGTGAATCTATCCCATCATACTTAGTGCAAGAAGCTAACATACTATCATCATGCTCATTTTTTAACTTATCAAATTCACTAACAAGAGAAGTATGCTCCTTTTTTCACAGCTTATATTTTTTACCAACTAGTTTACATTCATCATATAGGTCACTAAAAGCGATAAGTAAATCATCATAACCTAAATGAGATTTGATTGAGTCACTTACCTCATCATTGAGTGCCATTAGAGCATAGTTAGCAACTTCTTCTTTATTAGTTGGCTCTATTGAATCTCGGATTTTGATGATGAAACCAATTGATAGTGTTTATGATTTGATTTATGTTTTGAGTGTCGTAGGAAGCTATGATCAGGGAGAGATAATTTAAGTAGGAAGAATCATATTGGGCCGGAGTGGAACATGTCAGAAGATTAGATGTCGAGCCGAAGGATCGGTCGACGTATCGGCAAAAGGCTTCGGGCCATGGGTTCAAGCATTGAGCCAAGAAGAGTGAAAATTACGCCTAGGAAATCAGAGTTACGGAGGTCATTTGTCCAATTGGGCAATAGGCCTCAAAAGAGAATGATGCATCAAAGAATCAAACAAGACGTCGATGAACCAATGACATGCCAGATAACATTTGATTTAGCTTTGTAATAATTGTCTAGACCAAAGTAGGTTTTATGTATAATTGGGTTAGAATTGAGCCAAATCAATTAGGGGCCAATTGGGTACAAGTTTGGGTTATGTTGGGCTAAGTGAAAGGCTCAAACAATGACCCAACAAGTGGAACCATTGGTGGCACAGTCTTCGAGACTATATTAGGCAATCGTACCACCAGTCTAGGCGGTGGTATTGCCTAGTGGCTGGGTGTCAAAAGGTGGTACCGTCAGACTAAACGATGGTACCACTAAACTAAGTGGTGGTACCGCTAGACTAGGTGGTGTCACGCCCCTCAAAATATCCATGATTTTTAAAATTTTCGTCACAGACCAATCCAGGATCCAAACTAACGTTTGAGGACACTGAAAACATTCTATTCATATTCACATCCATAAAACCTGTGCAGTTTATAATCATATATCACATCACTCGATAATTCACATTTATGGCAACCCAAGCCAACTTGACAAACATGAACAACATTTATAAATCCACAAGCTAAATAAATTATACAATCAGAACTCCAACTATTCACCACAAGTTCATATCACCATAAATTAGACTTAACATTCTGAAATTCCAAATAAGAGAGATCTCCTAACACTTTGACACAGTATATCCATTTCGGTTCATCGACAACATTTCATTACATACAAGACATACTTATACAACAATATCGTAATAACCAACCAGACTTGCCCATTATTCTGAATAGCTATCCACTGCCTCAGCCCAAATCAAACATCTCGAAGAGTGACAAGCTGACCTGAAAGATTTATATAACAACGGAGTGAGCCAAAAACGACTCAGCAAGTGACAAAGCATATTCAGAACAAAAGGAACGGTTTCAAACGAGTAATGTATCATAATGCAAGGCAGAATACAAGAATTCTCAAGGATACCATCTCAATAGATACCAAATCATACGTATCATGTCATTCAAAACATATTTGATCCATAACGAATGGGGCATAGAGTAATTGGAACATATCAATGGCAGATAGGACATTTCAGAACATATCAGTTCATAGCAAATGGAGCACAGAGTAATTAGAGCATATCAATGGCATATGAAATGTTCCGGAGCATATCAACGGCATATGGAACATTTCGAAGCATATCATCAGTGAATGAAGCATTTCAGAGCATATCAAACTCATATGTCGTACAGAATCTCAAACGTCGTCCTTGACGTTGCAATCATATCATAACTATCTAGAGCACGAACAGAAATAACTCACCAAAACTCTGGATGTCATTCAAACATATAGAGGGTGTAGTGGGATCTCAGTCAGCAATATCCCACAAAGCGGGACCCCACAAAGCGGGCAAATCGCGCATACCAGAATATCCCACAAAGCGGGACCCCACAAAGCGGGCAAATCAGCGCATACCTTTTACCATTTCTGGCAAAGGTCCAGACGATCCCACACACCAGAGTACAAAAGGACAGTTTCAACAATAAGTAGCATATATCGGAAGCACACGCGGAAAAACAAACGTACATGTGCCTTTACGAGTCAATCCGAAGTAAGCAATAATCTTTCACAAGTATATTCAGATTTGAAGGGAATTGAAAGCAAGGGCACATATGGAATCCAAGCAATCACAAATAACTCAATTCAATAAGAAGATTAGATAAATTCAATGTCAAAATGAATGAACTGGAATAGGCACATATCGGGAGCAAATGCGGAACAATGGAATATACATGTGCCTATATGGGTCGATACGATATAGCATAAACGTTCCACAATGGTTTTCAAGAATGCAATAATTTTAAGGACAAGAGTATACAAGAACTCAAAGCAGTAATATAAAGCTCAATTGAATAAGAAAGCTAAAGGATATCAACTTCCAAAGGAATGAAACCAGAATATGAGAAATCGACCAAAGCTCGATTTCTGGCAGAATACAAGAGGCACATTGAACAAATGATTCAAACTATCAATCGTGCTCCAATTTACTCAGAAATAATCATTGGATAATACTTTCAGATAAGACAGGCTTCATAGGAATTGAACTGTCCAACAGAGAGAGTTACAAATAATTTGGTAAGCAAGTGTCGTAGAACAAAATCTCTGTTGGCAGAATTCATAATGTCAGATTCAACAGATAACTGGGCAGGTGTTTGGATTCCAAATCTTTCAATCCATATATCAAAGAAAGGTCTACGAGTCTAGTTTCCAATGAAATCAGTTTTGAACAAATCAGAGTTTCCAACAAAGACTTATAGGCAGCTCGGTATCAAAAGGTCAGAATCTCAAAAGTTGCACAGATTCGAATCGTTACGTTTAAACAGGAGATATAACAAATGCAAGGCTAGAACAATTCAAAGTTCCTCATATTCAAAGCAAATGTAGAGATAAAAATGGCAGTGAGGAAGATCAGGATACTTGCAATAGAAAGGATCGAAACAAGTGGGAAACTTGCAATAAGGCATATCAGAGCAATTATAGGAGAAACGAACAGGGAACTTGCAATAGAAAGGATTGAAACAAGCGGGAAACTTGCAATAAGAAATATCAAAGCAATTATAGGAGAAACGATCAGGGAACTTGCAATAGAAAGGATTGAAACAAGCGGGAAACTTGCCTTTCAATGATTTCGATCCGAAGATCCAAAGAAGGTGCCAGCTCAAATCCTTCTACTTTTTCTCCGTGTCCTCTCTCTGTTTCGTTTTGTGCTCCCGTTTTCTTCCTTTCTTCGCAACTACATCACGTGTCGAACATCGAGGCACAGTCACCTGCTCTCTCTTACTCTCATTCCTTCTTTTTCTTTCCCAAACGCAGCTGCCACAACCGCCGCCGCTGCCGCTGCCACAATCGCAGCCACGACCGCAACTGCGGTCACAACCGCAGCCCCCTTCCATTGCACTATTTCCTTCTTCCCTTCTCTCGTTCCTACTCTTTCTCTTTCCCAAAAGCAGCTACTGCAGCCACCACCGCTGCCGCAGCTACCGCAGCCAACATTGCAGCCGCAGCCGGAGTCGCAGCCACGGCCGCAGCCACCACACTCGCAGCCTCTTCTTCCTCCCCTGCTCTATTTCCTCTCCTACTTCTCTTCCAACTGCAGCTGCCACTGCCGCAGCTGCCACCCCTTCTCCTCTTCCTCTCTTCTTCCTCTCCTTCCCTTTCTCTTCTTCTTCCTTTCCTTCTCTTCTTTCCCAGCCACAGCTGCAGCTGCCATCACCGCAGCCGCAGCCCCTTCTCCTCTTCCTCTCTTCTTCCTCTCCTTCCCTTTCTCTTCTTCTTCCTTTCCTTTTTCTCTTTCCCTGCCACAGCTGCAGCTGCCATCGCCGCAGCCGCAGCCCCTTCTCCTCTTCCTCTCTTCTTCCTCTCCTTCCCTTTCTCTCTTCTTCCTTTCCTTTTTCTCTTCCTCTTTCCCTGCCATAGCTGCAGCTGCCACAACCGCAGCCGCAGCTACTTCTTTCCCTTCTCCTCTTCCTTCTCCTTCCTTTCTTCTTCTTCTCTCCCCGCTGCAACTGCTGCAGTCGCGGCCGCAGCCACGGCCGCAACCTCTCCCTCCTCCCCTGCTCATCTTCCTCTTCTTCTTCTCTTCCAGCTGCAGCTGCCATCGCCGCAGCTGCAGCCCCTTCTTCCCCGGCGTCACACACACCCTCTCCTCTGTTTCCTCTGCAGGAAACAGAGGTATCACACCTCTTTCTCTTCCTCTTCTTCTTCTTCTCCTCTTCCCCTCTTCCCTTTTCCTCCCCAAGGCCACACATCTCCTCGCTGCAGCCTTGCTGCAGCTATCTTCTTCTTCTTCTTCTTCTTCTTCTTCTTCTTCTTCTTCTTCCCTTTTCATCCTCAACGCCCCACACATCCTCTCCTCTGTTTCCACCTGCGGGAAACAGAGGTGCTGCAGCCCTGGCTGCTGCAGCTGCCTCTCTTTTCCCTCTTCTTCTCCTTCTCTTCTTCTCCTCTACCCTTTTCCTCCCCAAAGCTACACACCTCCTCGCTGCAGCCTTGCCGCAGCTATCCTCCTCTCTTCTTCTTCTTCTTCTTCTTCTTCTTCTTCTTCTCTTCTCCCTCTTCTTCCTCTCTTCTTCTCCCCACGCCCCACAGCTCCTCGCTGCAGCCCTCGCTGCAGCCACCTCCTCTTCTTCTTCTTCTTCTCTTCTCCCTCTTCTTCCTCTCTTCTTCCTCCTCTCTTCTTTTCCCTCTTCTTCTTCTTTTCTTCACTCCTCATGCCCCACCGCTCCTCTCTGTTTCTCGAAGAAACAGAGAGTGCGTGGGAGGCGGTGGGATAATACCGAATTTTCGGTTTTCCCTTTTTTTTTCTTTTTTTTTTTTGCAACTTAGCAGTTTAGTCCTTGTAATTTCTATATTTACATATAGGTCCTCCAATTTACATATAAATCTTTATTAATAATTTTTAAAAGCGAGGGATATTACAGGTGGTGGTACCACCCAATAGCAGAAAGGGCGGTGGTACCACCTAGCACATGTGGTGGTATCGCCAATTCCCCAAAAACTAGGGATGAGACACTTTTTTGCTCTAAGTTTGAATTCACTTGGGGCCTATAAATACCCCTCTCAACCCTGCTCAGATTACACAAGTATAGAGAACTTAAAAGTAGGAAAACACTATAGCAATCACTTAAGAAATCCCCTCATCTAGTTCTAAAGTTGGTATAGGTAAATGGTTGTCTCCTAAACCTGTGAAAAGGAGAAGATGGGTGTAAAAGGGTAGATGATCTTTGCCAGTTGAAATAAGATTGCTAGTGGATGTTGGTGGCCTCGACGAAAGAGGAATAAGGAGTGTATGTAGGTCATGATGACCGAACCACTATAAAACTCAGTTTGCATTTCTGTTTTGCTTTTGATTCCCTTACTACAAACTGTCTTACTTGCTTACTGCTTTCACTATGCTTACAAATTCTTTCAAGTTAAACTCACATTTCCGACACGAGCTTTTATCAAACAAAAGATTTTCGAACCGACGTGGTTTTGCTTTTGATTCCCTTACCACAAACAGCCTTACTTGCTTACTACTTTCACTATGCTTACAAATGCTTTCAAGTTAAACTTACATTTCCGACACGAGCTTTTATCGAACAAAAGAATTTTGAACCGACGTGGTTTTTATCGCTGCACTAATTCACTTCCCCATACCCAACCCCCCCCGCTCTTAGTGTCATTCTTAATCCTAACAACTGGTATTAGAGCTAGTTTTTCTTATTTAGTTTAACACCCAAGAGAATAGGTTTTATTGGATTTCAAGAGGGACTTTCTTTTATTTGTCCTCCTATGTTCAATAGGATGGACTGCTATTGGAAAACTCAAATAAGAGTTTTTTTACTTTTTATTAATTTAAAATTATAGAATATTATTGAAACCATATTTCAAAAGTCTTTTCTTCCAATGAATGATTGGAATGATTTGGAGAAGAAGACTTTCTCTTTAAATGCCAAAGCTATGAATGCTTTGTTTTGTGCATTAGACAAAAATGAATTTAATCATGTTTCTATTTGTGAAACTGTGTATAATATTTGGCACACTCTTGAAATCACACACGAAGGCACTAGTGGAGTTAAAGATTTTAAGATTAATCTTTTGATGCATGATTTTGAGTTGTTTCATATAAAACCAAGTGAAACCATAGAGATATGTATACCCATTTTACAGATGTCATCAATGGTTTAAAAGCTCTTACCAAATATTTTTTAAATTTTGAACTTGTAAATAAAGTTTTACGATCACTTTCTAAAAATTGGGATTCGAAAATAATGGTAATTCAATAATTTTTCACTCGAAGAACTTATTGGGTCTTTAATGACCTATGAAATGAGTTGTATGGTATATGATGAATATGAGAACTACCTTCCAAAGAACAGGAATGATTTGGTACTTCGAACAATAGAAGACCACTTGAGCGAAAGCTCAACTCATGATCAGGATTATTTAAACACAACTTTCTATTGTGTTTAAACTTAACTTTCTTGTTTTTAAACACTCGAAAGAACTCATGTATTATATTTCTATTGTTCTTGTGTTTAAACTTTCTTATATTTAAACTTAACTTTCTTGTGTTTAAACACTCGAAAGAACTTCACTTTCTATTGTATTTAAACATAAGAAACAACTCATGATCTGGATTATTTAAACATAACTTTCGAGTGTTTAAACAATAGAAGATAGAATAATAGAAGACCACTCAAGTGGCACTTCAAACAATAGAAAACCAATATGCCTTTAAACACAACTTTCTATGTATGATTGGGACATTTTTTTAAATGTCCCATTCAAAACCGACGGTTTCTATGGTTAGGCACCCGCCCGCACAATGTTTTATGTATGATTGGGACATTTTTTGAAATGTCCTGGTCAAAACTGATAGTTTCTGCGGTCGGGTACCCCTACAGGCAACTCTGCTTTTGGGTGTAGTGCTTGTAGGCGTTGCTTGCTAGGGCCCACACACGGGCCCAACGACAGCAAGCGTCGCTTATGCCTGCGGTCCCATCACCCATAGGCGCCACACTTGTGCGTAGGTGCATTGCCCGCACGCAAGCGGCCACCGTGCCTACGGCCTTCCCTATGGGCGTCGTTGCAAGCAGTCATACCTACTCGCATAGTACTCGTGCATAGGTAGCTGCCACTGTAGTAGCCCGTCGACCGCCAGCTCGAAGCCTACACGTAGATGACAGTGCTGCCATATGCGAGGGTAGCAATAGTTGCTGCCCTTTCTCGCTTTTGTGTCAATGATTTTGACATCCAAAGCTTCTCCAAAACATAACACAGGCAGTTCAAAATCAATCTTTCATATGAACGACCTGGCTCTGATACCATTATGGGGAAATCTAAGGACGACATCACATACATAACGGAAGAACATTAAAAATAAAATCCATAATTTTGTAAAGATGTGTTCGTCGTCGTGCAAAGATTGGTGCATAAAAATCATGAAAATTGAAACTATGTATATGAAAGATTATATTACATAGGGAGATTGTATATCCCTGAATCCCTACAGATCTCTAGGAGAGAGTGAAGAAGGTCAAGTGTCCTCCTCTTTAGTAGTGATCCACACAGTAGGGTTCCGACGATGCTTCTCACAACTCCAAGCCTGCTATTTGAGGAGGAGAAGAGGAGGAGAAGAGATGACAACCCAAAAAGGCTCTAGCCTATGAACTATTTATTTCCTCATATTTATAGAGGTTCCCTATCAACTTAACCCTAATGGATCCTGCCCTATTAGGTATTAGATCTCCATTCAACAACCCAAGCATCTTAGATTAGCGGATCTCTATCCAATAATCTCTCATTGCCTCCTATTGGATCTCATCAATAGGATCCAATAATTCAAGGGCTTATTGGATATCCAATAAGATAGGGGGTCTGGCGGATATCTCATATCCGAACCTTCTAGGCCCAATATCGAGCTGGCCGTGAGTCATACTTATCAGAACTCCTTCTAGCTCAGTGAATTATTATCTCTATAATAATTCACTCGACTTATCGACTACAAACATACTAGCCCACTACGCCGTAGTCCCCAGATGATATAGGGGAATCCAATTCATTGGACCTGTCTGTCCTCAATTACCATATACCTATAGTCCCTTATCCATCTAATATCCTAAAGACCATATACTAGGCATGGTGTTGTCAAACCCATACGGTTTTTGTTCGATTCTCGCTCTAATCTGATTCTCCCGGAGAACTCTTTCTCTCTCAATCTGAATGACTTTGGTCAGGGATTTGTTTGAGTAAGAACACATAGTATATTCCTCTCATGACACTAAGAGCATATGATCCTTTATCGACACTTAATAGTCCTCGTAAGGTTGGCTACCACTCCCGATGATCAGTTGTGCTAGATTTGGAACCTTTAGACCTATAAATCCGATATCAAAGAGTGGAATACTCATACAGGATATCATTGATGTCTCAAGTCTAAGGACCAGATACACCATAAGGACTATGAAATTGCTATATGATAAAAACGCATAATCAACTATCCAGCATTTCGTAAGCGAATCAATCAGTGAACTCAATTTCCTATAAGTACCTATATTGCATCTCTAGTGTCCCTACACGAGCAGCTCTAAGACTAGTTACATCCACCATATGGATAGGTGTACAATACACTAGTATATTTAGTTATCTTGATATCCCTCTCAAGTAACTTATGAGTGGGATTATTTAGGATATGTGTTTAAAGGTGAATCAATCTCATTATCATGATCTCATCATGATCTGATTTTTATTGCACAGATCCATGAAAATCACAATATATTCAAGTAATAGGCAATATAAAATGATAAAATACTAAATAATAATAATAAGCAAAAAGACTGCATGTTAAGTCATACATTCCATCACTCATATGATTGGCTTGTAAGACACCTGTGACTAGCAATTCATTCATCACATCAAGTCATAAGTACCGAATGTCAATAAAAGTTCTTTTATGAATAGAAAGAAGAAGGATCCAAATGATCATTACATAAAAGATCAATTATGCCAAAAATCCATGAATCAAATCTCTTCTCTTGTGGATTGCAAGAAGAAGGAATGAAGGAAATGATCTCGATTTAAAAGGAAAACTCAAGTTACGAAAGACTGAGAAATCCAAAAAATGTATAAGAGGAATTCATACATTAGGAAGATTTAACATGCCTAATTCTCTTTTGATAAAATCAAGTTGTTCAAAATTCAATAGTTTTGTAAAAATATTAGCTAATTGATGTTTTGTATCAATAAATTCTAAATATATATTATGATTTTTAACATGATATCTAATAAAATGATGCCTAATATCAATATGTTTAGTTCTAGAGTATTGAATGAGATTTTTTGTTAAATATATTGCACTAGTATTATTATATTTTATAGGGATATTTTTTAATTGAATTTCATAATCTTCTAAAGTGTTTTTCATCCATATAACTTGTTCATAACATGCGCCTACTATTATATACTCAACTTCGACTATAAATAATGTAATCAAGTTTTATTTCTTGGAAGACCAAGAGACAAGTGCATGGCCTAAGAGTTGACAAGTTCTAGATGTGCTTTTTCTTTCTATTCTGTATCTAGCAAATCAGCATTGACATAAGCAATTAATTCAAAATTGTTAGATTTTGGATACCATAATCATGGATTAGGAGTTCCTTTTAGGTATCTAAAGATTCTTTTAACAAATTTAAAGTGAGATTGCATGGGAATATATTGAAATTTAGCATAAAGTCCAAGACTAAATATAATGTCTGGTCTCATTATAGTGAAGTATAGTAAACTACCTATCATAACCCTATAGGTTTTTTTATCAAAGTTTTCTCCATTATCGTCCATATCTAACTTTGTGGAAGTGCTCATTGGTGTGTTAATAGCCTTAGAACTATCCATGTTGAACTGTTCTAATAGATTTAAAGTATATTTAGTTTGACTAACAAAAATTCTATCATTTAGTTGCCTAATTTGTTGTCCCTAGAAGAAGGTTAATTCGCCTATTAGACTCATTTCGAATTCATGGCTAATACTTTTGGTAAAAGATTCACATAATGACTCATTTGTAGAACCAAAAACAATATCATCAATATAAATTTGAACAACAAGATGATTATTTTTAAAAATTTTAATAAACAATGTAGTATTGACCTTACCTTTTGAGAAATTATTTTAAATTATACCAAGCCCTTAGGGCTTGTTTCAATCTATAGAGAGCTTTAGTCAATTTAAACACATGATTTGAAAAATTATCATTCTCAAATCCGAGAGATTGTTCAACATAGACTTCTTTGTAAATAAAGCTATTAAGAAAAGTACTTTTAACATTCATTTGAAATAACTTAAAATTGTTACTACTAGCATAGGCAATGAGCATCCTTATGATCATGCCACAAGAGCGAATGTTTCATATTCGATACCTTCTTCTTAGTTGAAACATTTGACCATTAATCTAGCCTTGTTTTTAACCATGATACAAAGTTTATCTTACTTATTTCTGAAGAGTCATTTAATACCAATTGCTAAATTGTCAATAGGTCTAGGAATAAGCTTACATACCTTATTTCTCTCAAATTGATTTAACTCCTCTTACATTGCAATAACCCATGATTCATCTTTTAGGGTTTCAACAATTCATTTTGGTTCAATTTAAGAGACAAAGGTTACATTCGCACAAAAGTTTTTAAAAGAAGAATGAGTTTGAACACCTTTTGATATGTCTCCGATGATTAGCTCCTTAGGATGAGCATCTACATACTTTCATTCATTAGGTAAGGATTCCTTGAAAATAGATGCATCCAAGTTGCTAGGGAGAGGAGAATTTTCATTTAAATTCAAAGTATCAAAATCAAAATCATCATTAGAGTCATTTTTCTTAAATTAAAAAATTTAATTAAAAACAACATGAATAGATTTCTTTATAACCAAAGTTCTTTTATTAAAGACACGAAAAACTTTTGATATAGAGCAATCACTTTTGTGTACCATGAAGTATGTCCAAGTATATCTACTATAATCATTAACAATTATAAAGGCGTATTTACTACTTCTTAGGCTTGTTTTATCAGTTGGTCCAAATAAATCCATATGGATCAATTGTAGTGGTCTAGTGGTGCTTATTTGATTCTTTGATTTGAAACTACTTTTTATTTGTTTTCTTAGTTGACATGCATCATAAACTGTCTTTGACAAACTTAATACTAGGCATTCCTCTTATAAGTTTTCTAGTTAAGATTTAAGAGATTTGTTTCATGCTAGCATGACCAAATCTCTTATGCCAAAGTTAGCATCATCATTTAAAGCCGAAAAGTATATTTCATCATAAAAATCATTAATATCAATCGTATACATATTATTATTTTTTAAGGTAATTATAAATATATTTTTGTGTGGTATTTCAATTATACAAGCATTAGATTTAAATTTGATAATATATCTTTCTTCACACAATTGACTAATGCTTAGTAGATTATGTTTTAAACCATCTACTAATAGCACGTCTTTAATCAAGAGATTTGACTTGTTACTTATGATTCCTTTGCCAATAATTTTACCTTCGTTATTGTCTCCAAAGGTGATATATCCTTCATCTTGGATAGTGAGCTTAGAGAATTAAGTTGGATCTCCGATAATGCGCCTTGACTATCCACTATCAAGGTACCATCTCTTGCTTCTAGCTTGTGATTGTAAACATATCTACAAGAAAAGGGGTTTTCTTTTAGGTACTCATTTAATTTTGAGTCCCTCATAAATAGAATTCTTTTAGGAACCCAAACTAATTTGTGTGGACTATACCTTTTAAATGGACATTTGTAATCAAAATGACCATATTTTTCATAAAAAATATATTTTTCTTTAGGTGCGACATATAATGTAGGTCCTTTAAAGAAGATAATTGATTCACAAAGCCAACTCCTTAATTCGTATGAACATGACCCTTATTAGCAAGGATTATGTTTAAAGATTTGTTACCTATTTACATTTTTTCTTTTTAAATGATTCTAACTCTTCACATTGAGTACAAGGAGTTAACATACACTTATCATGCTCATTTTTTAATTTTTCTAGTTTGTAAGAAAGAGAAGAATAATCCTTTTTTAATAATTTATATTTTTATCAACTAATTTATATTCATCAAACAAATCATGAAAAGCACTTAATAATTCATCAAAAGATAAATGAGCTTCGATTGAGTCACGTACCTCATCGCAAATGCCATTAATGCATAGTTAGCAACTTCTTCTTTGTTGGTTGGCTCCTCATCTTCAAATGCACTTGAGTCATCCCAAGTAGCTTTGAGCGTTTTCTTTTTCTTTGGTAGTATATTCTTCACTTGGGGACATTTATTTTTGAAGTGCCCCAACTTCTTGCTTTCATAACATATTATTTGATCCTTTTTTAGTTCACTTTTTTTCTTAATGTCTTGTTTTATTTTGTTTCTTTTTAAGAATTTTTAAACTTTCTTGTAAGTGTTAGGACCATTTCATCACTAAGAGAGGGGGGGGGGGGGGTGAATTATTGCTTTTGTAAAAATAACAATTTAGAAAAACCTTGTTCTATAAACTCCATATCGGAAAGATGTTTAACTTAAAAATATTCACAGAATATAATGAGAAATAAAATAAGTAAGCAATAAAGGTAAATAGCAAAAGAAAAAAGCACACTAGATTTATAGTGGTTCAATCATCGTGACCTACGTTGGCTCCTGATTCCTCCTCTGTTGAGGCCACCAAGCATCCACTAATGGTCTTCCTTTAATGAGTGAAGACCAATCCCCTCTTACAACTCTTTTTTCCTTTCAACAAGCTCAAGAGAGAACCTTTACACCTCCTTTTTACAAAGTTTCCCTCACACTCTCCCTTAGAATAATCTCTAAACTTTAAGAAGAGGGATTCTATACTTTACAAGGGTTTACAACTTTAGAATCATAGAGTTTTGTTCTACTTTCTTAATTTCTTAAGTAGGAAAGATTAAGATATTTATAAACCCCAAATGACTTCAAAAATTGGAGCCAAAATTTAAATCCCTAAGATTTTAGGGTACTAGCGGCACCACCGCTTGTGCTGGGTGGTACCATCGCCTACAGCACTAACACTAGGCGGTACCACCACTTGACATAGTCTCGAAGATAGTGTCTTGGAGACTGAGCCGCTAATGGTTTCATCACAAGGACTAGCGGTGCCACCACTTGACCCAACTTTTAGGTCATTGAATGGGCCTTTCTCTTGGCCCAAAACAACCTCATCATTGGCCCAATGGGCCCCTAATTGAGTTAACCTAATTACATTCAAACCAACTCAATTAGAACTCGAAATTAATTCGATCTAGACAAATTATTAGACCTTCCGGTATATCATTAGTCCTTCCGGTACTTCGTTTGATCCTTCAGCACATCGTCCTCTCCTTCGGCATATTGTCCAATGGACATATTGACTTCCTGCAATCTTCAATCTCCTTGGTGCAAATTCTATTTCTTCCAGCACGATGCCTGAACTCATGGTACAAAGTCCTTCTACCAGCACATTAACCAATCTTCTAATAATGTTCAACCCTGGCCCAAAGTCTGATTTCTCCTACTTTAATCAATTTACCTCTCCTTAATCGAAGCTAGTCTTGCATCACTCAAAATGCAGATTAGATCATAAATTAATCAATTAATTTCATCATCAAAATCTAAGATTCAACAATCACACCCTTTTTGATAATGATAACTAATTGATGATAGAGTTTAAACAAAAATCCCCCCTATCAATATGTCATATTGAAAGAACCTTTAAATTGAGAAAATCATGTAATGTTTTAAAACATAAAAGTACATCATACCATGTATGAGTCAACTCATCATCATATCTTCTCCCCCTTTATCATAAAAAAAAAAGGAGAAGTGTATCTTGCAAGTTTTTGAGATATGTAAGTTTTACAACATACAAGCTAGCAACAATTTGAGTTGTATAAGTTTGTAAATTTTGCTTCTTGAGATGTGCAAGTTTATACTTTTGCTTCTCTTGAGATGCACAAGATAGTAAATTCTTTCATCTCTTGCAAGCTATCGATTTGATTCTGCTTGAAATGTGCAAACTAGCAAATTCTTCGCTTCATTTTGTGATATGCAAGCTAGCAAGTTCTTGAGAATGTGAAGTTTAGCAAAAAATTTTCTTCTTTTGAGATAGCAACTTTTTGCTTCTCTTTACAATGTGTATGCTAGCAAGTTTTTTCTTCTTGAAATTTGCAAGCTAGCAATACTTTCTCTCCCTTGTCATTGTCAAAAGGAAGAATACAATGGTACAAAATTTTTCTTTTTACATCAATTTTTAGATCATAACAAATATTAATAACAACGATAAGTTTACATCAATATTTTAATCATAAAAAATGAAAAAATCAAGTCATGAATAGTAAAAGACCATAAGTCATTTTTGATAAATCTCCTCTTTAGTAAATAATAAAAAGAAATCTTAGGAGATTAAATAGTCAATGATCTTCAAAGGTAATCTTATGTTATAAATTCCAAGAAATCAAGAGAAAAATCTGAATTAACATTCTCTTTAGTTAAACGAAAGAATCATAGTGAATGATATTGATTTATTTAAAAATCTCAAGTTATAATTATCAAGATCATAGTTTGTTTGCATAATTCTCCCCTTTAGTAAAAGAAGGAATCATAAAAAATCTTGATTTATAAAAAAAATCAAGTTATGATTCTAAGAAATTAAAAGAGAAACCATGATTAATTTAAATAAATCTTAATAAGAAGGAATAATACGAGAACACATAATAAGAGATCTTGATTCATAAATGATTTTAAGTTATAAATTTTGAGAAATTAGGATCATGATTTTAATAAAACAATAAATTTAAATCATCAAAATCACTTTCATAGTTCACAAGATTCATAACACAAATAGATTCATTAATCTCTTATTGAAAAATTTAATAAGCTTTTGGGGATAGAGTCATTTTCAAGAAAAATTAATGCATTCCTCTATGTGATTGATTTCATGCTATTGTTTTCTAAGCCAAACCATGCATCATCGGTTAAACCCGAAAAACAAGTATCATCATGAAAAATTATCATGATCAATAGTATGTGACATATTAAAACATCTTCAAACAAAAGATTTAATTTTTTAATAATCATTTTAATTCCAATGGTCTTTCT
The DNA here is from genome assembly GCF_036884655.1 of Musa acuminata AAA Group. Lineage (NCBI taxonomy): Eukaryota > Viridiplantae > Streptophyta > Magnoliopsida > Zingiberales > Musaceae > Musa > Musa acuminata. The sequence continues at coordinate 27,921,093 of NC_088346.1, forward strand.
TTTGTTATTATTTGTTGTAGTAATATATTTTCCTTCTAAAGTGAATCTAATTTTTCATACTTAGTATAAGGAATTAACATGCAATAGTCATGCTCATTAATTAATTTTAAAAAAAATCAAAATCATTAGAAAGAGAAGTATGCCCACCCCCCCATTTTATATTTTTGAGGTTCCTACCAACATGTGTGGTAGCTGATATGTTTTTATTTTATATTTATTTTTAGAGTAATTTACTACTGTGTAATAGATTTGAAGCTTGGGTGGAAGAAACTTGTGACCCTATCAAGAAGATGCTATCATTTTTTTCTGGTTAATAGAATATTTACTACTTTAAAGACTAAGATTTGAATTCAAAGACGAATGAAGGTAAAGGGGTTTTGTTTGAGTTACTTATCTTGTTGTCGAAAGTCACCAAAGCATAGTTTGTCATCTCATCTTTGTTGGCTTGCACCTCATCTTCGAATGTATTTGTTTCCTCCCATATTGCCTTGAGTGCTTTCTTCTTCTTTTATAGCTTTTTCACTTGTGGATAATTAATTTTGAGGTGCTCCGGCCAATTGCATCCATAGCAAGTTATTGTGTTCTTTTTAAGTTCATTTTTGTTCTTAGTTTCTTGATTTATGAATTTTTTAAATTTTCTCATCAAAAGTTCTATGTCATCATCATCATCACTTGAGTTATCACTCAAGTGGTATTATTTAGTTCTCAATGTCATATCCTTCTTGTTCTTTGAAAGGTTATTCCCAAGTTTATCTTGTGGCATATAGCTCATTTCATAGGTCATTAAAGACCCAATAAGTTCTTCAAATGAAAAATTATTTAGATCCTTTGCTTTTTGTATTGTAGTTACTTTAGGATCCTAACTTTTTAGAAGGGATCTTAGTATTTTATTAACATATTCAAAATTAGATAAACTTTTATCAAGTGTTTTTAGACCATTGATGATATCCGTAAAATGGGTGTAGATATCTCCAATGGTCTCGCTTGGTTTCATATAAAATAATTCATAGCTATGAATTAAAAGATTAATTTTCGACTCTTTAACCCTACTTATGTCTTCGTGTGTGACTTCGAGCAGGTGTCAAATCTCATATGTAGTTTTGCATATAAAACTCGATAAAACTCATTTTTGTCTAAAACATAAAATAAAGCGTTCATTACTTTAGCATTTAAAGAAAAAGTCTTCTTATTCAAAATATTCCATTTGTTCATTGGTTCAAAAGACTTTGGAAAATTATTTTCAATGATATTTCATAAATTGAAATTTATAGAAAGCAAGAAATCTCTCATTTGTGTTTTCCAATATGTGTAGTGCATCCCATTAAACATAGGAGGACGAATGATAGAGTGACCCTCTTGAAAGCCGAAAAAAACTATCTCTCTTGGGTGTTTAGCCAAATAGAGAGAAACTTGGCTCGAATACCAATTGTTAGAACCATTTCAGTACTAAGAGAGGGGGAGGGGTTGAATTAGTACTTTCATAAAAATAATGATTTAGAAAAACCTCATTCGAAAAATTTTATATTAGAAAGATGCTTAACTTGAAAACATTTGTAGAATGTAATGAGCATTAAAATAAGTAAGCAATAAAAGTAAATAGCAAAAGGAAAGAGCACACTGGATTTATAGTGGTTTGGTCATCGTGACCTTTGTCTACTCCCGATTCCTCTTTCGTTGAGGCCACCAGCATCCACTAATGATCTTCTTTTAATAGGTGAAGGCCAACTACCCTCTTACAACTCTTTTCTACTTTTGACAGGCTCAGGAGAGAACCTTTACACCCCCTTTTTACAAAGTTTCCCTCACACTCTCCATTAGAATAGTCTCTAAATTTTAGGAGGAGGGACTCTACACTTTACAAGGGTTTACAACTTTAGAATTATAGAGTTTTGTTCTACTTTCTTACTTTCTTAAGCATGAAAGATTGGGGTATTTATAGACCCCAAATGGCTTAAAAAATTAGAGCCAAAATTTAAATCCCTGAGATTTTGGGGTATTAGCGGTACCACCACTTGTGCTAAGCGGTACCAATGCCTGCAGCACTGACACTTGGCGGTACCACTACTTGACACAGTCTTAGAGATTGTGTCTTGGAGATTGAGTCGTTGGCGATTCCACCGCTTGGACCGGTGGTGCTATCACTTACCCAACTCTTGGGTCACTGAATGAGCCTTTCTCTTGGCCCAAAAAAGCCTCACCTTAGGCCCAATGGGCCCCTAATTGAGTTAACCTAATTACATTCAAACCAACTCAATTAGAGGTCCAAACTAATTCTATCTAGATAAATTGTTACAAAGCATAAATCATATGTTGTTTTGCATGTCATTGGTTCTTCTGGTGCTTCGTCCAATCCTTCGGTGTCTTGTCCTCTCCTTCGGTGTATTGCCCAATCGGCATGATGACATCCTACAATATCCGATCTCCTTAGTGCAAAGTCTGATTTGCTAGTCATAGGTGCCCAGCAAGCAAATCACGTGAGTGATGGCACGTGTGACTTGACAAGAAATCTTTTTACTTATTATATTTTGACATTTATCACTTTATATTGACTATTGCATATATGCATGTATATATTATGATGTCCTTGGATTTGTGTAGTGGGAATCAGATCGTGTTGAGATCACGATAATGAGACCGATTCACCTTTCAACATAGATCCTAAATAATCCCGGTCATAGGTTACTCGAGAGGGACATCGAGATAATCAAACAGACTGGTGTGCTGTATACCCGTCTATATGATGGATGTAGTTGGTCTCATAGCTGCTTATGTGGGGACACTAAGGATATATTACAGATAATCATTGGAGAATGAGTTCACTGATTGATCCGCTTATAGAATGTTGGATGGTTGATGATGCCTTATTGTCATATAGCGATTTCATAATCTCAGTGGTGTATCTGGTTCTTAGACTTGAGACACCAAGGATGTCCTGTATGAGTGTTTCATTCTTTGATACCATACTTATAGGTTTTGATGTCCCAGATCTAGTACAACCAATCATTGGTAGTGATAGTCGACCTTATGAGGGCTATTGAGTATCGATAGAGGATCATCCACTATCGGCGTCATGAGAGGAATATCTCATGTGTTCTTACTCAGACAAATCTCTGGTTAGGGTCATTCGGATTGAGAGAGAAAGGGTTCTCTAGGAGAATTCAATTAGAGTGAGACTCGAATAGAAACCGTATGGGTCTGACAATACTATACCCGGTATATGGTCTTTGAGATATTAGATGGATGAAGGACTATAAGTACACGATAACTAAGGACAGACAGGTCCAATGGATTGGATTCCCTTGAATCGTCTCGGGATTATGGCATAGTGGCCTAGTACGTTCGTAGTCGATGAGTCGAGTAAATTATTATATAGATAATAATTCATTTAGCTAGAAGGAGTTCTAACAGATATGACTCATGGCCAGCTCGATATTGGGCCTAGAGGGTCACACACATATGGTAGGCGTTGCGATGAGTAGAGGTTCGGATATGAGATATCTGCTGAATCCCCTAACTTATTAGATATCCAATAAGCCCTTGAAATATTGGATCCTATGGATGAGATCCAATAAGAGCCCACAAGAGATTATTGGATAGAGATCCACTAATCTAAGAGGCTTCGGTAGTTGGATGCAGATTTAATACCAAATAGGGGAGGATCCATTAGGGTTTGACAAGGGACCTCTATAAATAGGAGGGATTCAGTGGTTCATAGGCTAGAGCCTTTGTTTGCCTCTCCTATTCTCCTCCCCTTCTTACCTCAAAGCAGGCCTGAAGTTTTGAGGAGCGTCATCGTAGCCTTACTATATTGATCACTGCTAGAGAGGAGCACACTTGATCTCCTTCACCCTCTCCTAGAGATCTGTAAGGATTCAGGGATATACAATCACCCTAAGTAACACAATCTTCTATGTACACAGTTTGTTTTACGGATTTTTTGTGCACCAATCTTTGCACGATGACGAACATCTTTTTAGAAAATTGGGGATTTTGTTTTCTTATTCTTTCATTGCGCATGTGATGTCACCCCCAATATTTCCCAATAATGGTATCAGAGCAGAGCCAGGTTGTTCATTCGATAGATTGGTTTTGAACTGCGTGTGTTGCATTTTGGAGAAAATTTTGATGTCAACATTATTGACGCAAAAGCAAGGAAGGGAAGCAATAGTTATTGCCCTCAATCTGCATGCCCGTAGCCACTTGAAACGGTAGTCACAGCCAGGCAGCATAGCGCCGATGCCATGCCTGTAGCAGCCGGCCGATGACCTGCTTGTAGAAGGCTTGCGGCCGATGAGGTTGGCAACCCGCGGGCTAAGGCGCTGCGGCGTAGCGGTGCTTGCGACCGCTTCTCCCGCAGCATGAGGTGTAGTAGGGCAGCGGTGCCTACGGTCGCTGCTCCCATGGGAAAACCCCCCCCCCATAGGGGTGGTCACCCGCTGTGGTAGCATCGCCTACAAGCGCTGCCCCGCGGGCAGAACCACCTGCAGAGGCAGCGGCACCCGCGGGGGTGCCCAACTATAGGGGCAACACAACTAGCGGGCGTGCTGCCCGCAAGCGAGGGTAGCGCCCCTGCTCTCCGTCGCATAGCTTGCCACCGACAGGGTGGCAAGGGCAGCGGCGACTGCAGTAGTGGAAAGGGAGAAAGGGGATTAGGGTTTTCTGGGCAAAAGATAGTTTTGCCCCTCGAAATTTAAGAAATTCCAATTCTATCCTTTTGTTTAAATTATGAAAATACCCCCTAAGAATTCAAAAAATTCCTTACATGTCCCTGATTTCATAAAATATTAATTAATTAAAATATTTAATTGATTATTATTTTATTATTAACTAGTAGTCCTACATGATGATGATTTATACATGTGATGTATGATGTGTGGACGGATGATCATAGACCGTGTGATGTATGTACGTGTGATTATTATTATTGGGGCTTGCGAGCCTCCATTTTATTTCTCATTTATTGTCGGGTATACATGCTTATGATTAAGTTGTAATCATATGAGGAGCATAGCGGGAGCGTGGAAGCGATAGCGGGACCCACAAGACGAATAATCGCGATACATGGAGATGCGTCGAGATGTCAATGGAACTGACAAGGATGAGATGGACGATCACAGGGCATGGAGATGCATTGCTGTACATATAGATCTTGATGTAAGTGATTAGGCCCACTGCTCGGGCCTGATCACATTAGGTTGTGTCCATAATCATCTGGTGTGATTGCTTATGCACATACTAGATATGTATATATATTAGCATGCGATGTAGATATATATTAAATATGTATATGTGTGATATGTCATATTAGGAGACCAAATCATATAAACCCCTCTCTCAATAATATTAAGTCGGTAAATGTGAGACAATTAGATTGACCCACGTGGCCTTCCATCGTTATAGGTAGGGACTGATTCCCGTTGTAGGTTGAGTTGATCGAGTCCCTCGAGGCTCACCTATATTATGATTTGTTATTTTGCTTACAACATAGAGATGTCACCAGTGACCTGAGGACATGGTATGCTTGGTCGAGTTCCTTGAGGGTATATTATTAAATCAGACTCATCTTGTAACGATGGCCGAGTCCCTCGAGACCATGGTGATTCGGAGGCTAAACATGACGGGAATCACAAGGAGTTGTGATCGGCAAGAGTTGCCTACCTTTTGGGCTTAGTGTGATTGGTCAAGTCCCTCGAGGTTACACTAAGATACTGATTGGATCTTGATCCCCACTAGAAGTCTACCGATGACTTTCGTTTCACATGCTAAGGGTGTCGCGTGACTTTTCAATAAAATAGTGGAAGCATATTAAGATAGAACTCCATATCTTGATTATTTTTATTTTTGCAAAATCTGTATGTTATTCATTTCTGCTATATCTTTATTTTTGAAAATGTCACATTCAAATCCCTTATATGGCATGCTTGATGTCAACCGCCTCACTGGTCCAAATTATACGGATTGGCTCCGCAACATGAGAATTGTTCTAACGACGAAAAAAATCATTTACGTCCTTGATATAGTGATGCCTATGCTCGAGGAAGGGGCAAGCGAGGATGAGATCGCTCCTACGTGAAGTACATTGATGACTCAACTCTTGCTCAATGTTACATGTTAGCGTCTATGACTCCTGAGTTACAAAGACAACAAGAAAAGATGGATGCCAGATCCATTCTCCTACATGTCCGTAAATTGTTTGAGGAATAGGGAATGAGTTAGCAATATGAGATATCCAAGAGCCTCTTCCACACTAGGATGACTGAGGGGACATCGGTTCAGAACCATGTCATAAAGATGATTGAGTGGATAGAGAAACTCACAAGTCTAGGAATGGTCCTAGAGGATAACTTGTGTATGGACATTGTGCTTTAGTCCCTACTAGATTCTTTTTCACAGTTCATAATGAATTTTATTATGAACAAGCGTGAGGTGACTCTCCCAGAGCTCCTCAATATGTTGAGGGAGGTAGAGAGCACTATCAGGAGAAGCCAGTTCTCTACACTAGTGAGACCAGAAAGAAAAGGAAAGCAGTAAAGTCCCTTAAGAAGGGCAAGGGCACGGGCCGACCAAGTAAAGCAAAGGTTGCTAAGAAAGACTTGGCAAAGGACAAAGGCCAGTGCTTCTACTGTAGCAAAGATGAGCAATGGAAGAGGAATTACAAAGAGTACCTTGCAGAAAGGGCGAAATAGAAGCTTGGAGAAGCTTCAGGTACATTCATGATCAGTCTCCATTTGTCATACTCTTATGATAACATATGGGTATTGTATATCGGTAGTGCTTATTATATATACAATTCGTTACAGGTTCTAGCAAGGCCTAACAGACTAGAGATAGGTGAGATGGACTTCAAGATGGGCAATGGAGCAAAAGTTGCTATAGTAGCTATTGGCGAGGTTGCACTACATCTTCCTATTGGAGCTATAAATACATTAGACGCATGTTATTTTGTTCTTTCTATTATCAAAAACATTATCTCCATCTCATGTTTGACAGTTACTGGATATAAATTAGTTTTTTAAGAACAATGGTTATTCGATATTATTAAATGATGAGATCATCATGAAAAGAACATTGCATAATGGTTTGTTTATGCTAGACACTACTCTACATATCATGAATGTAAGTGTGTCTACGAGGAAACGAGATGAGGTGAATAGTGCATAGCTGTGGCATTGTAGGCTAGGTCACATCCATGAGGGAAGGATTCAAAAGTTGCTAAAGGATGGATATCTAAATCCATTCGACTAAGAGTCATATGCAACTTGCAAGCCTTGCCTTCATGGAAAACTGACTAACTCTCCGTTTTGTGGAACTACAGAGAGAGCCACTGAGTTGCTAGAACTTATACATAGTGATGTATATGGACCCATGTCACCTCATGCCATTTGTGATTACTCCTACTTCATTACCTTTACTGATGATTTCTCAAGGTATGGATATATGTACTTAATGAAGTACAAGACCGAGGCCTTTGAGAAATTCAAAGAGTATAAGAATGAAGTGGAGAACCATATTGGAAAGAGTATCAAGACTCTTCGATCAGATCGAGGAGGTGAGTACTTAAGTACAGATTTTGCTTAGTTCCTCAAGGACCATGGGATATTATCCCAATGGATACCTCCTTATACACCTCAGTTCAATGGTATGTCTGAAACGAGAAATCGTACGCTATTAGACATAGTATGGTCCATGATAGTTTTGCTGACCTACCCATCTCAGTATGGGGATATGCCATAGAGGCCACAACTTATCTTCTGAATAGAGTTCCAACTAAGTCAATAGTGTCTACACCATATGAGATATGGAAAAGGAAGAAGCCTGATCTTTAGGTTATTAAGATTTGGGGCTGCCCTGCCCACGTTAAAAGACACAACTCTGATAAGTTGGAATCGAGGATAGAGTGGTGCAAGTTCGTAGGATACCCTAAGGAAACTTGTGGGTATTATTTCTATCATCCCGAGGACCAAAAGGTCTTTGTAGCCAAGAGAGCAGTGTTCCTTAATAAGAAACACATTCTTGGCAGAGATAGTGGGAGCATGAAAAAGTTGAGTGAGGTTGGAGAACCTAGCTCAAGCATCACTCTACCATCCGAGACTGTTCAAGTACTTAATACACAAGTTCCAACTTTACCTAGGTCTAACAGAGTATCCCATCCTCCTGAGATATATGTGGAACATATTAAAGGAGAGGATATTAAGGATATTGATCCTCATACCTACGAGGAGGCTATTATGAGTATATACTCCGGGAAGTGGCAAGAAGCCATGAATTCTGAGATGGATTCTATGTACTCCAACAAGGTTTGGAACCTAGTTTATGTGCCCGAAGGGTTTATATCCATTGGTTGCAAGTGGATCTTTAAGAAAAAGATCGGAGTAGATGGTAAGGTAGAGACCTATATAGCAAAGCTAGTGGCTATGGAGTATCGTCAAAGGTAAGGTATTGACTATGACAAAACCATCTCACACGTAGCAATGCTAAAATCCATTCGAATTCTATTGGCTATTGCAGCACACTATGATTATGAAATCTGGCAGATAGATAGGCAGATGGATGTGAAAATCGCATTCCTCATTGAGAACCTCGATGAGGAGGTGTATATTATACAACCCGAGGGATTCGTGTCTAAGGACTACCTAGATAAGGTGTGCAGGTTGCTTAGATCCATTTATAGACTAAAGCAATCTTCCCGAAGTTGGAACATAAGATTTGATGAGGCAATCAGATCTTACGACTTCGTTAAGAATGAAGATGAGCCTTGTGTGTACAGGAAGGTAAGTAGGAGCGCTGTCACCTTTTTGGTGTTATATGTGGATGACATCTTGATCATTAGGAATGATGTAGGAATGCTATCCACAATAAAGTCTTTGTTATCTAGACACTTCTACATGAAGTGTTGAATCTCGGATTTTGATGATAAAATCAATTGATTGGTTAATTGATCTACTCCATATTATTGAGTTAAGTGTGCAGGATTAACTACGATAACCAGAAAATATAAAGCAAGAATACCAGAGTCAAGTTCGATGGATGTTTAAGAGTCCGAAGAATCGTCAAAGATGCTGCCAGAACCAACCGAGAAGAAATCGGGAACCTGTCGGAATTTTTGGAAGTTTTTCAAAGAGATCGTCGGAGGTTCGCGGAGATCATCGAGAAGGCTCGGCTACTCATTGAAGCCGTCATAAGATCGGGAGCTTGTTGGGAGTCCGTCGGAAGAAATCCGAGAGCATATCGGAAGTCCGCCGGAAGTTCGTCGGAAAGCTCGCCGGAACAAGACTCGAAGTTCACGGTTGAAAACTTGCTTGGGATGTTTTTAGTTATGTAGTTCACATGTAATTAGGATTAGGATTAAAAGATAATCCTATATCCTGGTTAGGGGCCAACTGGGCCCAAAATTAGACTTGGTTTGGGCTAAATTTAAAGCCCAACCAGTGAACCGAAGGGTCTGGCGGTTGCAGCGCCAGACTGGGCGGTGGCACCGACTAGCACCCGAGAGCCAGGTTGTAATATCCCTCACTTTTGAAAATTATTAATAAGGATTTATATGTAAATTTGAGGACCTATATGTAACTATAAAAATTTCAAGGACTAAACTGCTAAGTTGCAAAATGAAAAGAAAATAAAGAAAACCGAAAATTTCGGTCTTATCCCACCGCCTCCCATGCACTCTCTGTTTCTTTCGAGAAACAGAGAGGAGCGGTGGGGCGTGAGGAGTGAAGAAAAGAAGAAGAAGAGGGAAAAGAAGAGAGGAGGAAGACGAGAGGAAGAAGAGAGGGAGAAGAGAAGAAGAAGAAGAAGAAGAAGAAGAAGAAGAAGAGGAGGTGGCTGCAGCGAGGGCTGCAGCGAGGAGCTGTGGGGCGTGGGGAGAAGAAGAGAGGAAGAAGAGGGAGAAGAGAAGAAGAAGAAGAAGAAGAAGAGAGGAGGATAGCTGCGGCAAGGCTGCAACGAGGAAGTGTGTGGCGTTGGGGAGGGAAAGGGAAGAGGAGAAGAAAAGAAGGAGAAGAAGAGGGAAAAGAGAGGGATGAGGGAGAGGAGCGAGAGGTGGCAGCAGCTAGGGCTGCAGCACCTCTGTTTCCTGTAGGTGGAAACAGAGGAGAGGTGTGGGGCGTTTGAAGAGGAGAAGAAGAAGAAGAGGAAAAGAAGAGGAAGAGGAAGCAGGAGAAGAGGTTGTGATACCTCTGTTTCCTGCAGAGGAAACAGAGGAGGGAAGTAGAAGAGGAGAAGAAGAAGAGAAGGGAAAGGAGGAGCTGCGGCTGCGGCGGTGGAAGCTGCAGCTGGAAGAGAAGGAGAGGAAGAGATGGTGAGGAAGAAGAGAAGAAGTAGAAGCGGGTGAAGAGGCGGCACCTCTGTTTCCTGCAGGAGGAAACAGAGGAAAGGAGGTGCTATTCGTCGGGGAGAAGAAGGGGAGGAAGGAGAAGAAGAGAAGAAGAAGAAAGGAAGGAGGAGGAAGAGGAGAAGGGAAAGAAGTAGCTGCGGCTGCGGCTGTGGCAGCTGCAGCTGTGGCAGGAAAAGAGGAAGAGGAAGGAAGAAGGGAATGGCAGGAAGAAGAGAAGGGGAAGAGAAGGGGCTGCGGCTGCTGCGATGGCAGCTGCAGTTGGAAGAGAAGAAGGAGAGGAAGATGAGCAGGGGAGGAAGAAAAGGCTGTGGCCGTGGCTTAGGCTGCGACTGCAGCAGTGCAGTTGGGAAAGAAGAGAAGGAAAGGAAGAAGAAGAGAAAGGAAGAAGGGTAGGAGAGGAAGAAGAGAAGGGGCTGCGGCTGCGGCGATGGCAGCTGCAGCTGGAAGAGAAGAAGGAGAGGAAGATGAGCAGGGGAGGAAGAAGAGGCTGAGGCTGTGGCCGTGGCTGAGGCTGCGACTGCAGTAGTGCAACTGGGAAAGAAGAGAAGGAAAGGAAGAAGAAGAGAAAGGAAAAGGGAAGAAGAGAGGAAGAGGAGAAGGAGAGGCAGCTGTGGTAGTGGCAGCTGCAGCTGGAAGAGAAGGAGAGGAAATAGAGCATGGGAGAAAGAAGAGGCTGCGGCTGTGGTGGCTGTGGCCATGGTTGCGACTGCGACTGCAGCAGTTGCAATTGGGAGAGAAAAGAAAGGAAAGGGGGAAAAAGGAGCATGCGGATGGGATTGCGGCCGCAGCGGCAGCGACTGCGTATGCAACAGTTATGTCTGCGAGAGAAGGGAGGAAGGAAGGTAGTGCGGTGAAGGGGCTGCGATTGTGGCAGCGGCAGCGGCGGCGGCTATGGCAGCTGCGTTTGGGAAAGAAAAAGAAGGAATGAGAGTAAGAGAGAGCAGGTGATTGTGCCCCGATGTTCGACACGTGGTGTAGTTGCGAAGAAAGGAAGAAAACGAGAGAACAAAACGAAACAAAGAGAGGACGTGGAGGAAAAGTAGAAGGATTTGGGCTGACACCTTCTTTGGATCTTCGGATCAAAATATTTGAAAGGCAAGTTCCCTGATCGTTTCTCCTATAATTGCTCTGATATTTCTTATTGCAAGTATCCAGATCTTTCCTCACTACCATTTTTATCTCTACATTTGTTTTGAATATGAGGAACTTTGAATTGTTCTAGCCTTGCATTAGATATATCTCCTGTTTAGACGTAACGATTCGAATCTGTGCAACTTCTGAGATTCTGACCTTTTGATACCGAGCTGCCTATAAGTTTTTGTTGGAAACTCTGATTTGTTCAAAACTGATTTCATTGGAAACTAGACTCGTAGATCTTTCTTTGATATATGGATTGAAAGATTTGGAATCTAAACACCTGCCCAGTTATCTGTTGAATCTGACATTATGAATTCTGCCAAACAGAGATTTTGTTCTACGACTCTTGTTTACCAAATTATTTGTAACTCTCTCTATTGGACAGTTCAATTCATATGAAGCATGTCTTATCCGAAAGTATTATCCAATGATTATTTCTGAGTAAATTGGAGCACGATTGATAGTTTGAATCATTTGTTCAATGTGCCTCTTGTATTCTGCCAGAAATCGAGCTTTGGACGATTTCTAATATTCTGGATTCATTCCTTTGGAAATTGATATCCTTTAGCTTTCTTATTCAATTAAGCTTTATAATACTGCTTTGAATTCTTGTATGCTCTTGTTCTTAAAGGTATTTGCATTCTTGAAAACTATTGTGTAACGTTTATGCTATATCGTATTGACTCATTTAGGCACATGTGTATCCCATTGTTCCGCATTTGCTTTCGATATGTGCCTATTCCATTTCCTTTCAAAATCCGAATATCATTGTGAAAGATTATTTCCTTTCAAAATCCGACTATCATTGTAAAGGCACATGTACGTTTTGTTGTCCCGCGTGTGCTTCCGATATGTGCTACTTATTGTTAAAACTGCCCTCTTGTACTCTGGTGTTGTGGGATTGTCTGGACCTTTGCTAGAAATGGTAAAGGGTGTTATTCTGGACCTTTGCCAGAAATGGTAAACGGTGTTATTCTTGACCTTTGCCAGAAATGGTAAAGGGTATGTGCTTAGAGCCTGCGATGCTATGCCGGCCCCCTCTAACTTCACCTAGATGTGGGTGGATGGAGCTCCCAGACGTGGGAGACTTTTGTCAGGTGGTCATTCAGAAATGAATGAATCACATTCTGACTGAGATCCCACTACACCTTCTGTATGTTTGATATGATATCCAGAGCTTTGGTTATGTGTTTCTGTGCATGCTTTGGATAAGATTGATATGTTTGCAATGTCAAAGATGACGTTTGAGCTTCTGTACGGTATTTGTTATTGATATGCTCTGAAATGTTTCATCCACTGTTGATATGTTTCGAAATGTTCCATATGTCGTTGATATGCTCCGGAACATTTCATACGCCATTGATATGCTCCAATTACTCTGTGCTCCATTTGCTATGAACTGATATGTTATGAAATGTCCAATCTGCCATTGATATGCACCAATTACTCTGTGCTCCATTTGCTATGAACTGATATGTTCTGAAATGTCCTATCTGCCATTGATATACTCCAATTACTCTATGCTCCATTTGTTATGAATCAAATATGTTTTGAATGACATGATACATATGATTTTGTATCTAATGAGATGGTATCCTTGAGAATTCTTGTATTCTGCCTTACATTATGATACCTTACTCGTTTGAAATCGTTCCTTTTGTTCTGAATATGTTTTGTCACTTGCTGAGCCATTTTTGGCTCACTCTGTTGTTATATAAATCTTTCAGGTTAGCTTGTGTCACGCCCCTCAAAATATCCATGATTTTTAAAATTTTCATCACAGACCAATCCAGGATCGAAACTAACGTTTGAGGACACTGAAAAATATTCAATCTAATTCCCATCCATAAAACCTGTGCATTTTAAAATCATATATCACATCACTCGATAATTCACATTTATGGCAACCCAAGCCAACTTGACAAACATGAACAATATTTATAAATCCATAAGCTAAATAAATTATACAATCAGAACTCCAACTATTCACCACAAGTTCATATCGTCATAAATTAGACTTAACATTCCGAAATTCCAAATAAGAGAGATCTTCTAACACTTTTACACAGTATATCCATTTCGATCATCAGAACATTTCATTACATTTCATTACATACAAAACATACTTATACAACAATATCATAATAACCAATCAGACTTGCCCATAATTCTGAATAGCTATCCACTGCCTCAGCCAAAATTAAACATCTCGAAGAGTGACAAGCTGACTTGAAAGATTTATATAACAACGGAGTGAGCCAAAAACGGCCCAGCAAGTGACAAGGCATATTCAGAACAAAAAAAACGATTTCAAACAAGTAAGGTATCATAATGCAATGCAAAATACAAGAATTCTCAAGGATACCATCTCATTAGATACAAAATCATATGTGTCATGTCATTCAAAACATATTTGGTTCATAACAAATGGAGCATAGAGTAATTAGAGCATACCAATAGCGTATGAAATGTTCCGGAGAATATCAATGACAAATGGAACATTTAGAGCATAACAATAGCAAATGAAACATTTCGGAGCATAACAAAGGCATATGAAATGTTTCGGAGCTTATCAATAACAAATGAAACATTTCGGAGCATAACAAAGGCATATGAAATGTTTCGGAGCATATCAATAACAAATGAAACATTTCGGAGCTTATCAATGGCGTATGAAATGTTCCGGATCATATCAACGGCATATGGAACATTTCAGAGCATATAAAAAACAAATACCGTACAGAAGCTCAAACATCGTCCTTGACGTTGCAATCATATCATTCTTATCCAGAGCATGTACATAAACACATAACCAAAGCTCTGGATATCATATCAAACATACAGAAGGTGTAGTGGGATCTCAAACAGAACGTGATTCATCCATTTCTGAATGACCACCAGACATAATCTAGAGCATCGCTGGCTCTAAGCATATACCCTTTACCATTTCTTGCAAAGGTCTAGACAATCCCACAAATACCAGAGTACAAGAGGGCAGTTTTAACAAAAATTAGCATATATCAGAAGCACACGCGGAACAACAAAACGTGCATGTGCCTTATCGAGACAATACGATGGAAGGAACAAATCTCTCACAATTGTATTCAGATTTGGAATGAAATGAAAGCAAGGGTATACAGGAATTCCAAGCAACCATAATAGCTTAATTGAATAAGAAAGCTAAAGAATGTCAATTTCCAAAGAAATGAAACCAGAATATGCGAAATCGACCAAAGCTCGATTTCTGGCAGAATTCAAGAGGCACATTGAACAGATGATTCAAACTATCAATCGTACTCCAATTTACTCAGAAATATATCATTGGAAAGATATTTCAATTTGTTTTCAGATAAAACAAGACTCGTATGAATCGAAGTTTCCAACATCGACTTGCAGGCAGATCAGTATCAAAAGGTCAGAATATCAGAAGTTGCACAGATTCGAATTGTTACGTCTAAACAAGAGATATATCAAAAGAAAGGCTAGAACAATTCAAAGTTCCTCATATTCAAAACAAATGTAGAGATAATGTTGCAGTAAGTAAAGATCAGGATACTTGCAATAGGAAAGATAGAAAGCTTGCAATAGGAAGGATAGGAACACTTGCCTTTCAAAGATTTTGATTCGAAGATCCAAAGAAGGTGTTAGCCCAAATCCTTCTACTTTTCCTTCACAACTGTAGCTCATGCAGAACATAGAGGCATAGTCACCTACTCTCTCTTACTCTCATTCCTTCGTTTTCTTTCCTAAACGCAGCTGCCACAACCGCCACCGTTGTCGCTGCCACAATTGCTGCCCCTTCCACTACACTACTTCCTTCCTCCTCTTCTTTCGTAGACACAGCTGCTGCATACGCAGTCGCTGCTGCTGTGGCCGCAATCCCTTCCGTAGCCCCTTTTTCCCCCTTTCCTTTCTTTTCTTTCCCAGCTGCACTACTGCAGTCGCAGCCTCAGCCACGGCCGCAGCCTCTTCTTCCTACCCTGCTCATCTTCCTCTCCTTCTTCAATTCCAACTGCAGCTGCCATCGTCGCAGCCGCAGCCCCTTCTCCTCTTCCTCTCTTCTTCCTCTCCTTCCCTTTCTCTTCTTCTTCCTTTCCTTTTTCTCTTTCCCTGCCACAGTTGCAGCTGCCACTGCCGCAACCGCAGCTACTTCTTTCCCTTCTCCACTTCCTTCTCCTTCCTTTCTTCTTCTTCTCTTCCCGCTGCAACTGCTGCAGTCGCGGCCGCAGCAACGGCCACAACTTCTTCTTCCTCCCCTGCTCATCTTCCTCTTCTTCTTCTCTTCCAGCTACAGCTGCCATCGCCGCAGCTGCAGCCCCTTCTTCCCCGGCGTCACACACACCCTCTCCTTTGTTTCCTCTGCAGGAAACAGAGGTATCACAACCTCTTCTCCTGCTTTCTCTTCTTCTTCTCTTCCTCTTCTTCTTCTTCTCCACTTCGAACGCCCCACACCTCTCCTCTGTTTCCACCTGCAGGAAACAGAGGTGCTGCAGCCCTAGCTGCTGCCACGTCTCGCTCCTCTCCCTCGTCCCTCTCTTTTCCCTCTTCTTCTCCTTCTCTTCTTCTCCTCTTCCCTTTTCCTCCCCAACGCCACACACCTCCTCGCTGCAGCCTTGCCGCAGCTATCCTCCTCTCTTCTTCTTCTTCTTCTTCTTCTTCTTCTTCTTCTTCTTCTTCTTCTCTCCCCGCTGCAACTGCTGCAGTCGCGGCCGCAGCCACGGCCGCAACCTCTTCTTCCTCCCCTTCTCATCTTCCTCTTCTTCTTCTCTTCTAGCTGGAGCTGCCATCGCCGCAGCTACAGCCCCTTCTTCCCCAGCGTCACACACACCCTCTCCTCTGTTTCCTCTGCAGGAAACAAAGGTATCATAACCTCTTCCCCTGCTTCCTCTTCTTCTCTTCCTCTTCTTCTTCTTCTCCTCTTCGAACGCCCCACACCTCTCCTCTGTTTCCACCTGCAGGAAACAGAGGTGCTGCAGCCTTAGCGGCTGCCACCTCTTGCTCCTCTCCCTCGTCCCTCTCTTTTCCCTCTTCTTCTCCTTCTCTTCTTCTCCTCTTCCCTTTTCCTCCCCAACGCCACACACCTCCTCGCTGTAGCCTTGCCGCAGCTATCCTCCTCTCTTCTTCTTCTTCTTCTTCTTCTTCTTCCCAATGCCCCACACATACTCTCCTCTATTTCCACCTGCGGGAAATAGAGGTGCAGTAGCCCTAGCTGCTGCTGCTGCCTCTCCCTCTCCTCTCCATCTTCCCTCTCTTCTTCTTCTTCTTCTTCTTCTTCTTCTTTTCTTCTCTTCTCCCTCTTCCTCCTCTCTTCTTTTCCCTCTTCTTCTTCTTTCTTCTCTCCTCACGCCCCACCGCTCCTCTCTGTTTCTCGAAGAAACAGAGAGTGCATGGGAGGCGGCGGGATAAAACTGAAATTTTCAGTTTTCTTTATTTTCTTTTCATTTTGCAACTTAGCAGTTTAGTCCTTGAAATTTTTATTTTTACATATAGGTCCTCAAATTTTCATATAAATCCTTATTAATAATTTTTAAAAGTGAGGGATATTATACTCTCCCCTCCTTAAAAGAAAATTTAGTCTTCTAAATTGATCATAGCTCAATCGACGAAAAGATGAGGATTATGATATCTTTATTTCCTCCTCCTGCTCTCAAATAATTTCATCAATACAATATAATGACATAATTTATCTAAGAGTGACCGAAATATGCTCCTCCTTGATCCTCAATAGACGGTAACCCGACCTTCAATCAATTTCTAAAAATACTTGCGTACCCTGCAGTTAATCAAGCAAGTCGTTACTTCAGAATATACTCGTTTTTGATGATCACCTGATTCAACTATCCATAATCAATACAAAGCCTCAATGTTCCATCCATCTTTTTAACAAACCCCGGAGCACCCCATGATAAAATATTAAGCCAAATAAAATCCTTATTTAATAATCCTTGTAGTTGTTTTTCTAATTCCACTTATTCAAATGATATCATTATGCAGAGAGGCTTAGATATCGGGATTGTCCTAAAGACCAAATCAAAAGCAAAGTCACGTTTGGAGGTAATTCAAGCAAGTCATTCTGGGATACATTAGGCAAGGAGATAAATCATGTCCAATTCTTTCAAAATAAAAGATCGACTGATCAAATGTACAAAAAGTGATCATTTGTTATATACCAATCCATACTGGTATGATAGGAAGATAGTCAATCCATACCAAGTATAATATCATAACTCCAAATCTCTAGGAGAACTAAATCGGCAAAAGTTCAAGTTCTCCAATAAAAATCAGACAAGAGGACCAGATTCAAGTTCGTTATTAAAGAATCTCCAATGATCGTATTTTACATATATCACATAATACAATGGTCTAGGTTGAATACCCAAGTGATAGGCAACATGTTACGAATCAAATCGTAGATAGAACCCATGTTCATACAAATATTTGCATTCTTTCATAAACATGCAAAATACCTTCGACCACTAATTCAGACGTTTTAGAATCATATTCAGTGATAGCATACACTCTGACATGGGCTGATGATTTATGAGGCAGTGACTCTTTCTTCTTGTTCAAATGACAGTCTTTTGTTTTATGATCCAACTTTCTACAAGAAAATAGACTCCAGTCACCCACCAACACAAACTTGTTTGATAATTTAACTTGCAATTCACACATGATTGAGTCTTTTGTGGTGACTTCCCTTTTCAAATCCAAATGTCTCGACCCTCTTGTTAACACTTTCTAATTCATTTCTAATCATATTTTTATTAGTAAACTTGTCCTTATAATTGTTGCCACTGATCTACAAAAATTCTATTTGTTTTTTTCATTATTCCCATTAATAATCAGCCTCTACTTCCAATATAAGGAGGCAAAAGAAATCTTTCGATCATCAGAACAATTTTGTACATCATATATCTTCTACGTTTGCATCATTCATTTTTCTACCACCAATGAAATTAGGTCCACCATGCTTCCGCTACGCCACTCTGATTCAATATCCCCGATTACCCCTTTCATCCCACTTAATTAATCAGAAACAAATGAAATAGGAGGACCAAATGTCCTCATCATCCTAGATTCCTAAAATGCATCAAAGAAAATTTCCACCAATCACTATAGTTCATTAGACCTCAATATATTTTGCACGTCAACATATCAAATATTCCAGTAATCCTCAAACCATGCTCTGAGACCACCTCTATCACGCCCCTCAAAATATCCATGATTTTTAAAATTTTCGTCACAAACCAATCCAGGATCCAAACTAAAGTTTGAGGACACTAAAAAACATTCAATCAAATTCACATCCATAAAACCTGTGCATTTTAAAATCATATATCACATCACTCGATAATTCACATTTATGGCAACCCAAGCCAACTTGACAAACATGAACAACATTTATAAATCCACAAGCTAAATAAATTATACAATCAGAACTCCAACTATTCACCACAAGTTCATATCGTCATAAATTAGACTTAACATTCCGAAATTCCAAATAAGAGAGATCTTCTAACACTTTTACACAGTATATCCATTTCGATCATCAGAACATTTCATTACATACAAAACATACTTATACAATAATATCATAATAACCAATCAGACTTGCCCATAATTCTGAATAGCTATCCACTGCCTCAGCCCAAATCAAAAATCTCGAAGAGTGACAAGCTGACCTGAAAGATTTATATAACAACGGAGTGAGCCAAAAATGACCCAGCAAGTGACAAGGCATATTCAGAACAAAAAAAATGATTTCAAACAAGTAAGGTATCATAATGCAAGGCAGAATACAAGAATTCTCAAGGATATCATCTCATTAGATACAAAATCATATGTGTCATGTCATTCAAAACATATTTGGTTCATAACAAATGGAGCATAGAGTAATTGGAGCATACTAATAGCGTATGAAATGTTCCGCAGCATATCAATGACAAATGGAACATTTAGAGCATAACAATAGCAAATGAAACATTTCGGAGCATAACAAAGGCATATGAAATGTTTCAGAGCTTATCAATAACAAATGAAACATTTCGGAGCATAACAAAGGCATATGAAATGTTTCGGAGCATATCAATAACAAATAAAACATTTCGGAGCTTATCAATGGTGTATGAAATGTTCCGGATCATATCAACGGCATATGGAACATTTCAGAGCATATCAAAAACAAATACCGTACAGAAGCTCAAACATCGTCCTTGACGTTGCAATCATATCATTCTTATCCAGAGCATGTACAGAAACACATAACCAAAGCTCTTGATATCATATCAAACATACAGAAGGTGTAGTGGGATCTCAAACAGAACGTGATTCATCCATTTCTGAATGACCACCAGACATAATCTAGAGCATCGCTGGCTCTAAGCACATACCCTTTACCATTTCTAGCAAAGGTCCAGATAATCCCACAAACACCAGAGTACAAGAGGGCAGTTTTAACAATAATTAGCATATATCGGAAGCACACGCGGAACAACAAAACGTACATGTGCCTTATCGAGACAATACGATGCAAGGAACAAATCTCTCACAATTGTATTCAGATTTGGAATGAAATAAAAGCAAGGGTATACAGGGATTCCAAGCAATCATATTAGCTCAATTGAATAAGAAAGCTAAAGAATGTCAATTTCCAAAGAAATCGAAATCGACCAAAGCTCGATTTCTGGCAGAATTCAAGAGGCACATTGAACAAATGATTCAAACTATCAATCGTGCTCCAATTTACTCAGAAATATATCATTGGAAAGATATTTCAATTTGTTTTTAGATAAAACAAGACTCGTATGAATCGAAGTTTCCAACGTCGACTTGCAGGCAGATCAGTATCGAAAGGTCAGAATATCAGAAGTTGCATAGATTCGAATCGTTATGTCTAAACAAGAGATATATCAAAAGAAAGGCTAGAACAATTCAAAGTTCCTCATATTCAAAACAAATGTAGAGATAAAGTTGCAGTAAGTAAAGATCAGGACACTTGCAATAGGAAAGATAGAAAGCTTGCAATAGGAAGGATAGGAACACTTGCCTTTCAAAGATTTTGATCCGAAGATACAAAGAAGGTGTCAGCCCAAATCCTTCTACTTTTCCTTCACAACTGTAGCTCATGCAGAACATAGAGGCATAGTCACCTACTCTCTCTTACTCTCATTCCTTCGTTTTCTTTCCCAAACGCAGCCGCCACAGCCGCCACCGCTGTCGCTGCCACAATCGCTGCCCCTTCCACTGCACTACTTCCTTCCTACTATTCTTTTGCAGACACATCTGTTGCATACGCAGTCACTACTGCTATGGCCACAATCCCTTCCGCAGCCACTTTTTCCCCCTTTCCTTTCTTTTCTTTCCTAGCTGCACTACTGCAGTCGCAGCCTCAGCCACAGTCGCAACCTCTTCTTCCTCCCCTACTCATCTTCCTCTCCTTCTTCTCTTCCAACTACAGCTACTATCACCGCAGCCCCTTCTCCTCTTCCTCTCTTCTTCCTCTCCTTCCCGTTCTCTTCTTCTTCCTTTCCTTTTTCTCTTTCCCTGCCATAGTTGCAGCTGCCACAGCCGCAACCGCAGCTACTTCTTTCCCTTCTCCTCTTCCTTCTCCTTCCTTTCTTCTTCTTCTCTCCCCGCTGCAACTGCTGCAGTCGCGGCCGCAGCCATGGCCGCAACATCTTCTTCCTCCCCTGCTCATCTTCCTCTTCTTCTTCTCTTCCAGCTGCAGCTGCCATTGCCGTAGCTGCAGCCCCTTCTTCCCCAGCGTCACACACACCCTCTCCTCTGTTTCCTCTGTAGGAAACAGAGGTATCACAACCTCTTCTCCTGCTTCCTCTTCTTCTTCTCTTCCTCTTCTTCTTCTTCTCCTCTTCAAATGCCCCACACCTCTCCTTTGTTTCCACCTGCAGGAAACAGAGGTGCTGCAGCCCTAGCTGCTGCCACCTCTCGCTCCTCTCCCTCGTCCCTCTGTTTTCCCTCTTCTTCTCGTTCTCTTCTTCTCCTCTTCCCTTTTCCTTCCCAACGCCACACACCTCCTCGCTGCAACCTTGCTGCAGCTATCCTCCTCTCTTCTTCTTCTTCTTCTCCCCCGTTGCAACTGCTGCAGTCGCGACCGCAGCCACGGCCGCAACCTCTTCTTCCTCCCCTGCTCATCTTCCTCTTCTTCTTCTCTTCCAGCTGCAGCTGCCATCGCCGCAGCTGCAGCCCCTTCTTCCCCAGCGTCACACACACCCTCTCCTCTGTTTCCTCTGGAGGAAACAGAGGTATCACAACCTCTTCTCCTGCTTCCTCTTCTTCTTCTCTTCCTCTTCTTCTTCTTCTCCTCTTCGAACGCCCCACACCTCTCCTCTATTTCCACCTGCAGGAAACAGAGGTGCTGCAGCCCTAGCTGCTGCCACCTCTCGCTCCTCTCCCTTGTCCCTCTCTTTTCCCTCTTCTTCTCCTTCTCTTCTTCTCCTCTTCCCTTTTCCTACCCAACGCCACACACCTCCTCGCTGCAGCCTTGCCGCAGCTATCATCCTCTCTTCTTCTTCTTCTTCTTCTTCTTCTCCCCAATGCCCCACACATACTCTCCTCTGTTTCCACCTGCAAGAAACACAGGTGCAGCAGCCCTAGCTGCTGCTGCCTCTCCGTCTCCTCTCCATCTTCCCTCTCTTCTTCTTCTTCTTTTCTTCTCTTCTCCCTCTTCCTCCTCTCTTCTTTTCCCTCTTCTTCTTCTTTCTTCTCTCCTCACGCCCCACTGCTCCTCTCTGTTTCTCGAAGAAACAGAGAGTGCGTGGGAGGCGGTGGGATAAAACCGAAATTTTTGGTTTTCTTTATTTTCTTTTCATTTTGCAACTTAGTAGTTTAGTCCTTGAAATTTTTATATTTACATATAGGTCCTCAAATTTTCATATAAATCCTTATTAATAATTTTTAAAAGTAAGGGATATTACAGCTTGTCACTCTTCGAGATGTTTGATTTGGGCTGAGGCAATGGATAGCCATTTCAGAATTATGGGCAAGTCTGGTTGGTTATTATGATATTATTGTATAAGTATGTTTTGTATGTTATGAAATGTTGTCGATGAACCGAATTGGATATACTGTGTCAAAGTGTTAGGAGATCTCTCTTATTTGGAATTTCAGAATGTTAAGTCTAATTTATGATGATACGAACTTGTGGTGAATAGTTGGAGTTCTGATTGTATAAATTACTTAGCTTGTGGATTTATAAATGTTGTTCATGTTTGTTAAGTTGGCTTGGGTTGTCATAAATGTGAATTATCGAGTGATGTGATATATGATTTTAAAATGCACAGGTTTTATGGATGTGAATTTGATTGAATGTTTTTCAGTGTCCTCAAACGTTAGTTTGGATCCTGGATTGGTCTGTGATGAAAATTTTAAAAATCATGGATATATTTGAGGGGCGTGACAGAGGTGGTATCAGAGCATAGTTTGAGGATCACTGAAATATTTGATATGTTGACGTGCGAAATATATTGAGGTCTAGTGAATTATAGTGATTGGTGGAAATTTTCTTTGGTGTATTTTAGGAATCTAGGATGATAAGGACATTTGGTCCTCCTATTTCATTTGTTTCTGATTAATTAAGTGGGATGAAACGGGTAAATCAGGGATATTGAATCAGAGTGGCGCAGTAGAAGCAGGATGAACCTAATTTCATTGGTGGTAGAAAAATGGATGATGCAAATGGAGAAGATATTTGATATACAAAATTGTTATAATGATCAAAAGATTTCTTTTGCTACCTTATATTGGAAGTAGAGGTTGATTATTATTGGCAACAATGAAAAGAATTTTTGGAGATCAGTGACAAGAATGATAAGGACAAGTTTACCAATAAGAATGTGATTGGAAATGAATCAGAAAGTGATAACAAGAGGGTCAAGACATTTGGATTTTAAAAGGGAAGTCACCACAAAAGACTCAATCATGTGTGAATTGCAAGATAAATTATGAAACAAGTTTGTGTTTGTGGGTGGCTAGAGTCTATTTTGCGTGAGGAAAGTTGGATCATAAAATAAAAGACTGCCCTTTGAACAATAAGAAAGAGTCACTGCCTCATAAATCATCTGCCCATATCAGAGTGTATGCTATCACTGAATATGATTCTAAAACTTCTGAATCAGTGGTCAAAGGTATTATGCATGTTTATGAAATAATGCAAATATTTGTTTGACCATGGGTCCTACCTACGATTTGATTCGAAACATGTTGCCTATCTCTTGGGTATTCAACCTAGACCACTATAATATGTGATATATGTAAAATACGATCATTGGAGATTCTTTGATAACGAACTTGAAATCTGGTCCTCTTGTCTGATTTTTATTGGAGAACTTGAACTTTTGCCGATTTAGTTCTCCTAGAGATTTGAAGTTATGATATTATACTTGGTATGGATTGGCTATCTTCCTATCATACCAGTATGGATTGGTATATAACAAATGATCACTTTTTGCATATTTGATCAGCCGATCTTTTATTTTGAGAGTATTGGACATGATTTATTTCATTCCCTAATGTATCCCAGGATGACTTGCTTAGATTACCTCCAAACGTGAATTTATTTTTGATTTGGTCCTTGAGACAATCATATCATTTGAGTAAGTGGAATTAGAAAAACAACTATAAGGATTATTAAATGAGGATTTTTTTTGGCTTAATATTTTATCATGGGGTGCTCTGGTGTTAGTTAAAAAGATGGATGGAACATTGAGGCTTTGAATTGATTATGGATAGTTGAATCAGGTGATCATCGAAAACGAGTATTTTCTGAAGTAACGACTTGCTTGATTAATTACAGGGTGCGCAAGTATTTTTAGAAATTGATTGAAGGTCGGGTTACCGTCTATTGAGGATCAAGGAGGAGAATATTTCGGTCACTCTTGGATAATTATGTCATTATAGTGTATTGATGAAATTATTTGAGAACAGGAGGAGGAAATAAAGATATCATAATCCTCATCTTTTCGTCGATTGAGCTATGATCAATTTAGAGGACTAAATTTTCTTTTAAGGAGGGGAGAGTGTAATATCCCTCACTTTTGTAAATTATTAATAAGGATTTATATGTAAATTTGAGGACCTATATGTAAATATAAAAATTTCAAGGACTAAACTGCTAAGTTGCAAAATGAAAAGAAAATAAAGAAAACCGAAAATTTCGGTTTTATCCCACCGCCTCCTACGCACTCTCTGTTTCTTTCGAGAAATAGAGAGGAGTGGTGGGGCATGAGGAGTGAAGAAAAGAAGAAGAAGAGGGAAAAGAAGAGAGGAGGCAGAAGAGAGGGAGAAGAGAAGAAGAAGAAGAAGAAGAAGAAGAAGAAGAAGAAGAGGAGGTGGCTGCAGCGAGGAGCTGTGGGGCGTGGGGAGAAGAAGAGAGGAAGAAGAGGGAGAAGAGAAGAAGAAGAAGAAGAGAGGAGGATAGCTGCGGCAAAGCTGCAGCGAGGAGGTGTGTGGCGTTGGGGAGGAAAAGGGAAGAGGAGAAGAAAAGAAGGAGAAGAAGAGGGAAAAGAGAGGGATGAGGGAGAGGAGCGAGAGGTGGCAGCAGCTAGGGCTGCAGCACCTCTGTTTCCTGCAGGTGGAAACAGAGGAGAGGTGTGGGGCGTTCGAAGAGGAGAAGAAGAAGAAGAGGAAAAGAAGAGGAAGATGAAGCAGGAGAAGAGGTTGTGATACCTCTGTTTCTTGCAGAGGAAACAGAGGAGGGAAGTAGAAGAGGAGAAGAAGAAGAGAAGGGAAAGGAGGAGTTGCGGTTGCGGCGGTGGAAGCTGCAGTTGGAAGAGAAGGAGAGGAAGAGATGGTGAGGAAGAAGAGAAGAAGTAGAAGAGGGTGAAGAGGCGGCACCTCTGTTTCCTGCAGGAGGAAACAGAGGAAAGGAGGTGCTGTTCGTCGGGGAGAAGAAGGGGAGGAAGGAAAAGAATAGAAGAAGAAGAAAGGAAGGAGGAGGAAGAGGAGAAGGGAAAGAAGTAGCTGCGGCTGTGGCTGTGGCAGCTGCAGCTGTTGCAGGAAAAGAGGAAGAGGAAGGAAGAAGGGAAGGGTAGGAAGAAGAGAAGGGGAAGAGAAGGGGCTGCGGCTGCTGTGATGGCAGCTGCAGTTGGAAGAGAAGAAGGAGAGGAAGATGAGCAGGGGAGGAAGAAAAGGCTGTGGCCGTGGCTGAGGCTGCGACTGCAGTAGTGCAGCTGGGAAAGAAGAGAAGGAAAGGAAGAAGAAGACAAAGGAAGAAGGGAAGGAGGGGAAGAAGAGAAGGGGCTGCGGTTGCGGCGATGGTAGCTGCAGCTGGAAGAGAAGAAGGAGAGGAAGATGAGCAGGGGAGGAAGAAGAGGCTGTGGCCATGGCTGAGGCTGCGACTGCAGTAGTGCAGCTGGGAAAGAAGAGAAGGAATGGAAGAAGAAGAGAAAGGAAAAGGGAAGAAGAGAGGAAGAGGAGAAGGAGAGGTAGCTGTGGCAGTGGCAGCTGCAGTTGGAAGAGAAGGAGAGGAAATAGAGCAGGGGAGAAAGAAGAGGCTGCAGCTGTGGTGGCTGCGGCCGTGGTTGCGACTGCGACTGTGGCAGTTGCAGCTGGGAAAGAAAAGAAAGGAAAGGGGGAAAAAGGGGCTGCGGACGGGATTGCGGCCGCAGCGGCAGCGACTGAGTATGCAGCAGTTATGTCTGCGAGAGAAGGGAGGAAGGAAGGTAGTGTGGTGAAGGGGCTGCGATTGTGGCAGCGGTAGCAGCGCCGGCTGTGGTAGCTGCATTTGGGAAAGAAAAAGAAGGAATGAGAGTAAGAGAGAGCAGGTGATTGTGCCCCGATGTTCGACACGTGGTGTAGTTGCGAAGAAAGGAAGAAAACGAGAGCACAAAACGAAACAGAGAGAGGACATGGAGGAAAAGTAGAAGGATTTGGGCTGACACCTTCTTTGGATCTTCATATCAAAATATTTGAAAGGCAAGTTCCCTGATCGTTTCTCCTATAATTGCTCTGATATTTCTTATTGCAAGTATCCTGATATTTCCTCACTGCCATTTTTATCTCTACATTTGTTTTGAATATGAGGAACTTTGAATTGTTCTAGCCTTGCTTTAGATATATCTCCTGTTTAGACGTAACGATTCGAATCTGTGCAACTTCTGAGATTCTGAACTTTTGATACCGAGCTGCCTATAAGTCTTTGTTGGAAACTCTAATTTGTTCAAAACTGATTTCATTGGAAACTAGACTCGTAGATCTTTCTTTGACATATGGATTGAAAGATTTGGAATCCAAACACCTGCCCAATTATCTGTTAGATCTGACATTATGAATTCTGCCAAACAGAGATTTTGTTCTACGACCCTTGTTTACCAAATTATTTGTAACTCTCTCTATTGGACAGTTCAATTCATGTGAAGCCTGTCTTATCCGAAAGTATTATCCAATGATTATTTCTGAGTAAATTGGAGCACGATTGATAGTTTGAATCATTTGTTCAATGTGCCTCTTGTATTCTACCAGAAATCGAGCTTTGGTCGATTTCTAATATTCTGGTTTCATTCCTTTGGAAATTGATATCCATTAGCTTTCTTATTCAATTGAGCTTTATAATACTGCTTTGAATTCTTGTATGCTCTTGTCCTTAAAGTTATTTGCATTCTTGAAAACTATTGTGTAACGTTTATGCTATATCGTATTGACTCATTTAGGCACATGTGTATCCCATTGTTCCGCATTTGCTTTAGATATGTGCCTATTCCATTTCCTTTCAAAATCCGAATATCAGTGTGAAAGATTATTGCTTACTTCGTATTGACTCGTAAAGGCACATGTACGTTTTGTTGTTCCACGTGTGCTTCCGATATATGCTACTTATTGTTAAAACTGCCCTCTTGTACTCTGGTGTTGTGGGATTGTCTGGACCTTTGCCAGAAATGGTAAAGGGTGTTATTCTGGACCTTTGCCAGAAATGGTAAAGGGTATGTGCTTAGAGCCCGCGATGCTCTGCCGGCCCCCTCTGACTTCACATAGACGTGGGTGGATGGAGCTCCCAGACGTGGGAGACTTTTGTCAGGTGGTCATTCAGAAATGGATGAATCACATTCTGACTAAGATCCCACTACACTTTCTGTATGTTTGATATGATATCCAGAGCTTTGGTTATGTGTTTCTGTGCATGCTTTGGATAAGATTGATATGTTTGCAACGTCAAAGACGACGTTTGAGCTTCTGTACGGTATTTGTTATTGATATGCTCTGAAATGTTTCATCCACTGTTGATATGTTTCAAAATGTTCCATATGTCATTGATATGCTCCGGAACATTTCATACGCCATTGATATGCTCCAATTACTCTGTGCTCCATTTGCTATGAAATGATATGTTCTGAAATGTCCTATCTGCCATTGATATGCTCCAATTACTCTGTGCTCCATTTGCTATGAACTGATATGTTCTGAAATGTCCTATCTGCCATTGATTTGCTCCAATTACTCTATGCTTCATTTGTTATGAATCAAATATGTTTTGAATGACATGATACATATGATTTTGTATCTAATGAGATGGTATCCTTGAGAATTCTTGTAATCTGCCTTACATTATGATACCTTACTCGTTTGAAACCGTTCCTTTTGTTCTGAATATGTTTTGTCACTTGCTGAGCCGTTTTTGGCTCACTCCGTTGTTATATAAATCTTTCAGGTCAGCTTGTCACTCTTCGAGGTGTTTGATTTGGGCTGAGGCAGTGGATAGCTATTTCAGAATTATGGGAAAGTCTGGTTGGTTATTATGATATTGTTGTATAAGTATGTTTTGTATGTAATGAAATGTCGTCGATGAACCGAAATGGATATACTGTGTCAAAGTGTTAGGAGATCTCTCTTATTTGGAATTTCAGAATGTTAAGTCTAATTTATGATGATACGAACTTGTGGTGAATAGTTGGAGTTCTTATTGTATAAATTACTTAACTTGTGGATTTATAAATGTTGTTCATGTTTGTCAAGTTGGCTTGGGTTGCCATAAATGTGAATTATCGAGTGATGTGATATATGATTTTAAAATGCACAGGTTTTATGGATGTGAATTTGATTGAATGTTTTTCAGTGTCCTCAAACGTTAGTTTGGATCCTGGATTGGTCTGTGATGAAAATTTTAAAAATCATGGATATATTTGAGGGGCGTGACACAGGTGGTGGCACCGCTTGGCTGGGCGGTGGCACCGCCAGTCCACTGTCAATGTCAGACACTGATAGGCGGTGGCACCGCCACTAACAAGTGGTGGCACCACCAGCATCGGGAACCAAAGAAAATTCAAATTTTGGAGCCCAAATTTGAATCCTTTTGAGGCCTATAAATACCCCTCAATTCTCAGCTGAGATTACAACTTTTTTAGAAGCAATTGATTGAGAGAAAGGTCTTAGAAAAGTCTTAGCAAGTCTTGTTTTCAATTTGCTAAAGTGTTCACCTCTTTCTTTCTTGCTAAAAATTTGTAAGAGTGGGAACCGCTTGTAAAAGGTTGTAAGAGGGGTATTTGCCCTTCCCCTTCAAGAGATTTGCTAGTGGAAGGTTGGAGCCTCATCGAAGAGGGCCTCGCAAGTGGATGTAGGTCATTTGACCGAACCACTTTAAAATCGGCATGATCTCTGGTTTGCATTTCATTATTGCTATTTACATTACTGCAAACCTTCTTACGTGCTTTATTTACTCATTACCTCTGATGCACAACTTTACGAATACGCTTTCGAATTAAGCACTTCCGAGTTCGATTTTTATCGTATGAAAGATTTGTCAAAATCGACGTTTTAATTCGCTGCACTAATTCACCCCCCCTCTTAGTGCCACTCCGATCCTAACAATTGGTATCAGAGCAAGGCTCACTCCGGCATACATGAGGGGCATTCTATCACACGTCCACCCATGTCTAATGGGTCGGATTATACTTATTGGAAGACTCGAATGAGGATCTTCCTCATTTCCATGGATTTCGAGCTTTGGACTATTGTCGAAAACGGATTTAAAAAATCTTCTCTTCCGATGAGCAAATGGAATGAATCGGAGAAGAAGGTTTTTGCTTTAAACGCAAAGGCTATGAATGCCTTGTTTTGTGCACTAGACAAAAATGAATTTAATCATGTTTCAATTTGTGATTCGGCTTTTGATATTAGGAGAACTCTTGATGTCACTCATGAAGGCACTAGCCGAGTGAAAGTGTCCAAAATCAACATCCTTGTGCACTCTTACGAACTTTTCCGAATGAATCCAAGTGAGTCCATCGGAGACATGTACACCTGGTTCACGGATGTCATCAATGGACTCAAAGCTCTTAGTAAAGATTTTACTAACTTTGAACTAGTAACTAAAATATTAAGATCCCTCCCTAAAAGTTGGGATTCAAAAGTTACGACCATTCAAGAGGCCAAAGACTTTAAAACATTTCCTCTTGAAGAACTTATTGGGTCTCTAATGACCTACGAAATGACATATCAAACACATGACGAGCTCGAGAATCCCCTTCCAAAGAACAGGAAGGATATGACACTCACATCACAAGAAGATCACTTGAAAGGAACATCAAGTGATGAGGACAGTGACAATGACATTACACTTTTGACTAAAAAATTTAAAAAATATTTAAGAAAGAACAAATTTAAAAATAATATAAAAAATAAATTTGAACACAAGAAGGACCAAGTGATTTGCTATGAGTGTAAAAAATCGGGACACTACAAGAACGATTGCCCTCAAGCCAAAAAGAGAACATCAAAGAAGAAGACGCTCAAGGCAACATGGGATGATTCAAGCGCGTCCGAAGAAGAGAAGTCCAACACCGAGCAAGTTGCTCATTACGCCCTAATTGCCATTGGAGAAGAGGTAACATATTTAATTGATGCAGATTTACCATATCATGAATTATTAAATGTCTTCCATGAGTTATTTGATGAATGTAAGACAATTAGTAGAAAATACAAATTGCTAAAAAAGGAGCATGATAGTCTCACTTTTAATTTTGATAAATTAAAGACTGAATATCATGATAGTTTAGCTCCATGTATAAAATGCCATGATCTAGAAACTCTCCAAAAGGAGAACTTGCTACTTAAGGACACCTTGAAGAAATTCGAGATTGGTAGCAAGTCTTTGAACATGATCCTTACAAATAAGGATCACGTTCCTAAAAGAAGTGAAATCAAATTTGTGAGAAGTCCTCACCAAAATCAAACCACCTTCATTAAAGGCCCTATCTTACATGTTCGACACCAAAGCAATTGCAACTTTTGTTGCAAATATGGACATAAAACTTATAAATGTCCATTCAAGAAAATTAGTCTGAACAAACTAACTTGGGTTCCTAAAGGAACCATGATCAATTCTATGTAATATGATGAACAAGTCAAATCAGTTTTTAAGGCACCCAAAAGAAAATGGGTACCTAAAAATAATCCCTTCTTGTAGAAACATACACCATCACAAGCTAGGAGCAAGAGATGGGATCTAGATAGCGGATGCTCACGACATATGACTGGAGATCTGTAACACCCCTCATTTCCGAATTTTCGTATAAATTTCTGGTGATAATGTAAGCATTTATTTTAAATTGACAAAAGAAATAGAGTATGAATCAGAGGTAACTCATTTGTAAGATTTGGGAGATCAGTTCAAAAAAAAAAAGAAAAAAAAAAAGAATCTGAGGACCTATATGTAAACCCTAAGGACCTAATCGTGAATAGGATAAAAACAAGGACTAAACTGCAAAATGCACAAAATGATAAATTCCACCATTTAAGCCTCTCTGCCTTCGTTCTTAAGGAAGCAGAGAAGGCAGCTCGTGGGTGATCAAAGAAAGAAAGAAAGAAAGAAGAAGAAGAAGAAGAAGAAGAAGAAGAAGAAGAAGAGAAAAAAATTGGGGTTTTTAGGATTCTTGCTTTAATCTTTTCACTTCGGGTCAAAATTCTCAAAGGCAAGTGTTCTAACCCCATCCTATAGAATTTTTAGTCTCTGTTTTTATGTTGATTCAAAATAAATTGAAGGATTTATATTTAGAAACTGATATGTCTCCCTTTGGGCATAGAACCATGGATTCTGAAGTTTTTTCGGTAAACTGACCCCTATACACTGTTTCAGCTATAAGTTTTAGTACAAAATGTGAATTCGGGCAGGAACTATTTTGTTTGAAATTAGACTCGTATATATTCCTTTTGACACTGATTTTGTAGATTTTGGATACCGAATACTTATCCAAACATCTGTTTCAAATGAGCCTATAGACGCTGTAAAACAGGGTTCAAGATTTCTGACCTGTCGATACTAAAATACCTATAACTCCCTGTTGAAAATTCTGATTTGTAGCAAACTGATTTTATTTGAAACTATATTTGAAAATATTTCTTTTGACAAATAGTTTGGAAATTTTGGAATTCAATTGCCTACCCTATTATCTGTTGAATCCGACCCTATAAATTCTGCAAAACAGTGATTGTGTTTTTGACCTTGTGTTACCAAATCAAAGGTAACTCCGTGTTGGGAGCCCTGTTTCATACGAAATTTGTTCCATCAGAATATAGATTTGTATATGGTCGACCATAGCTTTCTTATGGGTATTGGAGCATAATTGATATTCTGAAATATTTGTTTGATGTGCCACCGGAATTCTGTCCGAAATCAAGCTTTGGTCGATTTTGCGTATTTTGTTCCATTCCTTTGGATATTTGAATTCGTCTAACCTTCTTATTGGAATTGAGCTAAATATGATTGCTTGGAATCACTGTACACTCTTGTTTTCATTTCATTCCAAATCTGAATACATTTGTGAGAGATTTGTTCTTTGTTTCGTATTGTCTCGAAAAGGCACATGCACGTTTCGTTGTTCCGCGTGTGCTTCCGATATATGCTACTTATTGTTAAAACTGCCCTCTTGTACTCTGGTGCGTGGGATTGTTTGGACCTTTGCCAGAAATGGTAAAGGGTATGCGCTTATTGCCCGCTATGGGGGGTCCCGCTATGTGGGATATTCTGGACCTTTGCCAGAAATGGTAAAGGGTATGTGCTTAGAGCCTGCGATGCTCTGCCGGCCCCATCTAACTTCACGTAAACGTGGGTGGATGGAGCTCCCAAACGTGGTAGATTTTTGTCAGGTGGTCATTCAGAAATGGATGAATCACATTCTGACTGAGATCCCACTACACCTTCTATATATTTGATATGACATCCAGAGTTTTGGTGAGTTGTTTCTGTTCATGCTCTGGATAAGAATGATATGATTGCAACGTCAAGGACGACTTTTGAGCTTCTGTACGATATTTATTTTTGATATGCTCTGAAATGCTTCTTTCACTGATGATTTTGCTTCGAAATGTTCCATATGCCGTTGATATGCTTCGGAACATTTTATATGCCATTGATAAGCTCCGATATGTTTCCTTTGTTACTGATATGCTCCAATTACTCTATGCCCCATGTGTCAGGAACCAAATATGTAAGATTGAATGGACAATTGTGTTTATGCTCCTAATGATATTATGTCTACGAAATCGTATATTCTGCCTTGTATTTTGAAACTGTATCTCTTTGAAAATTGTACTATTTTGATATGGATATGTTAGTCACTTGCTGAGCTCTTTATGCTCACCCCGTTTGTTGATAAATTTTTTAGGATAGCGTATCGCTTGATTAAATGTTAAGATTGGGCTGAGGCGGTGGAATGTTTAGAAGATTTTGGGCAGATCTTTGTTAGCATATGTGTATATGTTGTATAAGATACTTTACATCTTATAAAATGTGACGATAAATCTAAACGTGTGGATTTTGTGTAAGATAAAGGATCCCTCATGTATAGGATTTTGGAATGTTAAGTTAAATTTATGTAATGATATGATCTTATGGTAATCGTTGGTTTGGTGACTGCATAGACTTCCCCACTTGTGAATTTTATGTTGTGGTTATTATTTTGATGAGTTAAGTTCAGTTTGTTTGAATTATCGAGTGATGTGTGAGATGTTTATGAACTGCACTGGGTTATGAATTTGTAGACTATAGAGGTGAAATTTTTGATCTGAATGTTTTCTTAGTGACCTCAAATGTATGTTTGGATCCTGGGTTAGTTATGATGAAAATTTTAAATATTGTCGATATTTTGAGGGGCGTGACAGAGGTGGTATCAGAGCATGATTTGAGAATCACTAAGAATATTATTTTTTTTTTAGGTTTATTGACTATCATTTAGAGATTGATCAAAGAAAATGTTCTTTTGATGTTTTAGGAAGCGAGGATGACGAGATCATCTGGTTCTCCTGTTGCATGTACTGCTGATCAATTGAGTGGTATCATGCAGACTTTGGAGACTATGGCACAAGTGATGCAACAACAACAACAACCTGTCCAACAAGGAAGTAATGATGGAACAGAGACATTAAACTAGATGGGGTTGGGAATTGGATAGTTTAAGAAGCTTAGTCCTCCCAGTTTTAGTGGTGAGTCTGATCCAATGGTGGCAGAACGATGGATGATGCAGATAGATAAAATATTTTATGCTTTAAATTACCCTGATGATCGAAAGGTTTTTCTTGCCACCTTTATGCTGGAAGGAGAAGCTGAACACTGGTGGAGAATGATTAAGAGAATGTCTGAAATCAAACATGAGCCAATGACATGGAAGTTATTCCAAGAAAAGTTTAACGATAAATATTTTCCAGATTGTATGAGAGAGCAAAAAGAGTTGGAGTTCTTGAATCGTATCTAGGGAAGTATGACGGTTACAAAGTATGAATCTAAATTCACTGAGCTCTCCAGGTTTGCCACACATATGACTGATGATGAATCTAGAAAAGCAAGAAGGTTTGAAAGGGGATTACGGCCAGCAATAAGAAGCCGAATGTCAGCTTTAAAATTACAAACATATGCTGATACGGTAGAAAGAGCTTTGAAAATTGAAAGAGACATGGAGGAAATTCAAGAAATCATTGGCAAGGACAAAAGGGACAAATTTACTGGCAAAAGCAGGAGAGAAAATGAATATGAAGCTAGTAACAAGAGGTTTAAGACATCTGGATTTGAGAAAAGGAAACCATTGTGGAGGACTCAGTCATGTGCAAAATGTGGATTAAATCATGAAACAAGTCAGTGTTTTCGGGTGATTGGAGCATGTTTTGGTTGTGGAAAGCTAGATCATCAATTAAGAGATTGCCCACTGAATCCGAAGAAAGAGCCACTGTCTCCTAGACCCTCAGCCCATGCTAGAGTGTACGCTATCACTGAACAAGATTCTAAAGCTTCTAAATCAGTGGTGGAAGGTATTCTTCATGTTTCTAAAAGAAATGCAAAAGTTTTGTTTGATCTCGGGTCCAACTTATCTTTTGTTTCACAATACTTTGCTTGTCACTTGGATATTCTACCTAGACCCCTGGATTATATGTTATATGTAACAACTGCTGTTGGAGATGCATTGGCAACAAACTTGGTCTACCCATCTTGTTTGATCTCTATTGGGGACCACGAACTCCTTGCTGATTTGATTCTCCTAGAGATCCAGGGCTTTGATATTATACTTGGCATGGATTGGTTATCTTCTCATCACGCTAGTATTGATTGTTACAAAAAAATAATTACTTTTTGCTTACCAGATCAGCCTATATTTTTCTTTGAGGGCATTAGGCATGATTTGCCTCCTTGCTTGATATCAACACTTCAAGTTTATCGTCTTATGCAGAAAGGTTGTTTTGTTATATGGTGTGTGTAAAGGAGCATTCAAATCAGGAAACCCACATAGATGAAATTGTAGTGGTCAAAGAATTCCCTTATGTATTCCCAAATGAATTGCCTGGTTTACCTCTAGATAGAGAGGGTGAATTTGCTATTGATATGGTCTCCAGTACAACCCCAAAATCTAAGCCTCCCTACAGGATGGCACCACTCGAGCTAGAGGAATTAAAGAAGCAAATACAAGAATTATTAGATAAGGGTTTCATACGACCCAGTGTATCCCCATGGGGTGCTCCGGTACTATTAGTGAAGAAGAAGGATGGAACATTGAGGCTTTGTATTGATTATAGACAATTGAATCAGGTGACCATCAAAAACAAGTATCCCATACCTAGAATTGATGATTTGTTTGATCAACTGCAGGGTGCACAAGTATTCTCTAAGATTGACCTGAGGTCAGGTTACTATTAGTTGAAGATAAAGGAGGAGGATATTTCAAAAACAGCTTTCAGAACTCGATATGGTCATTATGAATTCTTGGTGATGCCTTTTGGTTTGACAAATGCCCCTGCAGCTTTTGTGGAACTAATGAATAGGATATTTCAACCGCTCTTGGATATCTGTGTAATTGTATTTATTGATGACATATTGGTGTATTCAAAGAGTAATCAGGAGCATGAGGAACACTTGAGAGATGTGTTGTCCATACTAAGAGAAAAGAAGTTGTATGCGCAGTTCAGCAAATGTGAATTTTGGTTGAATGAAGTTGCTTTCTTAGGCCATGTGATTTCAGGGAAGGGTATATCTGTTGATCCAAGGAAAATAGAAGCTGTAGTTGAATGGGAAGTACCAACAAATGTAACAGAAGTTCGAAGCTTTTTGGGCATGGCAGGTTATTATAGGAGATTTGTGGAGGGATTTTCTCGAATCGCTCAACCTCTCACCAAACTCACTAAGAAGAATATGAAATTTGTATGGGGTGATGATTGTGAGCAAAGTTTTCAAGAGTTAAAAAGAAGATTGACTAGTGCCCCTATTCTCACTATTCCAAGTGGTAGTGAGGGATTTGTAGTTTATACTGATGCTTCAAGAAAAGGCCTAGGATGTGTTTTGATGCAGGAAGGGAGAGTAATTGCTTATGCTTCTAGGCAACTTAAAGGTTATGAATTGAATTATCCAACTCATGATTTGGAATTAGCAGCAATTATTTTTGCTCTAAAGATTTGGAGACATTATTTGTATGGTCGACAGTTTGAAATCTTCACTGATCACAAGAGTTTAAAATATATTTTCACTCAGAAAGAGTTAAACATGAGGCAGCGAAGATGGATAGAACTTCTGAAGGAATACGATTGTGCCATCCGTTATCACCCGGGCAAAGCCAATGTTGTAGCTGATGCACTTAGTAGGAAATCTACAAGTTTTATGGCTAGTCTGGTTGTGAAGCAATGGAAGTTATTAGAAGAAAATTTTGATTTGAAAGCTTTGAGGAAAGAGCAAGACTCGATGATATTGATGGCCTCCATTCAAGTGCAATCTGATCTTATTCAACAAATTAAGGAAGGACAATTACGAGATCCACATTTAATCTACTTGAGGAGTGAAGTAGAAAAGGAATTGAAGCCACAATTTCAAGTTTCAAAGGATGGCCTATTGAGATTTTGGGAGAGAGTATGTGTACCAAATGAACCAGATATCAAGAATCAAATCCTAAATGAAAGTCATACTTCAAAGTACACCCTACACCCTGGGAGCACTAAGATGTATAGAGATCTTCAAAGTCATTATTGGTGGGAAGGCATGAAGAAGGAAATTGCAATGTCTGTTTCAAAATGTTTGACTTGTCAGCAAATCAAAGTAGAACACCAAAGACCTAGAGGGTTGTTGCAACCTTTAGTTATTCCTGAATGGAAATGGGAATGTATTACTATGGATTTTGTTTCAGGACTACCCAGAACCTCGAGGAAGCATGATGCTATTTGGGTTATCATTCATAGGTTAACAAAATCTGCACACTTCCTACCGATTAATATGACTTATTTGCTTGATAGACTTGCAGATTTATATGTCAGTGAAATAGTAAGACTTCATGGTATTCCAAAAGAGATCATCTTTGATAGAGACTCCAGATTTCTCTCTAGATTCTGGAGAAGATTGCAGGAGTCGATGGGCACTAAAGTTAAGTTTAGTACTGCATATCATCCTCAGACTGATGGTCAGTCAGAAAGAACAATTCAAACACTTGAGGATTTGCTTAGAGCCTATGTTATGGATTGGAAAGGTGAATGGGATAAGGATATTTCACTTGTTGAGTTCACGTATAATAATAGTTATCATTCAAGTATTCAGATGGCTCCTTATGAAGCTTTATATGGGCGAAGGTGCATAACACCTATATGTTGGGAGGAAGTTGGTGACAGAAAGCTGTTAGCACCGGACAAGATACAAGAAACTTCTGAGAAAATTCAAGTTATAAGGAAAAGGTTAAAAACTGCTCAGAGTCATCAAAAGAGTTATGCCGACAATAGAAGACGAGATATTGAGTTTGAAATCGGAGATTTTGTATTCTTGAAAGTCTCCCCTTCCAAAGGCATTATAAGGTTTGGGAAGAAAGGAAAGTTAAGCCCCAGATTTATTGGACCTTTTGAGGTTCTTGAGAGGGTTGGTTCTATCGCTTACAGGATTGCCTTGCCACCAGCATTGAGTCATGTCCATGATATATTTCATGTCTCGATGATTAGGAAGTATATATATGACCCTTCTCACATCATTAAGTATGAGCTGGTGGAGATTGATAAAGATTTATCTTATGTGGAAGAGCCTATTCAGATTGTTGATAAGAAAGAAAAAGTCCTAAGGAATCGGGTCATCCCACTGGTTCAAGTAATTTGGAGACATCATTCTGGAGAGGAGACAACTTGGGAGCTAGAGGAGGAAATGAAAAAGGTGTATCCCAGTCTTTTCATCGATAGAGGTACGATAAATTTAGAGGACTAAATTTTTCTTTTAAGGGTGGGGAGAGTGTAACACCCCTCATTTCCGAATTTTCGTATAAATTTCTGGTGATAATGTAAGCATTTATTTTAAATTGACAAAAGAAATAGAGTATGAATCAGAGGTAACTCATTTGTAAGATTTGGGAGATCTGTTCAAAAAAAAAAAAAAAAAAAAAAGAATATGAGGACCTATATGTAAACACTAAGGACCTAATCGTGAATATGATAAAAACAAGGACTAAACAGCAAAACGCACAAAATGACAAATTCCACCATTTAAGCCTCTCTGCCTTCGTTCTTAAGGAAGCAGAGAAGGCAGCTCGTGGGTGATCAAAGAAAGAAAGAAAGAAAGAAGAAGAAGAAGAAGAAGAAGAAGAAGAAGAGAAAAAAATTGGGATTTTTAGGGTTCTTGCTTTAATCTTTTTACTTCGGGTCAAAATTCTCAAAGGCAAGTGTTCTAACCCCATCCTATAGAATTTTTAGTCTCTGTTTTTATGTTGATTCAAAATAAATTGAAGGATTTCTATTTAGAAACTGATATGTCTCCCTTTGGGCATAGAACCATGGATTCTGAAGTTTTTTCGGTAAACTGACCCCTATACACTGTTTCAGCTATAAGTTTTAGTACAAAATGTGAATTCGGGCAGGAACTATTTTGTTTGAAATTAGACTCGTATATCTTCCTTTTGACACTGATTTTTTAGATTTGGGACACCGAATACTTACCCAAACATCTGTTTCAAATGAGCCTATAGACGCTGGAAAACAGGGTTCAAGATTTCTGACCTGTCGATACTAAAATACCTATAACTCCCTGTTGAAAATTCTGATTTGTACCAAACTGATTTTATTTGAAACTATATTTGAAAATATTTCTTTTGACATATAGTTTAGAAATTTTAGAATTCAATTGCCTACCCTATTATCTGTTGAATCCGACCCTATAAATTCTGCAAAACAGTGATTTTGTTTTTGACCTTGTGTTACCAAATCAAAGGTAACTCCGTGTTGGGAGCCCTGTTTCATATGAAATTTGTTCCATCAGAATATAGATTGATATATGGTTCGACCATAGCTTTCTTATGGGTATTGGAGCATCATTGATATTCTGAAATATTTGTTTGATGTGCCACTGGAATTCTGTCCGAAATCGAGCTTTGGTCAATTTCGCGTATTTTGTTCCATTCCTTTGGATATTTGAATTCGTCTAACCTTCTTATTGGAATTGAGCTAAATATGATTGCTTGGAATCCCTGTATACTCTTGTTTTCATTTCATTCCAAATCTGAATACATTTGTGAGAGATTTGTTCTTTGTTTCGTATTGTCTCGAAAAGGCACATGGACGTTTCGTTGTTCCGCGTGTGCTTCCGATATTTGCTACTTATTGTTAAAACTGCCCTCTTGTACTCTGGTGTGTGGGATTGTCTGGACCTTTGCCAGAAATGGTAACGGGTATGCGCTTACTGCCCGCTATGTGGGGTCCCGCTATGTGGGATATTCTGGACCTTTGCTAGAAATGGTAAAGGGTATGCGCTTATTGCCCACTATGGGGGGTCCCGCTATGTGGGATATTCTGGACCTTTGCCAGAAATGGTAAAGGGTATGTGCTTAGAGCCTGTGATGCTCTGCCGGCCCCCTCTGACTTCACCTAGACGTGGGTGGATGGAGCTCCCAGACGTGGGAGACTTTTGTCAGGTGGTCATTCAGAAAAGGATGAATCACATTCTGATTGAGATCCCACTACACCTTCTATATGTTTGATATGACATCCAGAGTTTTGGTGAGTTGTTTCTGTTCATGCTCTGGATAAGAATGATATGATTGCATGTAATATCCCTCACTTTTGAAAATTATTAATAAAGATTTATAAATCGGAGGACCTACATGTAAATATAGAAATTTCAAGGACTAAACTATTAAGTTGTAAAAAGAAGAAAATAAAGAAAACCGAAACTTTCGGTTTTATCCCACTGCCTCCCACGCTCTCTCTGTTTCTTCGAGAAACAGAGAGAAGCGGTGGGGCGTGGGGAGAAGAAGAAGAGAAGTAGAGGGAGAAGAGAAGAAGAGGGAAAAGAAGAGAGGAGGAAGAGGGAGAAGAGAAGAAAAGAAGAAGAAGAAGAAGAAGAGAGGGAAGATGGAGAGGAGAGGGAGAGATAGCAACAGCAGCTAGGGTTGCTGCACCTCTGTTTCTCGCAGGTGGAAACAGAGGAGAGGATGTGTGGGGCGTTGGGGAGGAGAAGGGAAGAAGAAGAAGAAGAAGAAGAAGAAGAAGAAGAAGAAGAAGAAGAAGAAGAAGAAGAAGAGAGGAGGATAGCTGCGGCAAGGCTGCAGCGAGGAGGTGTGTGGCGTTGGGGAGGAAAAAAAGGAAGAGGAAAAGAAGAGAAGGAGAAGAAGAGGGAAAAGAGAGGGAAGAGGGAGAGGAGCGAGAGCTGGCAGCAGCTAGGGCTGCAGCACCTCTATTTCCTGCTGGTGGAAACAGAGGAGAGTTGTGGGGCGTTCGAAGAGGAGAAGAAGAAGAAGAGGAAAAGAAGAGGAAGAGGAAGCAGGAGAAGAGGTTGTGATACCTCTGTTTCCTGTAGAGGAAACAGAGGTGGGAAGTAGAAGAGGAGAAGAAGAAGAGAAGGGAAAGGAGGAGCTGCGGCTGCGGCGGTGGAAGCTGCAGCTGGAAGAGAAGGAGAGGAAGAGATGGTGAGGAAGAAGAGAAGAAGTAGAAGCGGGTGAAGAGGCGGCACCTCTATTTCCTGCAGGAGGAAACAGAGGAAAGGAGGTGCTGTTGGTCGGGGAGAAGAAGGGGAGGAAGGAGAAGAAGAGAAGAAGAAGAAAGGTAGGAGGAGGAAGAGGAGAAGGGAAAGAAGTAGCTGCGGCTGCGGCTGTGGCAGCTGCAGCTGTGGCAGGGAAAGAGGAAGAGGAAGGAAGAAGGGAAGGGGAGGAAGAAGAGAAGGGGAAGAGAAGGGGCTGCGGCTGCTGCGATGGCAGCTGCAGTTGGAAGAGAAGAAGGAGAGGAAGATGAGCCGGGGAGGAAGAAGAGGTTGTGGCCGCGGCTGAGGCTGCAACTGCAACTGTGCAGTTGGGAAAGAAGAGAAGGAAAGAAAGAAGAAGAGAAAGGAAAAGGGAAGAAGAGAGGAAGAGGAGAAGGAGAGGTAGCTGTGGCAGTGGCAGCTGCAGTTGGAAGAGAAGGAGAGGAAATAGAGCAGGGGAGAAAGAGAAGGCTGCGGCTGTGGTGGCTGCGGCCATGGTTGCGTCTGCGACTGCGGCAGTTGCAGCTGGGAAAGAAAAGAAAGGAAAGAGGGAAAAAGGGGCTGCGGAAGGGATTGCGGCTATAGCGGTAGCGACTGCGTATGCAGCAGCTGTGTCTGCAAAAAAAGAGGAGGAAGGAAGGTACTGCGGTGGAAGGGGCTGCGATTGTGGCAGCGGTAGCGGCGGCGGCTGTGGCAGCTGCGTTTGGGAAAGAAAAAGAAGGAATGAGAGTAAGAGAGAGCAGGTGACCGTGCCTCGATGTTCGACACGTGGTTTAGTTACAAAGAAAGGAAGAAAACGGGAGCACAAAACGAAACAGAGAGAGGACACGGAGGAAAAGTAGAAGGATTTGGGCTAGCACCTTCTTTGGATCTTCGGATCGAAATCTTTGAAAGGCAAGTTCCCTGATCGTTTCTCCTATAATTGCTCTGATATTTCTTATTGCAAGTGTTCTGATCTTTCCTATTGCAAGCTTTCTAATCTTTCCTATTGCAAGTGTCCTAATCTTTCCTTACCGCAATTTTACATTTGTTTTGAATATGAGGAACTTTGAATTGTTCTAGCCTTTCATTTGATATATCTCCAGTTTAGACGTAACGATTCGAATCTATGCAACTTCTGATATTCTGACCCTTCTACTTTGTTATGGCTATAACTTCATGTATTGACCTCTGATTTGGACAAAACTTATTTGATCAGAATATAGACTTATAAACCTTTATTTTGATAGCTTATTTGAAGAATTCGGAGTAAGTTTGTCTGCCCAAACATCTGTTTCAAATGAGCCTAAAGATTCTTTAAAACAGGGATCGTAATTTCTGACCATTCGATACTAAACTACTTATAAGTCCCTGTTGCAAACATTGATTTACTGAAAGATTATTTCATTGGAAACCAGACTCATAGATCTTTCTTTTGATATATGGATTGAAAGATTTGGAATCCAAACACCTGCCCAGTTATCTATTGAATCTGACATTATGAATTCTGCAAAACAGAGATTTTGTTCTACGAACCTTGTTTACCAAATTATTTGTAACTCTCTCTATTGGACAGTTCAA
The DNA here is from genome assembly GCF_036884655.1 of Musa acuminata AAA Group. Taxonomy (NCBI): domain Eukaryota; kingdom Viridiplantae; phylum Streptophyta; class Magnoliopsida; order Zingiberales; family Musaceae; genus Musa; species Musa acuminata. The sequence continues at coordinate 27,963,515 of NC_088346.1, forward strand.
TTCATATGAAGCCTGTCTTATCTGAAAGTATAATCCAATGATATATTTCTGAGTCAATTGGAGCACGATTGATAGTTTGAATCATTTGTTCAATGTGCCTCTTGTATTCTGCCAGAAATCGAGCTTTGGTCGATTTCTAATATTCTGGTTTCATTCCTTTGGAAATTGATATCCTTTAGCTTTCTTATTCAATTGAGCTTTATAATACTGCTCTGAATTCTTGTATGCTCTTGTCCTTAAAGTTATTTGCATTCTTGAAAACTATTGTGTAACGTTTAAGCTATATCGTAATGACTTCTATAGGCACATGTATAACCCATGATTCCGCATTTACTTTCGATGTGTGCCTATTTTAGTTTCGTTCCTTTGGATATTGAATTCTTCTAACCTTCTTATTTGAATTGAGCTAAATATGATTGCTTGGATTCCCTATATACTCTTGCTTCCATTTCATTCTTTATATGAATACATTTGTGAGAGATTTGTTCCTTGCAGCATATTGTCTTGAAAAGGCACATGTACGTTTTGTTGTTCCGCGTGTGCTTCCGATATATGCTACTTACTATTAAAACTGCCATCTTGTACTCTGGTGTGTGGGATTGTCTGGACCTTTGCCAGAAATGGTAAAGGGTATGCGCTTATTGCCCACTATGTGGGGTCCCGCTATATGGGATATTCTGGACCTTTGCTAGAAATGGTAAAGGGTATGTGCTTAGAGCCTGCGATGCTCTGCCGGCCCCCTTTGACTTCACCTTGATGTGGGTGGATGGAGCTCCCAGACGTGGGAGACTTTTGTCAAGTGGTCATTCAGAAATGGATGAATCACATTCTGACTGAGATCCCACTACACCTTCTGTATGTTTGATATGATATCCCGAGCTTTGGTTATGTGTTTCTGTACATGCTTTGGATAAGATTGATATGTTTGCAACGTCAAAGACGACGTTTGAGCTTCTGTACGGTATTTTTATTGATATGCTCTGAAATGTTTCATCCACTGTTGATATGTTTCGAAACGTTCCATATGTCGTTGATATGCTCCGGAACATTTCATACGCCATTGATATGCTCCAATTACTCTGTGCTCCATTTGCTATGAACTGATATGTTCTGAATTGTCCTATCTGCCATTGATATGCTCCAATTACTCTGTGCTCCATTTGCTATGAACTGATATGTTCTGAAATGTTCTATCTGCCATTGATATGCTCCAATTACTCTATGCTCCATTTGTTATGAATCAAATATGTTTTGAATGACATGATACATATGATTTTGTATCTAATGAGATGGTATCCTTGAGAATTCTTGTATTCTGCCTTACATTATGATACCTTACTCGTTTGATACCGTTCCTTTTGTTCTGAATATGTTTTGTCACTTGCTGAGCCGTTTTTGGCTCACTCCGTTGTTATATAAATCCTTCAGGTCAGCGTGTCACTCTTCGAGATGTTTGATTTGGGCTGAGGCATTGGATAGCTATTCAGAATTATGGGCAAGTCTCGTTGGTTGTTATGCTATTGTTGTATATGGAAATGATGATCGAAATGGATATACTGTGTAAAAGTGTTAGAAGATCTCTCTTATTTTGAATTTCGGAATGTTAAGTCTAATTTATGACGATATGAACTTGTGGTGAATAGTTGGAGTTCTGATTGTATAATTTATTTAGCTTGTGGATTTATAAATGTTGTTCATGTTTGTCAAGTTGGCTTGGGTTGCCATAAATGTGAATTATCGAGTGATGTGATAAATGATTTTAAAATGCACAGGTTTTATAGATGTGAATTTGATTGAATGTTTTTCAGTGTCCTCAAACGTTAGTTTGGATCTTGGATTGCTCTGTGATGAAAATTTTAAAAATCATGGATATTTTGAGGGGCGTGATAGAGGTGGTATCAGAGCATGGTTTGAGGATTACTGAAATATTTGATATGTTGATGTGCAAAATATATTGAGGTCTAATGAACTTTAGTGATTGGTGGAAAATTTTCTTTGATGCATTTTAGGAATCTGGGATGATGAGGACATTTGGTCCTCCTATTTCATTTGTTTCTAATTAATTAAGGGGAATGAAAGGATGGATTGGGGATATTGAATCAGAATGGCACAGCAGAAGCATGATGAACCTAATTTCATTGGTGGTAGAAAAATGGATGATGCAAATGGAGAAGATATTTGATATACAAAATTGTTCTAATGATCAAAAGATTTCTTTTGCTACCTTATATTGGAAGTAGAGGCTGATTATTATTGACAGGAATGAAAAGAATTTTTGGAGATATGTGGCAAGAATGATAAGGATAAGTTTAGCAATAAAAATATGATTAGAAATGAATCAGAAAGTAATAATAAGAGGGTCAAGACATTTGGATATGAAATGGGAAGTCACCATAAAAGACTCAATCATGTGTGAATTATAAGTTAAATTATGAAACAAATTTGTGTTTCGGGTGATTGGAGTCTATTTTGCTTGTGGAAAGTTGGATCATAAAATAAAAGACTATCCTTTGAATAAGAAGAAAGAGTCACTGTCTCATAAATCATTAGCCCATGTCAGAGTGTATGCTATCACTGAATATGATTCTAAGACTTCTGAATTAGTGGTCGAAGGTATTATGCACGTTTATGAAAGAATGCAAATATTTGTTTGATCATGGGTCCTATCTACGATTTGATTCATAACATGTTGCCTATCACTTGGGTATTCAACCTAGACCACTGTAATATGTGATATATGTAAAATACGATCATTGGAGATTCCTTGATAACGAACTTGAATCTGGTCCTCTTGTCTGATTTTTATTGGAGAACTTGAACTTTTTCGTTGATTTAGTTCTCCTACAGATTTGGAGTTTTGATATTATACTTGGTATGGATTGACTATCTTCCTATCATACCAGTATGGATTGGTATATAACAAATGATCACTTTTTGTACATTTGATCAGCCGATCTTTTATTTTGAAAGTATTGGACATGATTTATTTCCTTGCCTAATGTATCCCAGAATGACTTGCTTGGATTACCTCCGAACGTGACTTTGCTTTTGATTTTGTCTTTGGGACAATCCCAATATCTAAGCCTCTCTGCAGAATGATATCATTTGAGTAAGTGGAATTGGAAAAGCAACTACAAGGATTATTAAATGAGGATTTTATTTGGCTTAATATTTCATCATGGGGTGCTCCGGTGTTAGTTAAAAAGATGTATGGAACATTGAGGCTTTGTAATGATTATAGACAATTAAATTAGGTGACCATCAAAAATGAGTATTTTCTGAAGTAACGACTTGCTTGATTAATTGCAGGGTGCGCAAGTATTTTTAGCAATTGATTGAAGGTCGGGTTACCGTCTATTGAGGATCAAGGAGGAGAATATTTCGGTCACTCGTGGATAATTATGTAATTGTATTGTATTGATGAAACTATTTAAAAGCAGGAGTAGGAAATAAAGATATCATAATCCTCATCTTTTCATCGATTGAGCGATGATCAATTTAGAGGACTAAATTTTCTTTTAAGGAGGGGAGAGTGTAATATCCCTCACTTTTGAAAATTATTAATAAAGATTTATAAATCGGAGGACCTATATGTAAATATGGAAATTTCAAGGACTAAACTGTTAACTTGTAAAAAGAAGAAAATAAAGAAAACCAAAAATTTCGGTTTTATCCCACTGCCTCCCACGCTCTCTCTGTTTCTTCGAGAAACAGAGAGAAGCAGTGGGGCGTGGGGAGAAGAAGAAGAGAAGTAGAGGGAGAAGAGAAGAAGAGGGAAAAGAAGAGAGGAGGAAGAGGGAGAAGAGAAGAAAAGAAGAAGAAGAAGAAGAGAGGGAAGATGGAGAGGAGAGGGAGACGCAGCAGCAGCAACTAGGGCTACTGCACCTCTGTTTCCCGCAGGTGGAAACAGAGGAGAGGATGTGAGGGGCGTTGGGGAGGAGAAGGGAAGAAGAAGAAGAAGAAGAAGAAGAAGAAGAAGAAGAAGAGAGGAGGATAGCTGCGGCAAGGCTGCAGCGAGGAGGTGTGTGGCGTTGGGGAGGAAGAAAAGGAAGAGGAGAAGAAGAGAAGGAGAAGAAGAGGGCAAAGAGAGGGAAGAGGGAGAGGAGCGAGAGGTGGCAGCAGCACCTCTGTTTCCTGCAGGTGGAAACAGAGGAGAGGTGTGGGGCATTCGAAGAGGACAAGAAGAAGAAGAGGAAAAGAAGAGGAAGAGGAAGTAGGAGAAGTGGTTGGGATACCTCTGTTTCCTATAGAGGAAACAGAGGAGGGAAGTAGAAGAGGAGAAGAAGAAGAGAAGGGAAAGGAGGAGCTGCGGCTGCAGCGGTGGAAGCTGCAGCTGGAAGAGAAGGAGAGGAAGAGATGGTGAGGAAGAAGAGAAGAAGTAGAAGCGGGTGAAGAGGCGGCACCTCTGTTTCCTGCAGGAGGAAATAGAGGAAAGGAGGTGCTGTTCGTCGGGGAGAAGAAGGGGAGGAAGGAGAAGAAGAGAAGAAGAAGAAAGGAAGGAGGAGGAAGAGGAGAAGGGAAAGAAGTAGCTGCGGCTACGGCTATGGCAGCTGCAGCTGTGGCAGGGAAAGAGGAAGAGGAAGGAAGAATGGAAGGGGAGGAAGAAGAGAAGGGGAAGAGAAGGGGCTGCGGCTGCTGCGATGGCAGCTGCAGTTGGAAGAGAAGAAGGAGAGGAAGATGAGCAGGGGAGGAAGAAGAGGTTGTGGCCGCGGCCGAGGCTGCGACTGCAACCGTGCAGCTGGGAAAGAAGAGAAGGAAAGAAAGAAGAAGAGAAAGGAAAAGGGAAGAAGAGAGGAAGAGGAGAAGGAGAGGCATCTGTGGCAGTGGCAGCTACAGCTGGAAGAGAAGGAGAGGAAATAGAGCAAGGGAGAAAGAAAAGGCTGCGGCTGTGGTGGCTGCGGCCATGGTTGTGACTGCGACTGCGGCAGTTGCAGCTGGGAAAGAAAAGAAAGGAAAGGGGGAAAAAGGGGCTGCGGAAGGGATTGCGGCCATAGCGGCAACGACTGCGTATGTAGCAGCTGTGTCTGCGAAAGAAGAGGAGGAAGGAAGGTAGTGCAGTGGAAGGGGCTGCGATTGTGGCAGCGGTAGCGGCGACGGCTGTGGCAGCTGCGTTTGGGAAAGAAAAAGAAGGAATGAGAGTAAGAGAGAGCAGGTGACTGTGCCTCGATGTTCGACACATGGTTTAGTTGCGAAGAAAGGAAGAAAACGGGAGCAAAAAAACGAAACAGAGAGAGGACACGGAGGAAAAGTAGAAGGATTTGAGCTAGCACCTTCTTTGGATCTTCGGATCGAAATCTTTGAAAGGTAAGTTCCCTGATCGTTTGTCCTATAATTGCTCTGATATTTCTTATTGCAAGTGTTCTGATCTTTCCTATTGCAAGCTTTCTAATCCTTCCTATTGCAAGTGTCCTGATTTTTCCTTACCGTAATTTTATCGTTACATTTGCTTTGAATATGAGGAACTTTGAATTATTCTAGCCTTTCATTTGATATATCTCTTGTTTAGACGTAACGATTCGAATCTATGCAACTTCTGATATTCTGACCCTGCTACTTTGTTATGGCTATAACTTCATGTATTGACCTCTTATTTAGACAAAACTTATTTGATCAGAATATAGACTCATAAACCTTTGTTTTGATAGCTTATTTGAAGAATTCAGAGTAAGTTTGTCTGCCCAAACTTCTGTTTCAAATGAGCCTACAGATTGTGCAAAACAGGGATCGTAATTTCTGACCTTTTGATATTGAACTGCTAATAAGTCCCTGTTGCAAACATTGATTTACTCAAAGCTTATTTCATTGGAAACCAGACTCATAGATCTTTCTTTTGATATATGGATTGAAAGATTTGGAATCCAAACACCTACCCAGTTATCTGTTGAATCTGACATTATGAATTCTGCCAAACAGAGATTTTGTTCTACGACCCTTGTTTACCAAATTATTTGTAACTCTCTCTATTGGATAGTTCAATTCATATGAAGCCTGTCTTATCTGAAAGTATAATCCAATGATATATTTCTGAGTCAATTGGAGCACGATTGATAGTTTGAATCATTTGTTCAATATGCCTCTTGTATTATGCCAGAAATCGAGCTTTGGTCGATTTCTAATATTCTGGTTTCATTCCTTTGGAAATTGATATCCTTTAGCTTTCTTATTCAATTGAGCTTTATAATATTGCTCTGAATTCTTGTATGCTCTTGTCCTTAAAGTTATTTGCATTCTTGAAAACTATTGTGTAACGTTTAAGCTATATCGTATTGACTTCTATAAACACATGTATAACCCATGATTCCGCATTTGCTTTCGATGTGTGCCTATTCTAGTTTCATTCCTTTGGATATTGAATTCTTCTAACCTTCTTATTTGAATTGAGCTAAATATGATTGCTTGGATTCCCTATGTAACACCCCTCATTTCCGAATGTTCGTATAAATTTTTGGTGATAATGTAAGCATCTATTTTAATTGACAAAAGAAATAGAGTATGAATCAGAGGTAACTTATTTTTAAGATTTGGGAGATCTGTTCAAAAAAAAAAGAAGAGAAAAAGAAAGAATCTGAGGACCTATATGTAAACCCTAAGGACCTAATCGTGAATATGATAAAAACAAGGACTAAACTGCAAAATGCACCAAATGACAAATTCCACCGCTTAAGCTTCTCTGCCTTCGTTGTTAAGGAAGCAGAGGAGGCAGCTCGTGGGTGATCAGGGAAAGAAAAGAAGAAGAAGAAGAAGAAGAAGAAGAAGGAGAAGAGAAAGAAAATTTGGGGCTTTTAGGGTTTTTGCTTTAATCTTGTTACTTCGGGTCAAAATTTGCAAAGGCAAGTGTTCTAACCCCTTCCTACATATGTATTAGACTCTGTTTTTATGTTGATTTAAAATAAATTGAAAGATTTTTATTTAGAAACTGATAAGTTCCTCTTTGGACATAGAACTATGGATTCTGAAAGTTTTCGGTAAACTGACCCCTAAGCACTGTTTCGGTCCTAAGTTTTAGTACAGAATGAGAATTCAGGCAGGAACTATTTTTGTTTGAAATTAGACTCGTATGTCTTTCTTTTGACACCAATTTTGTAGATTTTGGACACCGAATACTTACCCAAAAATTTGTTTCAAAAGAGCCTATAGACGCTGTAAAACAGAGTTCAAGATTTCTGACCTTTCGAAACTAAAACGCCTATAACTCCCTGTTGAAAATTCTGATTTGTACCAAACTGAGTTTATTTGAAACTACACTTGAAATCCTCTCTTTTGACATATAGTTTGAAAATTTTGGAGTTCAATTGCTCACCCTATCGTCTGTTGAATCCGATCCTATAAAGTCTGCAAACCAGTGATTGTGATTTTGACCTTACGTTACCAAATCAGAGGTAACTCTGTGTTGGGAGCCCTGTTTCATATGAAATCTGTTCCAACCGAATATAGACTGATATATGGTTCAACCACAGCCTTCTTATGGGTATTGGAGCATATTTGTTATTCTGAAATATTTGTTTGATGTGCCACTGGAAATCTGTTCGAAATCGAGCTTTGGTCGATTTCGCGTATTCTGTTCCATTTCCTTTGGATACTTGAATTTGCCTAACCTTCTTATTGGAATTGAGCTGGTTATGATTGCTTGGAATCCCTGTACACTCTTGCTTTCAATTCTTTCCCTAAAATGAATATTTTGTGAGAGATTTGTTCCTTGCATCACATTGTTTTTGAAAAGGCACATGTACGTTTGGTTGTTCCGCGTGTGCTTCCGTTATATGCTGCAATTTGTTGAAACTGTCCTTTTGTACTCTGGTGTGTGGGATTGTCTGGACCTTTGCCAGAAATGGTAAAGGGTATGCGCTGATTTGCCCGCTTTGTGGGGTCCCGCTTTGTGGGATATTGCTTAGAGCCTGCGATGCTCTGCCGGCCCCTTTGACTTCACCTAGACGTGGGTGGATGGAGCTCCCAGACGTGGGAGACTTTTGTCAGGTGGTCATTCAGAAATGGATGAATCACATTCTGACTGAGATCCCACTACACCCTCTATATGTTTGATATGACATCCAGAGTTTTGGTGAGTTATTTCTGTTCGTGCTCTGGATAGTTATGATATGATTGCAACGTCAAGGACGACGTTTGAGCTTTGGTACGACATATGAGTTTGATATGCTCTGAAATGCTTCATTCACTGTTGATTTTGCTTCGTAATGTTCCATATGTCGTTGATGTGATTTGGAACATTTTATATGCCATTGATAAGCTCCGATATGTTTCCTTTGTTTCTGATATGCTCCAATTACTCTATGCCCCATCTGTCAGGAACCAAATATGTATGATTAAAAAGGACAATTATGATTCTGCTCCTAATGATATTATGTATACGAAATCGTATATTCTGCTTTGTGTTTGAAACTGCATCTCTTTGGAAATTGTACTATTTTGATATGGATATGTTAGTCACTTGCTGAGCTCTTTATGCTCACCCCATTTGTTGATAAATTTTTCAGGATAGCGTAACTCTTGCTTAAATGTTAAGAATGGGCTGAGGCAGCGGAAAGTTTAGAAGACGTTGGGCAGAACTTTTGTTAGCATATATGTAGTTGTGTATAAGCTACCTTGTATCTAATGAAATGTGACTATGAATCTAAACCTGTGGATTTTGTGTAAGTTAAAGGATCCCTCATGTATAGGGTTTTGGTATGTTAAATTAAATTTGTGTAAGGATATGAACTTATGGTAAATCGATGATTGTGGTGACTGCATAGATTTTCCCCACTTGTGGATTTATATTGTGGTTTTTATTTTGATGAGTCGAGTTCAGATTGTATGAATTATCGAGTGATGTGTGCTATGTTAATGAATTGCACAGGGATATGAATTGGTAGATTATAGAAGTGAAATTTTTGATCTGAATGTTTTCTTAGTGACCTCAAATGTGTGTTTGGATCCTGGGTTAGTTATGATGAAAAAATTTTTAATATCATGGTTATTTTTGGGGCGTGACAGAGGTGGTATCAGAGCCTGATTTGAGAATCACTAAGAATATTATGTTTTTTTTTTAGGTTTATTGACTATCATTTAGAGATTGATTAAAGAAAATATGAAGATAGTAACAAGAGGTTTAAGACATCTGGATTTGAGAAAAAGGAAACCATGGGGGAGGACTCAGTTATGTGAAAAATGCGGGTTAAATCATGAGACAAGTCGGTGTTTTCGGGTGACTGGAGCATGTTTTAATTGTGGAAAGCTAGGTCATCAAATAAAAGATTGCCCACTGAACAGGAAAAGAGAGCCATTGTCTCCTAGACCCTCAGCCCATGCTAGAGTATACGCTATCACTGAACAAGATTCTAGAGCTTCTAAATCAGTGGTGGAAGGTATTCTTCATGTTTCTAAAAGAAATGCAAAAGTTTTGTTTGATCCCGGCTCCAACTTATCGTTTGTTTCAAAATACTTTGCTTGTCACTTGGATATTCCACCTAAACCCCTGGATTATATGTTATATGTAACAACTGCTGTTGGAGATTCATTGGCAACAAACTTGGTCTACCCATCTTGTTTGATCTCTATTGGAGACCACGAATTCCTTGCTGATTTGATTCTTCTAGAGATCCAGGGCTTTGATATTATACTCGGCATGGATTGGTTATCTTCTCATCACACTAGTATTGATTGTTACAAAAAAATAATTACCTTCTGCATACCAGATCAGCCTATATTTTTCTTTGAGGGCATTAAGCATGATTTGCCTCCTTGCTTAATATCCGCACTTCAAGCTTATCATCTTATGCAGAAAGGTTGTTTTTGTTATATGGTGTGTGTAAAGGAGCATTCAAATCAGGAAACCCACCTAGATGAAATTTCAGTGGTCAAAGAATTCCCTGATGTATTTCCAGATGACTTGCCTGGTTTACCTCTAGATAGAGAGGGTGAATTTGCTATTGATCTAGCCCCCAGTACAACCCCAATATCTAAGCCTCCCTACAGAATGGCACCACTTGAGCTAGAAGAATTAAAGAAGCAAATACAAGAATTATTAGATAAGGGTTTCATACGACCCAGTGTATCCCCATGGGGTGCTCCGGTACTATTAGTGAAGAAGAAGGATGGAACATTGAGGCTTTGTATTGATTATAGACAGTTGAATCAGGTGACCATCAAAAACAAATATCCTATACCTAGAATTGATGATTTGTTTGATCAACTGCAGGGTGCACAAGTATTCTCTAAGATTGACCTGAGGTCAGGTTACTATCAGTTAAAGATCAAGGAGGAGGATATTTCAAAAACAGCTTTCAGAACTCGATATGGTCATTATGAATTCTTGGTGATGCCTTTTGGTTTGACTAATGCCCCTGCAGCTTTTATGGAACTAATGAATAGGATATTTCAACCGCTCTTGGATATCTGTGTGATTGTATTTATTGATGACATATTGGTGTATTCAAAGAATAATCAGGAGCATGAGGAACACTTGAGAGATGTGCTGTCCATACTAAGAGAAAAGAAGTTGTATGCGAAGTTCAGCAAATGTGAATTTTGGTTGAATGAAGTTGCTTTCTTAGGCCATGTGATTTCAGGGAAGGGCATATCTGTTGATCCAAGGAAAATAGAAGCTGTAGTTGAATGGGAAGTACCAACAAATGTAACAGAAGTTAGAAGTTTCTTGGGCATGGCAGGTTATTACAGGAGATTTGTGGAGGGATTTTCTCGAATTGCTCAACCTCTCACCAAACTCACTAAGAAGAATATGAAATTTGTATGGGGCGATGATTGTGAGCAAAGCTTTCAAGAGTTAAAAAGAAGATTAACTAGTGCCCCTATTCTCACTATTCCAAGTGGTAGTGAGGGATTTGTAGTTTATACTGATGCTTCAAGAAAGGGCCTAGGATGTGTTTTGATGCAGGAAGGGAGAGTAGTTGCTTATGCTTCTAGGCAACTTAAAGGTTATGAATTGAATTATCCAACTCATGATTTGGAATTAGCAGCAATCATTTTTGCTCTAAAGATTTGGAGACATTATTTGTATGGTCGACAGTTTGAAATCTTCACTGATCACAAGAGTTTAAAATATATTTTCACTCAGAAAGAGTTAAACATGAGGCAGCGAAGATGGATAGAACTTCTGAAGGATTATGATTGTACCATCCGTTATCACCCAGGCAAGGCCAATGTTGTAGCTGATGCACTTAGTAGGAAATCTACAAGTTTTATGGCTAGTCTGGTCGTGAAGAAATGGAAGCTAATAGAAGAAAATTTTGATTTGAAAGCTTTGAGGAAAGAGCAAGACTCGATGATTTTGATGGCCTCCATTCAAGTGCAGTCTGATCTTATGCAACAAATTAAGGAGGGACAATTACGAGATCCACACTTAATCTACTTGAGGAGTGAAGTAGAAAAGGAATTGAAGCCACAATTTCAAGTTTCAAAGGATGGCCTATTGAGATTTGGGGAGAGAGTATGTGTACCAAATGAACTAGATATCAAGAATCAAATCCTAAATGAAAGTCATACTTCAAAGTACGCCCTACACCCTGGGAGCACTAAGATGTATAGAGATCTTCAAAGTTATTATTGGTGGGAAGGCATGAAGAAGGAAATTGCAATGTATGTTTCAAAATGTTTAACATGTCAGCAAATCAAAGTAGAACACCAAAGACCTGGAGGGTTGCTGCAACCTTTAGTTATACCTGAATGGAAATGGGAATGTATTACTATGGATTTTGTTTCAGGACTACCCAGAACCTCGAGGAAGCATGATGCTATTTGGGTTATCATTGATAGGTTAACAAAATCTGCACATTTCCTACCGATTAATATGACTTATTCGCTTGATAGACTTGCAGATTTATATGTCAGTGAAATAGTAAGACTTCATGGTGTTCCAAAGGAGATCATCTCTGATAGAGACTCTAGATTTCTCTCTAGATTCTGGAGAAGATTGCAGGAGTCGATGGGCACTAAAGTTAAGTTTAGTACTGCATATCATCCTCAGACTGATGGTCAGTCAGAAAGAACAATTCAAACACTTGAGGATTTGCTTAGAGCCTAAGTTATGGATTGGAAAGGTGAATGGGATAAGGATATTTCACTTGTTGAGTTCACGTATAACAATAGTTATCATTCAAGTATTCAGATGGCTCCTTATGAAGCTTTATATGGGCGAAAGTGCATAACACCTATATGTTGGGAGGAAGTTGGGGACAGAAAGTTGTTAGCACCGGACCAGGTACAAGAAACTACCGAGAAAATTCAAGTTATAAGGAAAAGGTTAAAAGCTGCTCAAGGTCGTCAAAAGAGTTATGCCGATAATAGGAGACGAGATATTGAGTTTGAAATCGGAGATTTTGTATTCTTAAAAGTCTCCCCTTCCAAAGGCATTATAAGGTTTGGGAAGAAAGGAAAGTTAAGCCCAAGATTTATTGGACCTTTTGAGGTTCTTGAGAGGGTTGGTTCTGTCGCTTACAGGATTGCCTTACCACCAGCACTGAGCCATGTCCATGATATATTTCATGTCTCGATGATTAGAAAGTATATGTATGACCCTTCTCACCTCATTAAGTATGAGCTGGTGGAATTCGATAAAGATTTATCCTATGTGGAAGAGCCTATTCAGATTATTGATAAGAAAGAAAAAGTCCTAAGGAATCGGGTCATCCCACTGGTTCAAGTAAATTGGAGACATCATTCTGGAGAAGAGACAACTTGGGAGCTAGAAGAGGAAATGAAAAAGGTGTATCCTCGTCTTTTCATCGAATAGAGGTACGATAAATTTAGAGGACTAAATTTTTCTTTTAAGGGGGGGAGAGTGTAACACCCCTCATTTCCGAATGTTCGTATAAATTTTTGGTGATAATGTAAGCATCTATTTTAATTGACAAAAGAAATAGAGTATGAATCAGAGGTAACTTATTTTTAAGATTTGGGAGATCTGTTCAAAAAAAAAAGAAGAGAAAAAGAAAGAATCTGAGGACCTATATGTAAACCCTAAGGACCTAATCGTGAATATGATAAAAACAAGGACTAAACTGCAAAATGCACCAAATGACAAATTCCACCGCTTAAGCTTCTCTGCCTTCGTTGTTAAGGAAGCAGAGGAGGCAGCTCGTGGGTGATCAGGGAAAGAAAAGAAGAAGAAGAAGAAGAAGAAGAAGAAGGAGAAGAGAAAGAAAATTTGGGGCTTTTAGGGTTTTTGCTTTAATCTTGTTACTTCGGGTCAAAATTTGCAAAGGCAAGTGTTCTAACCCCTTCCTACATATGTATTAGACTCTGTTTTTATGTTGATTTAAAATAAATTGAAAGATTTTTATTTAGAAACTGATAAGTTCCTCTTTGGACATAGAACTATGGATTCTGAAAGTTTTCGGTAAACTGACCCCTAAGCACTGTTTCGGTCCTAAGTTTTAGTACAGAATGAGAATTCAGGCAGGAACTATTTTTGTTTGAAATTAGACTCGTATGTCTTTCTTTTGACACCAATTTTGTAGATTTTGGACACCGAATACTTACCCAAAAATTTGTTTCAAAAGAGCCTATAGACGCTGTAAAACAGAGTTCAAGATTTCTGACCTTTCGAAACTAAAACGCCTATAACTCCCTGTTGAAAATTCTGATTTGTACCAAACTGAGTTTATTTGAAACTACACTTGAAATCCTCTCTTTTGACATATAGTTTGAAAATTTTGGAGTTCAATTGCTCACCCTATCGTCTGTTGAATCCGATCCTATAAAGTCTGCAAACCAGTGATTGTGATTTTGACCTTACGTTACCAAATCAGAGGTAACTCTGTGTTGGGAGCCCTGTTTCATATGAAATCTGTTCCAACCGAATATAGACTGATATATGGTTCAACCACAGCCTTCTTATGGGTATTGGAGCATATTTGTTATTCTGAAATATTTGTTTGATGTGCCACTGGAAATCTGTTCGAAATCGAGCTTTGGTCGATTTCGCGTATTCTGTTCCATTTCCTTTGGATACTTGAATTTGCCTAACCTTCTTATTGGAATTGAGCTGGTTATGATTGCTTGGAATCCCTGTACACTCTTGCTTTCAATTCTTTCCCTAAAATGAATATTTTGTGAGAGATTTGTTCCTTGCATCACATTGTTTTTGAAAAGGCACATGTACGTTTGGTTGTTCCGCGTGTGCTTCCGTTATATGCTGCAATTTGTTGAAACTGTCCTTTTGTACTCTGGTGTGTGGGATTGTCTGGACCTTTGCCAGAAATGGTAAAGGGTATGCGCTGATTTGCCCGCTTTGTGGGGTCCCGCTTTGTGGGATATTCTGATATGCGCTATTTGCCCGCTTTGTGGGGTCCCGCTTTGTGGGATATTGCTTAGAGCCTGCGATGCTCTGCCGGCCCCTTTGACTTCACCTAGACGTGGGTGGATGGAGCTCCCAGACGTGGGAGACTTTTGTCAGGTGGTCATTCAGAAATGGATGAATCACATTCTGACTGAGATCCCACTACACCCTCTATATGTTTGATATGACATCCAGAGTTTTGGTGAGTTATTTCTGTTCGTGCTCTGGATAGTTATGATATGATTGCAACGTCAAGGACGACGTTTGAGCTTTGGTACGACATATGAGTTTGATATGCTCTGAAATGCTTCATTCACTGTTGATTTTGCTTCGTAATGTTCCATATGTCGTTGATGTGATTTGGAACATTTTATATGCCATTGATAAGCTCCGATATGTTTCCTTTGTTTCTGATATGCTCCAATTACTCTATGCCCCATCTGTCAGGAACCAAATATGTATGATTAAAAAGGACAATTATGATTCTGCTCCTAATGATATTATGTATACGAAATCGTATATTCTGCTTTGTGTTTGAAACTGCATCTCTTTGGAAATTGTACTATTTTGATATGGATATGTTAGTCACTTGCTGAGCTCTTTATGCTCACCCCATTTGTTGATAAATTTTTCAGGATAGCGTAACTCTTGCTTAAATGTTAAGAATGGGCTGAGGCAGCGGAAAGTTTAGAAGACGTTGGGCAGAACTTTTGTTAGCATATATGTAGTTGTGTATAAGCTACCTTGTATCTAATGAAATGTGACTATGAATCTAAACCTGTGGATTTTGTGTAAGTTAAAGGATCCCTCATGTATAGGGTTTTGGTATGTTAAATTAAATTTGTGTAAGGATATGAACTTATGGTAAATCGATGATTGTGGTGACTGCATAGATTTTCCCCACTTGTGGATTTATATTGTGGTTTTTATTTTGATGAGTCGAGTTCAGATTGTATGAATTATCGAGTGATGTGTGCTATGTTAATGAATTGCACAGGGATATGAATTGGTAGATTATAGAAGTGAAATTTTTGATCTGAATGTTTTCTTAGTGACCTCAAATGTGTGTTTGGATCCTGGGTTAGTTATGATGAAAAAATTTTTAATATCATGGTTATTTTTGGGGCGTGACACCCTACATACTCTTGCTTCCATTTCATTCCTAATATGAATACATTTGTGAGAGATTTGTTCCTTGCAGCATATTGTCTTGAAAAGGCACATGTACGTTTTGTTGTTCCGCGTGTGCTTCCGATATATGCTACTTACTATTAAAACTGCCCTCTTGTACTCTGGTGTGTGGGTTGTCTGGACCTTTGCCAGAAATGGTAAAGGGTATGCGCTTATTGCCCGCTATGTGGGGTCCCGCTATGTGGGATATTCTAGACCTTTGCTAGAAATGGTAAAGGGTATGTGCTTAGAGCCTACGATGCTCTACCGGCCCCCTTTGACTTCACCTAGACGTGGGTGGATGGAGCTCCCAGACGTGGGAGACTTTTGTCAGGTGGTCATTCAGAAATGGATGAATCACATTCTGACTGAGATCCCACTACACCTCTTGTATGTTTGATATGATATCCGGAGCTTTGGTTATGTGTTTCTGTACATGCTTTGGATAAGATTGATATGTTTGCAACGTCAACGACGACGTTTGAGCTTCTGTACGGTATTTGTTATTGATATACTCTGAAATGTTTCATCCACTGTTGATATGTTTCGAAATGTTCCATATGTCGTTGATATGCTCTGGAACATTTCATACGCCATTGATATGCTCCAATTACTCTGTGCTCCATTTGCTATGAACTGATATGTTCTGAATTGTCCTATCTGCCATTGATATGCTACAATTACTCTGTGCTGCATTTGCTATGAACTGATATGTTCTGAAATGTCCTATCTGCCATTGATATGCTCCAATTACTCTATGCTCCATTTGTTATGAATCAAATATGTTTTGAATGACATGATACATATGATTTTGTATCTAATGAGATGGTATCCTTGAGAATTATTGTATTCTGCCTTACATTATGATACCTTACTCGTTTGATACCATTCCTTTTGTTCTAAATATGTTTTGTCACTTGCTGAGCCGTTTTTGGCTCACTCCGTTGTTATATAAATCCTTCAGGTCAACGTGTCACTATTCGAGATGTTTGATTTGGGCTGAGGCAGTGGATAGCTATTCAGAATTATGGGCAAGTCTCGTTGGTTGTTATGCTATTGTTGTATAAGCATATTTTGTATGTAATGAATTGTTCTGATGATCGAAATGGATATACTGTGTAAAAGTGTTAGAAGATCTCTCTTATTTGGAATTTCGGAATGTTAAGTCTAATTTATAATGATATGAACTTGTGGTGAATAGTTGGAGTTCTGATTGTATAATTTATTTAGCTTGTGGATTTATAAATGTTGTTCATGTTTGTCAAGTTGGCTTGGGTTGCCATAAATGTGAATTATCGAGTGATGTGATATATGATTTTAAAATGCATAGGTTTTATGGATGTGAATTTGATTGAATATTTTTCAGTGTCCTCAAACGTTAGTTTGGATCTTGGATTGGTCTGTGATGAAAATTTTAAAAATCATGGATATTTTGAGGGGCGTGACATTGCAACGTCAAGGACGACGTTTGAGCTTCTGTACGATATTTGTTTTTGATATGCTCTGAAATGCTTCATTCACTGATGATTTTGCTTCGAAATGTTCCATATGCCGTTGATATGCTTCGGAACGTTTTATATGCCATTGATAAGCTCCGATATATTTCCTTTGTTACTGATATGCTCCAATTACTCTATGCCCCATCTATCAGGAACCAAATATGTAAGATTGAAAGGACAATTGTGTTTATGCTCCTAATGATATTATGTCTACGAAATCATATATTCTGCCTTGTATTTTGAAACTGTATCTCTTTGGAAATTGTACTATTTTGATATGGATATGTTAGTCACTTGCTGAGCTCTTTATGCTCACCCCGTTTGTTGATAAATTTTTCAGGATAGCGTATCGCTTGCTTAAATGTTAAGATTGGGCTAAGGCGGTGGAAAGCTTAGAAGATTTTGGGTAGATCTTTGTTAGCATATGTGTATATGTTGTATAAGATACTTTGCATCTTATGAAATGTGACGATAAATCTAAACGTGTGGATTTTGTGTAAGATAAAGGATCCCTCATGTATAGGATTTTGGAATGTTAAGTTAAATTTATGTAACGATATGATCTTATGGTAATCGTTGGTTTGGTGACTGCATAGACTTCCCCACTTGTGAATTTTATGTTGTGGTTATTATTTTGATGAGTTAAGTTCAGTTTGTTTGAATTATCGAGTGATGTGTGGGATGTTTATGAACTGCACAGGGTTATGAATTTGTAGACTATAGAGGTGAAATTTTTGATCTGAATGTTTTCTTAGTGAATTCAAATGTATGTTTGGATCCTGGGTTAGTTATGATGAAAATTTTAAATATTGTCGATATTTTGAGGGGCGTGACAAGATCCATCTCATTTCTCTATGCTCACTAGCAAAGAAGAAGGGTATGTCACCTTCGGAGACAACAACCAAGGCAAAATCATTGGCAAGGGAACCATAGGTAACAAATTAAAATTTTCTATTGATGATGTCTTACTAGTTGATGGATTGAAACATAATCTCTTGAGTGTTAGTCAATTATGCGATAAATGTTATATCATTAGATTTGAATTTAATCTGTGTATTATTGAAAAACCAAACCATAACATAACTATGATTGCATTAAAACAAAATAATGTCTACACAATCAACCTTGATGAACTTAGTGAAATGTGCTTCTTCGCTTTAAATGATGATGCTTGGCTTTGGCATAGGAGACTAGGCCATGCAAGCCTGAAACTAATATCTAAGATCTCATCTAGAGAATTAGTGCGAGGAATTCTAAATATAAAGTTTATTAAGGACAAAGTATGCGATGCATGTCAACTAGGTAAACAAATAAAAACTAGTTTCAAACCAAAAACTCAAATTAGCACCACTAGACCATTATAATTGATTCATTTGGACTTATTTGGACCAATTGACACGACAAGTCTAGGAGGAAGCAAATATGCGTTTGTAATTGTGGATAACTATACTAGATACACTTGGACCTATTTCTTAGCTCACAAAAGTAATTGTTTCAAGTGTTTCTCTAAATTTTATAAACTCACTCAAAACGAAAAAGGTTTCATGATTTCATCAATTCGGAGTGATCACGGTGGCAAATTTCAAAACCGTAACTTTCAAAATTTTTGTGAAGTTAACGGATACAATCACAACTTCTCCACTCCGAGGAATCCCCAACAAAATGGAGTAGTTGAAAGAAAAAATAGAAACCTACAAGAAATGGCAAGAACGATGTTAAATGAACATAGTCTACCCAAGTATTTTTGGGCCGAAGCCATAAATACGGCTTGCTACATCATGAATAGGGTCCTAATAAGACCATCCCTATCAAAAACTCTCGATGAATTATGGAATAACAAAAAACTAAATATTTCCTATTTTAAAGTTTTCAGTTGTAAATGCTTTATTTTGAATGAAAGGGATGCCTTAGGAAAATTTGATGCTAAATCTGATGAAGGCATCTTTCTTGGTTACTCTTCCGTTTCTAAGGCTTTTCGGGTTTTTAACAAAAGAACCTTAGTAATAGAAGAGTCTATTCATGTAGTTTTTAATGAAATTTCTAATTTAAAGAAAAATAATTTTGATGATGATCTTGGTTTTGATAATTTGAACTTAAATGAACCCCCTCCTCAAAATAGCAACTTGGATGCACCTTCTTCCGAAATTTCTTTACCCAAGGAATAGAAGTATATAGATGCTCATCCAAAGGAGCTAATTATAGGAGAAACATCAAAAGGGGTTCAAACTCGTTCCTCTTTCAAGAATTTTTATGCTAACACCGCCTTCCTTTCTCAAATCGAACCTAAATGCATTGACGAGGCCTTAAAAGATGATTTTTGGGTTATTACAATTAAAGAGGAATTAAATCAATTTGAGAGGAATAAGGTATGGAAGCTTGTTCCTAGACCCACAGACCATTTAGTCATTGGTACTAAATGGGTCTTTAGAAACAAGCAAGACGAAAATGGTATCGTGGTTAGAAACAAGGCTAGATTAGTGGCCAAAGGTTTCAACCAAGAAGAATGTATCGACTACGAAGAAACCTTCGCTCCTGTGGCAAGATTAGAAGTCATTAGGATGCTCCTTGCCTAAGCTAGTAGTAATACTTTTTAAACTGTTTCAAATGGATGTCAAAAGTGCCTTCTTGAATGGTTTTATTTCTGAAGAAGTATATGTCGAACAACCTCCCGGATTTGAAAATTTTATTCTTCCTAATCATGTATTCAAATTGACTAAGGCTCTCTTTGGCTTGAAACAAGCTCTTAGAGCTTGGTATGAAAGGCTTAGTTCCTTTTTTATTTTAAATAAGTTTACCAAAGGCAAGGTTGATACTACATTGTTTATCAAACATTTTGAAAATAATTTCTTATTATGCAAATTTATGTTGACGATATTATTTTTGGCTCTTCGGATGAATCACTATGTGAATTATTTGCCAAATGTATGAGTCATGAATTTGAAATGAGTTTAATGTGTGAATTAACTTTCTTTTTAGGATTACAAATCAAACAACTTAGTGATGGTATATTTCTTAACCAATCAAAATATACATTAGAATTGTTAAAATGATTTAACATGGATAATTCAAAAGCAATAAACACCCCAATGAGTACTGCGACTAAGTTAGATTTGGATGAAAATAGTGAAAATTTCGATCAAAAAACATATAGGGGAATGATAGGTAGTTTACTCTACCTCACCGCGACTAGACCGGATATTATGTTTAGTATAGGACTTTGCGCTAGGTTTCAATCAAATCCTAAATTATCTCATCTTAAAAGTGTTAAAACAATATTTAGGTATCTTAAAGGAACTCCAAATTTAGGATTGTGGTATCCAAAATCTGAAAAATTCGATTTAATAGCTTATGCAGATGCCGATTTTGGCGGATGTAGGATAGATAGAAAAAGTACATCCGGAACATACCAATTTTTAGGACATGCACTTGTTTCTTGGACTTCCAAGAAACAAAATTTAGTTACACTATCTACGGCATAAGTCGAATACATTGCTGCTAGTGCATGCTGTGCACAAGTGGTTTGGATGAAAAATACATTAAAAGACTATGGAATTCACTTAAAAAATGTTCCCATTAAATGTGATAATACTAGTGCCATATGTCTCACCAAAAATCCAATTCAATACTCTAGAACTAAGCACATCGACGTTAGGCATCATTTCATACGCGATCATGTCCTTAACAATAATGTTGTTCTAGAATTCATTGACACAAAGCATCAATTAGCATATATATTTATAAAAGCTTTGAATAAAGACCAATTTGAATTCATTAGAAGGAATTAGGTATGTTAAACTGTACCTAAGAATAAACTTGTTTGAATGGATTTTTCGTAAAGTTTTTCATCCTCTCTCCGTTCCTCGGTGAATTTGATCCTTCTCTTTCGATTCTAAATGACACACCGCTCCCATCTGATCAAGATTAATGATTTTATAATATTTTATGAATCTCGAAATTGATTTTGATGGCTTGATTATGAGTTTCAAGTTGACGATTTGAATTTGAATGAGTTTGTATTCGAATTATGATCTTGACTTATTGGAATTACTACTTGAAAATTTTTTTAAATCACAATCTCTTCTTTGTACACCTACAATTTTTGTTATTTATAGAAAGAAGAGATTAGATAAAATGGATGAATGTTGAATTTTCCTTTAAGATGAACTCTGCGTAAATATTTTAGCATACTTAATTTTGAATGATGAATTTTTGTATGATCAATGCTGAATTCCTGATGTTATAATCACAAATTATGTTCTTCAAGTCTCATTCCCCTTTTGTTGATGACAAAGGGGGACAAGTGATGACTAAGTGATGACTTATACCATTTCGATAGCATGACTTAATGAAAATGTCTTTGTTAGGACTCTAGCTAGGAGAGTCCTAATTGAGAGGGACATTCATGTAAAACCTACCTAAGCCGACCCCTATTAATGAGGTGAAGTGGCCGGCTAGGGTTAGGAGGTGTTAGGACTCTAGCTAGGAGAGTCCTAATTGAGAGGGACATTCATGTAAAGCCTACCTAAGCCGACCCCTATTAAAGATGTGAAGTGGCCGGCTAGAGTTAGGAGGTTATTTCTTAGAGAAGAATAAGGAGTTGTAAAGGAATATGAGTCTTGAGTAGGAGTCCTATTAGGAGTTAGTTAGAAGTAGGAGTCTTGAGTAGGAGTCCTATTAGGAGTTGGTTAGAAGTAGGAGTCTTAAGTAAGAGTCCTATTAGGAGTTAGGGTTTAGAAGCCCTATAAATAGTTATGTATTCCACCTCTTTTCATAAGCAATAGATGAATCTTTTCTGCAGCCTTTGAGCAGCAACTTGGAGGGAGGAACCCCTATAGAGTTCCAAGGAGGCCGATCCGCTAAAGAGATCAACCCCAAGTTTAGAATCTACAAGGGTTCTAACACCTGGTATCAGAGCAACATTCTTGGTGTCTCGCTGCCCTTCCACAACCATCCATCAACCCTCCACAACTGCCCAAAGCAATTCCCACAATTGCTTAAGAGATCGTTGCCAAATTCCGCCATCATCTCCACCACCACGGATCATCCTTTAATCTCCCCGTGAATTGCAACAGGTTCTAGTTTTCTACCTTACTACTGCTGCAATTTAGTTATCCTTATTTGAAAATCCCAAAAAAAAATTATTCCTATATTGCTGCATAAACTTTTCATCATAATGTTTTATCTCTACGACGAAAGATACATTGCAAAATTCCATTTGTATAGAACCGACTGTTTGATCTTGCTATTATGTTTTTTCTATCCAAATCTCTGTGAAATTTTTATGACATCTTTGATACTTCCTAACAGCATATTTCCCTTTGGTTTTGTCAAAAAATTCTTAATATAAACTATTGATATTTTACGTTTAATCTGCTATACTTGAAATTTTGTACTGTAAAATTTCAGCCGCATATCACTATTTGTTTGATCTTGATATTATGTTGTTTCTATCCAAATCTCTACAAATTTTTTATGATAGCTTTGACACTTTCTAATAGTGGATTTCCCTTTAGTTTCATAAAAAAAATCTCAATATAAACTACTGATCTTTTACGTCCAATCTGCTATACTTAAAAATCTGTGCTGTAGAAAATTTCATCCGCATATTATTGCCTTAACCCATCTATTTTCAATCTTTTTTTAATAAAATTTCTTATACACTTCTTAGATCATCTTGGCTTCCATTTAAGATTGATATATTGAGGAATTTATCTCTAAAACCAATTTTGTGTTGCTGTAAATTTTCGTCGTAAACCGCTGAAATTTTTCGACGAGAATTCTGCTATCGCAACTTGCACCAATTTCCTTGCTGTTATACTGCCGAAATTTTCTTGATTAAATTAGTCATCCATACTATCATATAAACTTTGATTTTGCTATCAATTCCCTCCTCAATTCTCTCATGTTTTTGGTAGAAATTACGTCGAGAATCTGCTGTTTCTTCGACGACAATTCTTATCTTACAAAACAGCACATACATTCTGTAACTTCCACTGATTTCTATCAAACCTTTGCTGCCATCTACCGCAGATCAAAAACTTTCATCCATAGGCCTAAAACTCCACCAAACCACACCCTCAAACGGCACCCAAAATAGCCACAAAACAAGCCTAAACCGTAGCCTACTTCTACCAATCCACCAACCCTTTTGACCATCACCTCTCTCAACCAATACATGCCTTTAACCTGACAACAAAAGAGAGATCTTAACATCACAGATTTGGCAGCATATACTATGGCATATGAGGAGGTAATTAATGCTAAATTTGAAGCCTTCGAGGTGCGAATGGAGGATAAGATTCGGACGCTCTTTACCGAACTCAGATTGGGCCGACCACTAAGCCCGAAGAAATCACATCAAGGAGAGAGCTTTGCCCAATCGCACCAAGCCTGAAGATATGACTTCCAAGTGAGGGGAAGCTCTATGATTGACCCCAACTATCCATGCATGAGAGTGGACTTCCCTAGATGGGAAGAAGTAGACCCGATTGGTTGGATCTCGCGCGCGGAGCGATATTTTCGGTACCACAAAACCGCAGATGCATCAATGGTGAAAATTGTAGCTATACATCTTGAAGGGGATGCTATACAGTGGTTTGACTAGTTTGAACATACTTATGGAGTCTTTTCATGGCGATAATTTAAAGAAGGACTGCTGATACGCTTCAAACCAATCGATTACGAGAATATTGACGGACAACTAGCAAAGATCTGGCAAACCTCCACCATTCAGGAGTACCAAACCAGGTTTGAAAGGTTATCTAATTAAACTCATGATTGGTCTAAAAGACAACTATTAAGGACCTTCATTAAGGGCTTGAACCCGGAGATCTGAGGAGAAGTTAAAGCACGACAACCGTACACGCTTGTGGCATCCATCTCTTTCGCACGACATTAAGAGGAGCAATTGAACCATGAAGCTCGAAGGACTAGGGTCACTCCTCAACCAGCAATATTGAAGCACTCAGCTCCCCCTACTGTCGACCGAGTCCCTACACCAAAGAGGTTAACAAGAGAAGAGCTTCGGGAGCGATATGCAATGGGGTTATGTTGGCATTGCAACGAGCCGTGGAGTCGTGAGCATCGCTGTAGTAAAGGGGGACTTCTTATGATTGAACTAATAAAAGAAGAGGTCATTGAACATCTAGAAGAGAGCCTTGAACATGAAGAATAAGATGCAGAAGAAGAGCCACAACCGATTGAAGTTACGGTACATGCACTAGCCGGCTAATCAAACCCACAAACGATGAAAGTTGGAGGCCTTCCCAAACAACAACCGATCTTTGTTCTCATTGACACGGGCAGTACTAATAACTTTCTAAACACTAAGGTTGCTGTCCAGATAGCTTTACCTATCAAGAATTGCAGCAGGTTTGACGTTAAGGTAGCCGATGGATGGATTTTGAATTGTGATCGTAGGCACCCACAGGAGAAACTATTGTTGTAGGACCAAGAGATAATTGCATATTTCTTCGTTCTCCCTCTTAACAATCATGAGGCCATGCTCATTTGGTTGATGACATTAGGTGACATTTCCTAAAATTTTATGAAACTAATTATGAAATTTTACAGTAAGGAGAAATAGGTGACATTGCACGGGAAACATGGGGGCGACATAACAATGATTTGCACACAACAAATAGAGAAGGTTTTGCATAAAGCATGCAGCGGCTTTTTGGTACAAGTTGAGCAGCAAACTAAGGGAGATCCAACAGAATTTGAAGATCCAAATCTACTTCCTTTGCTTGCTGAATTTTTAAATATATTTGACGAACCGTGCAACCTACCTCTTACCCGTCGGCATGATCATTGTATAACGATTCTTCCAAGCAAATCTTCAGCAAATGCTCAGCTATATCAGTATCCATATCTCCAGAAGGATGAAATAGAAGGGATTGTAAAAGAGATGCTCAAAATAGGAGTTATTCAGCCAAGTTGCAACCTCTACTCTTCACCAGTGCTACTTGTACACAAGAAGGATGGAACAAAGCGAATATGTGTTGATTACCGAGCTCTCAATGGCATAACCATCAAGGAAAAATACCTTATTCCAATAGTAGATGAATTACTAGATGAAAGGGAGCACAAATCTTTACAAAGTTGGACCTTTGATCCGGGTATCATCAAATATGAGTGTGTGAAGAAGACATATTGAAAACCACCTTTTGAACACACAACAACCACTACAAAGTTTTGCTTTCTTCAATAGAAGGTGGAATATCTTGGGCATATCATATCAGAGGAAGGTGTGATAGTGGACCACTTCAAAATTGAAGCAATGCAAAATTGGCCTATCCCGAGGAACATAAAATTACTACATGGCTTTTTGGGTTTAACAAGCTACTATTGTAAGTTCATGAAAAACTTTGGAAAGATCAATGCACCACTTACTTTCTTACTAGAAAAAGATGTCTTCCAATGTTTAGACAGAGCCTCTACTGCCTTCGACAAACTTAAGACAACCATGACGACGACGCCGGTGCTAACTATCACGCCCCCCCGAATTTTCACATTCAGGAGGTGTGACCTTGTCTATAATCAATAATATTATAATTCATCATCAATTCAATCCAGAATCCAATCTAACAATTTGAGGATACTAAGAATCATTCAAAATCAATATTCACAATTCATAAACCTGTACGTTACATAAATCATAATCCACTTCACTCAAAGATTCACAAAATCCAAAGGCATCTCAACTAAACTTCAACCACAACACAAATCCATAATCGTAGAAGTATATACAATCACAAAAAGATAATTATTTACCATGAGTTCTTATCCTTATACAACTTAAACTTATCATTCCATACACATGAGCGGTCCTTTAAACTTTTACAACACATAAGTATCAACAGATCCTTAACATTACATCAGAAGTAAAGTATACTATACAACAAAAACCTATCTTCTAACAAAGATTAGCTCGAAAATCTTCTAGCCTTTCACTGCTTTAACCCAATTCTAGCTTTTTAGTGCGTGACAAGCTACCTTAAAAAATTTATATAGCAACGGGGTGAGCAGAAAGAGCTCAGCAAGCGTTTAACATATCCATGGCGATAGGAGAAGTTCAAGCAGGCTTAGTATCAAGATACAAAAGTAGAAATACAAGTGTTCATTTGAAATCATCTCATTTGATATAAAATCTTGAAGGTTTACCTCATTTAAAAACAAGCATTAGACATAACAATACGAGAAGGGAAATTGGAGCATTTCATTGGCAAAAGAAATATTTAGGCATGTATCAAATGGCACATGAAGCAATTAGGCGCATATCAAATGCGTAAGAGTGTTTGGGGGCATAATAATGACAAACGAAACACTTTAAAGTATAACAAGTGAACCGAATAATAAACACAAGCTTGTATGACATTTTTGATGTAGCATGCATTCCATTTTTATCCAAAGCATAATATGAACTCATAAACAAAGCCTTGGATATCATATTAATAAACATAGAGGGCGCTGTGGGACCACATACATAATGTGATTCATCCATTTCTGGATGACCACCAAGCATAAGTCTCCCACGTCTGGGAGCTCCATCCACCCATGTCTAAGTGAAGTCAATGGGGCCGGCAAAGCAATCGCGAGCTCTAAGCATAACTCCCTTTACCATTTCTGGCAAAGGTTCACAATATCCCACAAGACACTAGAGTACAAAAAGGGTAGTATGTACAATAACATTGGCACATATCAGAAGCACATGCGGAACAACGAAGATATGCATGTGCCTTTATCAAACAAGGTAATGCAAACAAAGCATTACATAATAAATTTCAGATATATAACAACTTTAGGATGAACGATACAAGAATTTCAAAGGACTAGTAAAATGCTCAATTGAAGAGGAATTTAGCAGAAATTAATTTTCCAATAGGATGAAAATTGAATAGGGAAAACCCAACAAAGTTTTCAATTCTGATAGAATTTGAATGGTACATTTCCTAGATTGTTTGAGTGACCAAGCATGCTCTAAATCACTAAAAATAGATTTCATTGGAAAGCTGTATCAATCTATTTTCGGATGAACTTAGGTTTATAATTTTTTGAGTTCTTAACAGGAAGTTACGACAAATAGAGTAAAGGAAGGTCAGAATTGATCATCCCTATTTTACAGACTTGATAGAATCAATTTAAACAGATGTTTCAGAAGGTAAATGTACTTCAAAATTTCTAAATTAATTTTAAAAAAAATATATGCGAATTTATTTTCTAAAGAACTATGTTTTACATAATTCAGAATTTTCACTAGAGAGTTATGAGCAATTTAGTAATAGAAGGTCAGAATTGATCATCTCTGTTTTACAAAATTGATAGAGTCAATTTAAATAGATGTTTCAGATGGCAAACGTACTTCAAAATTACTAAATTATATATCAAAAGAAATATATGCGAATCTAGTTTCAAAAGAACTAAGTTTTGTATAATTCAGAATTTTCATTAGAGAGTTATGAGCAATTTAGTAACAGAAGGTCAGAAATTTCATTCCCTATTTTGCAGAATTTTTAGGGTTAATTGAAACAGAAGTCTTAGTAGGCTTTTAAACTCCAAATCATTCAATCTCAGTGTCAAAATAAAGATATTTGAGTCTACTTTCAAATAGATTAGACTTTGCCTAAATCAGAGTTTAGAGCTAAAAGTTAGATCCAAAACAATGTATAGAAGTCAGATTACCGAAAAATTTCAGATTCATAGCTTTGTATCAGAAGGAAGGAAAGGTTTGGTACTGAGCTGAAATCTTTTGAATTATGCAGTATTAAAAGGAAAACAAAAATTAGGAATTCTGTAAGAAGAGGTTAGAACACTTGCCTTAAATGAGTTTGATTCCCAAATATAGGGAGTTGATGCAAAACCTCAAACAAAGTTTCCACTTCTTCTTCTTCTCCTTCTTCTTCTTCTTCTTCTTCTTCTTCTTCTCTTCTTCTTCTTCTCCTCAAACTAACGTTGGCTGCAAAGTTTCTTTTTAATGGTGCTTTAAATTACTTAGGTTTGGCTCATGCTAAAATAGTGAGGTGGCAAGCATGCATGGGGGTTTAGGTGTCAACTTTAGAATAAATACAAGTGACTCATCCTTGTTAATGACACATGTCCTCCATTTTATTTTATTTTATTTTTATTTACTCAATTCTGAATATTCTATAAATCATATCAAAATTTTATTATTTACTCTTAGGTCCTTAGCCATAAAATTTAATATAATATGATTTAAAAAAAAATATTTAAATAATCCTCATATTTACAAACAAACATTTACTAATTTTTTTTTTTTAAATTGGGGATGTTACACTCTCCCCTCCTTAAAATAATATTTAATCCTCTAAATTTGTCATACCTCTTTCAGCGAAACGATGAGGATAAACCAGATTTGTAGTCAAGGAATCCCCAACAGTAGTAGTTACGTGTAGCAAATAATCTAGTGGTTTATGTTGAATGCCCAAGTGATAAACAAAATATTATGAAACAAAAGGCAAGTTGGAGCCAGGATCAAACAAAACTTTTGCATTTCTATTAGAAACATGTAGAATACCTTCAACCACTGATTTAGAGGCTCTGGAATCTTGTTCTGTGATAGCATATACTCTAGCTGTTGAATCTCGTATTTTGATGATGAAACTACTTGATATATGTTTATGTTTTAATCTGCGTTTTGAGTGACGCAGGATGCCTCGATCAAGATGAGACAATTAAAGCAGGAAAATCATGTTGTGCCGGAGGAACATGTCAGAAAATTGGACATCGGGCCAGTGGATCGGTCGACGTATCGATAGAAGGCTTCAGGCCGTGGACTCGGGCATTGGGCCAAGAAGAGCGGGTATTGTGCCAAGGATATCGGAGTTGCGGAGCCAACTAGCCGATTGGGCAATAGGCCGCAGGAAAGGACGATGCGCCGAAGAATCGGAAGAAGCGTCGAGGGACCAATGACATGCCGGACAACTTGGTTAATTTCTTAGGATTAATTGTCACGATCGAAGCTTTTGATTTGAGTGTGCAGGATTAACTACGATGGAAGAAAGACATGCAGTAGGAGTTGCGCCGGAGTCAAGACAATGATCACGTTGGGAGTTCGAGAGTTCTACGGAAGTTCGGACGGTCGTCGGAGGTTTTGCGGGAACAAATCCGAGAAGTCCAGGAGCTTGCCAAAGAAGCTCGTCGGAACTCGCCAAGTGGATCGTCGCAAGTCCAAGAGTTTGTTGGAAGTCCGCAGGAGCATCACCAAGGGTTCATCGGATGATCGACGGAAGTTCACCGGAAGCTCGCCGGAAGAAGCGATTGACGTACTAGAGCAAGTTGCAGTAAATGTCTTCGGAAATAATCATAGTTAGCACAATGATTAAGTTAGAAATGGGAGCTGATCCCATTAACTTAATCTTGGGGCAATTGGGCCCCTGAAAGACCCAATTTGGGCCGAATGAATCAACCCATTCGGACCTGAAATAGTGTTAGGAGGTAGCACCGCTAGGGTAGGAGGTAGCACCGCCCAGGAGGTAGTCTCCGAGCGAGACTGGGTGCTGCAACCGCCCTAGTTAGGAGGTTGCACCGCCTGAGCTCAGTCTTCAAGCTCTGGTAGGAGGTGCAACCGCCCCTAACAAGAGGTGGCACCGCTTGAGCTCAGTCTTCGAGCTCTGCCAGGCGGTGCAACCGACCCCGTCAGGAGGTGCAACCGCCTGAGCTCGGTCTTCGAGCTCTGTCAGAGAGGTGCAACTGCCCCTGATAGAGGTGGCACCGCCTAGAGGCTCAGTCTTCGAGCTCTGCCAGACGGTGCAACCGCCCCAATCAGGAGGTGCAACCGCTTGATCCCGAAATTTCGGGAATTGATAGTTTTGAGCTCCAAATTTGAACTGGGTTGTGGCTTATAAATACCCCACCCATTCAGCACTGAAAGGGCAGAGACATACACCGAAATCTTGATCTTTTTCTATGATTCTTAGAGCTCAAAATTGTTGTAAAGGCCAAAAGTTCTTCTCCCTCGTTTCTTCCAAGCTCTGAGTTGTAAAGAGAGGAGAGAAAATTTCTATAAGGGTTGTCTCCTAAGCCCGTCAAAAGGAGTGAAACTATAAAAGGGTGGTTGGCCTTCGCCTATTGAAGGAAGGCCTCTAGTTGACGTCGTTGACCTCGTCGGTGGAGGAAGCCAAAAGTGGAGTAGGTCAAGATTGACCGAACCACTCTAAATCTCGGTTTGTATTTACTTTGAGCATTTTATCTTTACTGCAAACCTCCTAAATATCTACTACCTTCTGCGCTTTTACGAACGAGTTTCTAAGAGCTTTCCGAATCTGCGTTTTGACGTAAATCAACTTTTTCGTACGATCATTACATTTTAGTTTACTTTTACGTTTTTGATTTCAATCATAACTGCAAACTGCCTTCTGCGCATTTATAAAACATATCTCAAAGTTCAGTATCTTCAAAATTGGCATTTAGACGTAAACCAGTTTTATCGTACGAACGTCGCATTTCAGTTTGCGCTTGCATTCTGATTTTCATCATAAACTGCAAACTGTCTTCGTAGATTTACTTTAACATCATCTCGCTTAATCTTAAGTTAAAGTAATCTTAGAATCGGCTTTTACATCGAAATCATTTTTAACAAACGAACGCAACTTTCGATTTTAATAGTGAAATATTTCCGCTGCACTAATTCACCCCCCCCCCCCCCCCCCCTCTTAGTGCTCTTGATCCTAACAATTGGTATCAGAGCCCGGTATTTCTCATTTTGGAGTTACACCCGAGAGAAATGGCTCTTCAAGAGGGCTTATCGGTTGTTCGTCCACTGTTGTTGAACGGATTGGACTACACTTATTGGAAAACTCGAATGAGAGTTTTCTTGATTTCTATGAATATGGATTTATGGAATATCATTGAAAACGATTTTCAACTTCCCTCTAAACTGATGAACAAATGGTCGGATTTGGAGAAGAAGTATTTTTATTTAAACGCAAAGGCTATAAATGCCTTATTTTGCGCTTTGGACAAAAATGAGTTCAATCGGATTTCTACGTGCGAAACAACTTTTGACATTTGGCGAATACTTGAAATCACGCACGAGGGAACTAGTAGAGTCAAAGACTCGAAAGTTAACTTTTTAGTGCATGATTTTGAGCTTTTTCGAATGCAACCAAGCGAGACTATTGTCACGCCCCCCCCGAATTTAATTCTCATTCAGGAGGAGTGAACCTAACTCAAGATTGATAATATTATAATTCAACAAACAATCCAGGATTCAATCACACATTTGAGGTCACTAAGAAAAACATTCAAGTCATTCATCTCTACAATCCATAATTCACAAAACTGTGCAGTTTATAATCATACATCATGTCACTAGAAGATTCTTAAAATCCAAAAGCAACTTAACTAAACCATAACTATATCATAAATCCATAAGCGCGGTAATTAATGCAATCACAAAACCAACATGTACTACATGTTTATATCAGTACATAGTTTAGACTTAACATTTCCAAAATCCTGACATAAGAGGTACTTTTCAAATATTTACAAGATACATCAATCTAGATTTGTCATTGATATTTCATTACTCCCAAAAAGAACTTATACAACATCAACCTATCAAGTACAAAATATTTGCCCCAAAATCTTCTAGTCTTCCAATACCTCAACCCAATGTACACATTTTAGTGAGCGATAAGCTATCCTGAAAAATTTATATAGCAATGGGGTGAGCATATAAAGCTCAGCAAGTGACTAACATATCCATAGCAAAGAGGACATGTTTCAAACAAATAAGGTATCAAAATACAAAGCAGAGATACAAGATGAAATAGTAGCATGTTTTGTTTGAATGCAGAATTACAATGTCATGTCGTTCGAAGCACGTTTTGTTCATACAATCGAGAAAAGGTAATTGGAGCATATCATTGGCATAAGGAGCATATCGATGACATATGGTAATTTCAAGACATAACAAAGACGTAAGGAGCATTTTGGATATCATGAATGCAGAATTACGATGTCATTTCGTTCGAAGCACGTTTTGTTCATACAATCGAGGAAAGGTAATTGGAGTATATCATTGGTATAAGGAGCATATTGATGACATATAGTAGTTTTCAAGGTATAACAAAGACTTATAACATTTCAGAAATATATCAAAGAACAAAACATGAATAGAAGCTCAAATGTCACATGACGATGCATTCATTCCATTCAAAGCATGCATAGAAACATAGCCAAAGCTTTGGATATCATATCAAACACATAGAAGGTGAAGTAGGATCATAACATAATATGGTCCATCCATTTCTGAATGACCAACAAACATAAGTCTCCCACGTCTGGGAGCTCCATCCACCCACGTCTGAGTGAAGTCATAGGGGGCCGATAGAGCATCGCGGGCTCTTATCATAACTCCCTTTACCATTTCTAGCAAAGGTTCACATTTATCCAACAAACACCAGAGTATAAAGGGACAGTATGAATAATGAAATTAGCATTTATTGGAAGCACATGCGGAACAACGAAATGTACATATGCCTTTCGAGTCAATACGATACAAACATAATCTTTCACAAATGTATTTAGATTTGAAAGGAAACAAAAGCAAGGGCATACAAGGATTTCAAGAAATCACATATAGCTCAATTGAAATAAGAAAGTTAGATAAATTTAATGTCCAAAGAAATGAAATTGGAAGAGGCACATATCAAAAGCAAAATGTGGAACAATGGGATGCATGTGCCGAATCATTACGATGCAAACATGAACTTTAGATGATAGCTGCGGATATACAAATAAATAAAGGAAAAAAGTATACAGGAATTTAAGGTAATAATGTAAAGCTTAACTGAAGTAAGAGTTTTTGCCAAAATTGATTTCCAAAGGGAAGTAACAAGGAAAGCCGAAATCGACCAAAGCTCGATTCTGGCAGAATTTGATAGGAACATTGTATGAATTATTTGGATAACCAATTATGTTCCAATTTATACATAATAGGTGTCATTAGAAAGCTTTGTCAATCTACTTTTACGTAAATCAAGTTTTACAAGATTTGGAATTTACAACACGGAGTTACAGGTAATTTCGTAGCAAAAGGTCTGAAAATATTGGCTCTGTTTTACTGAATCCATAGGGTCGATGAAAGCAGATGTTTCAGTTAGCAATTCTAATCCAAAAATTTCAAATCAAGTATATGCAGAAATAATTTTGAGTCTATCTTCGAATAAATTATACTTTGTATGAATCTGAGTTCACAGCAGAAAGTTATAAGTAGTTAAGCAACAAGAGGTCAGAAATTTCAGTCCCTATTTTGCAGAATCTATAGGGTTCATTTAGACAGAAGTATTAGTAGGCATTAAACTCCAAATCATTCGATCTTTATATCAAAATAAAGATTTTCTTGTCTACTTTCAAATGGAATAGGTTTTGTCTAAATCAGAGTTTATTACAAAACGTTATGACCGAAACATTGCATAGAGGTCGGATCACCGAAAAATTACAGATTCATAGCTTTATATCAAAACGAAAGAAGGTCTGGTTCTCAGTTGAAATCTTTCAAATTTTGCAGAATAAAAATGGAAACAGAGATTAAGGTTACTATGGGATGGGGTTAAAACACTTGCCTTAAAATTATTTGAATCCCAAATGTGGAAAAATTGATGAAAAACCTCAAGCTCTTCTTCTTCTTCTTCTTCTTCTTCTTCTTCTTTTCTCAAACTCACGTTGGCTGCAACTCTTCAGGTTTGTTTTCTTTAACCTTTCATCTAATTATTTGGGTTTTGGCTAATGCAAAAGTTGCAAGGTGTCATGCATGCATGAAAGGGGCTAGGTGTCATCTTTAGAGCAACGATAAGTGGCACCAACCTTATGTTAGTTAGTGACACATGTCCACTATATATATATATAAATTTTTTTTAACTTAAATATGAATCTTTCATAAATTATATCAAACTTCTAATATTTACTCTTAGGTCCCTAGCCATAAATCTTTAATATAATATTATTTAATATAAAATAATTATTAAATAATCCTTATTTTTACAAACAAACCTTTTACTAATTTTTTTAAAATGGGGGATGTTATAACTATAGGCGACATGTACACCCGTTTCACGGATGTTGTCAATAGTTTAAGAGCTCTTGGAAAATGTTTTTCGGATTTTGAACTCGTAAACAAGATTTTGCGTTCTCTTTCTAAGAAGTGGGATTCAAAAGTAACTACAATATAAGAAGCTAAAAACCTAAACAACTTACCACTTGAATAACTAATTGGTTTATTGATGACATATGAAAGGGTGCACAATGCACATGATGAACATGTTGAACACAATCACCTTCTAAAGAAGAGGAAGGCAACCAAGGATGAATCAAGAACTTCCAAAGGTGAAACGGCGAATTGGGCTTTGACGGGCTTCGACTACAAGGTAAGTAACTCAACTCTCTTGAATTATTTCGAAATTACATGATGCTCTTCATAATACATTTTCTTTTTAATATAGAATTAATTTTCTTGAAAATTACATGTAAAAAAAAATATATATGATGAAAATGCAAAATTTATGATCATGCTAGTAGTTTTGAAAATAATCATGAAAAATACATGTTTTATGATAAACAAACAAAATGATTTTGATTGAAAATATGAAATCATGCTTGATGATATAATGATGTTTTGATACCATGATTTTATTCTATGCATGAGATTTAAAAAATCATGTTTATTGGTTTTATAATTATGGATGATTAATCTTGTGATTTTCGATTTTTACGGTAATGAAAGTACCTTATTGATCTTTGTCGTAATAAAACTTGCACTTTCGATTTTAAAACATGCTACATGTTTGGCATAGATGAAATAAAATCATATGAACTAAAACAACTAAAAAGAGAAAATTATTTTTCTTGAAAATTTATTTTTCTCTACCGTATTGACTTTTTCACTAAGAGATCAATAAAATTATCTATGCCATTTTGTATCTCTTGAAAGTAATGTTGAGATTTTCATGATGTGTTCTTATTGAAATTTATTGAAATGAATCGTGATTTCTTGGAATTATAACTTGAGAATTCTTTTTATAAATCAAAATAACTTATTGTGATTCTTTCTTTTTGCTATTTGAGTTATCTAAAAAGAATCATAATATGTCTCTTAATATTCATAATTTGTCTACATGATTCGTAAATCTCATTACCAACTCTTCTTGATATTCCTTATGTGATGATATGAATACATGAAATATTCATTAATTTATTTTGATGTATACAAATGAAAAGTTATGATCATGCATGATAAGATATAATTTGACAAAATTGATACCATCATGATATGAAGCATTTATGATTTGTAATGATGCATGCAATACTTGAGCTTTTTAATTATGATGTGATGTATTGCATATGATGTAAATCATGATTTAAAATGCTATGAGTTGTTACTAAAATGATGTATGTTGATTTAATGTCATGAATACTCTAAATGATGAATGTTTGGTATCATGATCAAAATGCTGATAAATAGTTAAAAATTTAAGTATCATGTATGATATGCTCATAATATTGATTGATTTATTCAGTACCATGCATGAATGAAATATAAGGTTTTGGAAATTGTGCATGTTCGAATTTGAAAATATAATGATGCACAAATAAGATTGAAACCTTCCCTTGTCATGATTTAGAAATTAATGTAAAGGGTCTTCTTCCCTTCACTTTCCCAATGACATAGGGGGAGAAAGAGTTGCTAATGTGCATATCTCAAAGAAAAATTGCTAGCTTTCGTGTCTTAAAATGTTGAAAAGTTTTTTGCTAGCTTGTATATTGTAAACTTGCTAACGTACTATCATGATGATGAGCATGTCTTATCTTCATAATTGTATTTGAAAAACTATGGCAAAAATATGTCAGAATAATTGAACTTGTTAAAATTAATTTTTGGACTTTCTTGATTGAATGATCAAATCACTCGACTACCATGATGATTTTACACAATTACATGCCCTAATAACAGGTTGGAAATTATGTGCTTTGGATACAAAAATTTCCATGATAATAAGCATGTTTTGTCCTCATGATTGTATTTGAAAATCAATAGCACAGCCTTGTCCGAATGCATGAAAGTATTAATTTCATTTTCGAATTCTCTTAACTATTGGCATCCTAACAATTGGATTTTCGAATTATCCTCTTCCAGACTTAATAAGCATATGTCATATCAAGTTTAATTCATATCATTAATTTTTGACATATGGAATCAATCAGCAAATACATCTCTTATACACTTATCATGTGAA
Source organism: Musa acuminata AAA Group (assembly GCF_036884655.1). NCBI lineage: Eukaryota > Viridiplantae > Streptophyta > Magnoliopsida > Zingiberales > Musaceae > Musa > Musa acuminata. Next base: position 27,999,730 of record NC_088346.1, read on the forward strand.
GAATATATTGTTTTGAGAAATGGATTTGATGAAATAATTCCTGCTTATAAATTCCTTCTTGAAAAAGGAAGTCATTTTTACGTACAAGGATTTGATACATATCTCGATACTTGTAAAAATGAAGCATGCTTTAATATCTTATCGATTTTAACTTCATTTGAGTAAGCTCAGAAATAGCTTTCCTCCGTCATGCAAAAAGAAAATAACAAATAAAATGGAAGAAGTTTTCAAAGCTATCTCCATGTCATGTTTTCCTTGAAATGTTTGAATATATGGTATCTTATCACTTTTTGTTGAAAAATGACATGAACCTGCTTATGGCATCGCACTTATATTTAAAATTTGCTTATATCGTTCTCCTTTTTGTTGACGACAAAGGGGGAGAAATATATGAATTGATGCTATGAACACTGATACTATGATTGCCAAATTTGCATTTTGCCATGTCTGCATCATGTGTTAAGATGTCAAGAACTTGTATCGTAATTTTACGCGTTGAAATCTTACCATGTGATGAAATGCTACAATTGATAGACACTTGAAATGTTTGCGTTATGATATCACAAGCTTACATCGCAATTTTACATGTTGATATTTGATAATAGCAAACTTGCATGATGATAAAACTTGATATTATGTTTTTCATGCAATGAGTTGAACCAATATCACAAACACTTGATTGTGGTACTTCTCCTTTTTGTTGATGACAAAGGGGGAGAAGTATGTTGATGACATGACATGTTATGCATAAGTTTATGCATAAGTTCATGATGACGTGTTGCAAGTATTCATGATGAATATTGCAATGACTTGAATTCAGTTTGAATTCAAGGTTTTATCGATATGACATATTGATAGGGGGAGTTTGTTTAAACTCCGGGAGTTAAGTTTAACTCCGTCATCAAGTGGTTGTCATCATCAAAAAGGGGGAAATTGTTGAATCTCGTATTTTGATGATGAAACTACTTGATATATGTTTATGATTTAATCTGTGTTTTGAGTGACGCAGGATGCCTCGATCAGGATGAGACAATTAAAGCAGGAAAATCATGTTGTGCCGAAGGAACATGTCAGAAGATTGGACGTCGGGCTAGTGGATCGGTCGACGTATCGACAGAAGGCTTCGGGCCATGGACTCGGGCATCGGGCCAAGAAGAGCGGGTATTGTGCCAAGGATATCGGAGTTTCAGAGCCAACTGGCTGATTGGGCAATAGGCTGCAGGAAAGGACGATGCGTCGAAGAATCGGACAAAGCGTCGAGGGACCAATGACATGCCGGACAACTTGGTTGATTGCTTAGGATTAATTGTCTCGATTGAAGTTTTTGTTTTGAGTGTGCAGGATTAACTATGAAAGAAGAAAGACATGCAGCAGGAGTTGCGCCGGAGTCAAGACAATGATCACGTTGGGAGTTCGAGAGTTCTACGGAAGTTCGGGCGGTCGTCGGAGGTTCTGCGGGAACAAATCCGAGAAGTCCAGGAGCTTGCCAAAGAAGCTCATCGGAACTCGCCAAGTGGATCGTCGCAAGTCCAGGAGTTTGCCGGAAGTCCGCAGGAGCATCACCGAGGGTTCATCGGATGATCGACGGAAGTTTGCCGGAAGCTCGCCGGAAGAAGCGATTGACGTAACGGAGCAAGTTGCAGTAAATGTCTTAGAAAATAATCGTAGTTAGTAAAATGATTAAGTTAGAAATGGGAGGTGATCCCATTAACTTAATCTTGGGGCAATCGGGCCCCTAAAAGACCCAAATTGGGCCGAATGAATCAACCCATTCGGACCTGAAATAGTGCTAGGAGGTAGCACCACCAGGGTAGGGGGTAGCACCGTCCAGGAGGCAATCTCCGAGCGAGACAGGGCGCTGCAACCGCCCCAGTCAGGAGGTTGCACCGCTTGAGCTCAGTCTTCGAGCTCTGGTAGGAGGTGCAACCGCCCCTGACAGGAGGTGGCACCGCCTGAGCTCAGTCTTCGAGCTCTGCCAAGCGGTGCAACCGCCCCAGTCAGGAGGTGCAATCGCCTGAGCTCGATCTTCGAGCTCTGGCAGAGAGGTGCAACCGCCCCTGATAGAGGTGGCACCGCCCAGAGGCTAAGTCTTCGAGCTCTACCAGGCGCTGCAACCGCCCCAGTCAAGAGGTGCAACCGCCTGATCCCGGAATTCCAGGAATTGATAGTTTTGAGCTCCAAATTTGAACTGGGTTGGGGCCTATAAATACCCCACCCATTCAGCACTGAAAGAGCACAGACATACACCGAAATCTTGATCTTTTTCTGTGATTCTTAGAGCTCAAAATTGTTGTAAAGGCCAAAAGTTCTTCTCCCTCTTTTCTTCCAAGTTCTGAGTTGTAAAGAGAGGAGAGAAAATTTCTGTAAGGGTTGTCTCCTAAGCCCGTCAAAAGGAGTAAAACTGTAAAAGGGTGGTTGGCCTTCGCCTATTGAAGGAAGGCCTCTAGTTGACGTCGGTGACCTCGTCGGTGGCGGAAGCCAAAAGTGGAGTAGGTCAAGATTGACGAACCACTCTAAATCTCGGTTTGCATTTACTTTGAGCATTTTATCTTTACTGCAAACCTCCTAAATAGCTACTACCTTCTACGCTTTTACGAACGAGTTTCTATGAGCTTTCCGAATCTGCGTTAAGACGTAAATCGACTTTTTCGTACGATCATTACATTTCAGTTTACATTTACGTTTTGATTTCAATCATAACTACAAACTGCCTTCTACGTATTTATAAAACGTATCTCAAAGTTCAGTATCTTCAAAATTGGCATTTAGACGTAAACCGATTTTATCGTACGAACGTCGCATTTCAGTTTGCGCTTGCATTCTGATTTTCATCATAAACTACAAACTATCTTCGTAGATTTACTTTAACGTCATCTCGCTTAATCTTAAGTTAAAGTAATCTTAGAATCGACTTTTACATCGAAATCGATTTTATCAAACGAACGCAGCTTTCAATTTTAATAGTGAAAGATTTCCGCTGCACTAATTCACCCCCCCCCCCCCCCCTCTTAGTGCTCTTGATCCTAACACTAGCATGGGCTGTCGGCTTAGGGAGTAGTGGCTCTTTCTTCTTGTTTAGTGGGCAGTCTCTGACTTTATGATCTAACTTTCCACTGGCAAAACAGGCTCCAGTCACCCGAAAACACTCACTTGTTTCATGATTACGTCCACATTTTGTACACAATAGAGTTCTTTGCGATGGAGTTTCTTTCTCAAATCTAGGTACCTTTACCTTCTCGTTACTTCTTTCAGCTTCATTTCCTCTCTTACTTTTACCAACAAACTTATCCTCGCTATTCTTGTCCCTAATTTCATGGATCTCCTCCAAGTCTTTTACAAGTATGAAAGCTCTTTCTACTACATCAGTGTATACTTGGAGTTTTAAAACTGATATCCGGCTTCTTATTGCCGGCCTTAATCCTCTTTCAAATCTTCTTGCTTTCCTATATTCATCATCAATCATGTGTGTGGCAAATCTAGAGAGCTCGGTGAATTTAGACTCATATTTGGCTATTGTCAAATTTCCCTGGATGAGATTCAGGAACTCTAATTCTTTCTGCTCTCTGATATAATCTGGAAAATATTTATCATTGAACTTTTCTATAAATACCTTCCAAGTGATTGGCTCCTGTTGAGCTTCAGAAATCCTCTTTATGGTTCGCCACCAGTGCTCAGCCTCTCCTTCTAGCATGAAGGTAGCAAGAGAAACCTTCTTATCATCTGGGCAATTTAAAACATCAAATATTTTCTCCATCCGCATCATCCATTGTTCTGCTACCATTGGATCAGGCTCACCACTAAAACTGGGAGGACTAGGCTTCTTAAACTGTTCAATTCCCAACCCAGTCTGGTTTGAATTCCCAACTTCATAATTTCTTCCTTGTCGGACTTGTTGTTGCATTACTTATGTCATCGCCTCTAGAGTTTTCATAATTCCACTCAATTGATCAGAAGTAGATGCAACAGGAGAACCAGATGACCTCATCATCCTTGGTTCCTAAAAATAACAAAAGAAAACTTATAATCAATCTCTAAATAGAAATCACTAAACCTCAAAATTTATTACACATCTAGCATATAAAAATTCTTAGAAATCCTCAAATCATGCTCTGATACCAACTTTATCACGCCCCCCCCGAATTTTCACATTCAGGTGGTGTGACCTTGTCTAAAATCAATAATATTATAATTCATCATCAATTCAATCCAGGATCCAATCTAACAATTTGAGGATACTAAGAATCATTCAAAATCAATATTCACAATTCATAAACCTGTACATTACATAAATCATAATCCACTTTACTCAAAGATTCACAAAATCCAAAGGCAACTCAATTAAACATCAACCATAACACAAATCCATAATCGTAGAAGTATATACAATCACAAAAAGATAATTATTTACCATGAGTTCTTATCCTTATATAACTTAAACTTATCATTCCATACACATGAGCTGTCCTTTAAACTTTTACAACACTTAAGTATCAACAGATCCTTAACATTACATCAGAAGTAAAGTATCCTATACAACAAAAACCTATCATCCAACAAAGATTAGTGCAAAAATCTTCTAGCCTTTCACTGCTTTAACCCAATTCTAGCTTTTTAGTGCGTGACAAGCTACCCTGAAAAATTTATATAGCAACGGGGTGAGCATAAAGAGCTCAGCAAGCATCTAACATATCCATGACAATAGGAGAAGTTCAAGCAGACTTAGTATCAAGATACAAAAGTAGAAATACAAGTGTTCATTTTAAATCATCTCATTTGATATAAAATCACAAAGGTTTACCTCATTCAAAAACAAGCATTAGACATAACAATACGAGAAGGGAAATTGGAGCATTTCATTGGCAAAAGAAATATTTAGGCATGTATCAAATGGCACATGAAGCATTTAGGTGCATATCAAAGGCGTAAGAGTGTTTGGGGGCATGATAATGACAAACGAAACACTTCAAAGTATAACAAGTGAACCGAATAATAAACACAAGCTTGTATGACATTTTTGATGTAGCATGCATTCCATTTTTATCCAAAGCATAATATGAACTCATAAACAAAGCTTTGGAAATCATATCAATAAACATAGAGGGCGCTATGGGACCACATACATAATATGATTCATCCATTTCTGGATGACCACCAAACATAAGTCTCCCACGTTTGGGAGCTCCATCCACCCTCGTCTGAGTGAAGTCAATGGGGTCGGCAGAGCAATCGTGGGCTCTAAGCATAACTCCCTTTACCATTTCTGGCAAAGGTTCACAATATCCCACAAGACACCAGAGTACAAAAAGGGTAGTATGAACAATAACATTGGCACATATCAGAAGCACATGCGGAACAACGAAGATATGCATGTGCCTTTATCAAACAAGGTAATGCAAACAAAGCATTACATAATAAATTTCAGATATATAACAACTTCAGGATTAACAATACAAGAATTTCAAAGCACTAGTATAATGCTCAATTGAAGAAGAATTTAGCATAAATCAATTTTCCAATAGGATGAAAATTGAATTGGCAAAACCCAACAAAGTTTTCAATTCTGATAGAATTTGAATGGTACATTTCCTGAATTGTTTGAGTGACCAAGCATGCTCCAAATCACTAAAACTAGATGTCATTGGAAAGCTGTATCAATCTATTTTCGGATGAACTTAGATTTATAATTTTTTGAGTTCTTAACAGGAAGTTACAACAAATAGAGTAAAGGAAGGTCAGAATTGATCATCCCTATTTTGCAGACTTGATAGAATCAATTTAAACAGATGTTTCAGAAGGTAAAAATACTTCAAAATTTTTAAATTAAATGTCAAAAGAAAGATATGCGAATATATTTTCCAAAGAACTATGTTTTACATAATTCAGAATTTTTACTAGAGAGTTATGAGCAATTTAGTAATAGAAGGTCAGAATTGATCATCTCTGTTTTGTAGAATTGATAGAGTGAATTTAAATAGATGTTTCAGATGGAAAACGTACTTCAAAATTACTAAATTATATATCAAAAGAAATATATGAGAATCTAGTTTCAAAAGAACTAAGTTTTGCATAATTCAAAATTTTATCTAGAGAGTTATGAGCAATTTAGTAACAGAAGGTCAGAAATTTCAGTCCCTATTTTGCAGAATTTGTAGGGTTAATTGAAACAGAAGTCTTAGTAGGCATTTAAATTCTAAATCATTGAAACTCAGTGTCAAAATAAAGATATTTGAGTCTAATTTGAAATAGATTAGGCTTTGCCTAAATCAGAGTTTAGTGCTAAAAGTTAGATCCAAAATACTGTATAGAAGTCAGATTACCGAAAAATATCAGATTCATGGCTTTGTATCAGAAGGAAGGAAAGGTTTGGTACTAAGCTGAAATCTTTTGAATTATGCAGTATTAAAAGGAAAACAGAGATTAGGAATTCTGTAAGAAGAGGTTAGAACACTTGCCTTAGATGAGTTGGATTCCCAAATATAGGGAGTTGATGCAAAACCTCAAACAAAGTTTCCACTTCTTCTTCTTCTTCTTCTTCTTCTCTTCTTCTTCTTCTCCTCAAACTAACGTTGGCTGCAAAGTTTCTTTTTAATGGTGCTTTAAATTACTTAGGTTTGGCTCATGCTAAAATAGTGAGGTGGTAAGCATGCATGGGGGTTTAGGTGTCAACTTTAGAATAAATACAAAGTGACTCATCCTTGTTAATGACACATGTCCTCCATTTTATTTTATTTTATTTTTATTTACTAAATTCTGAATATTTTATAAATCATATCAAAATTTTATTAATTACTCTTAGGTCCTTAGCCATAAAATTTAATATAATATGATTTAAAAAAAATATATTTAAATAATCCTCATATTTACAAACAAGCATTTACTAATTTTTTTTTTTTAAATGGGGGATGTTACACTAACACTACCAGATTTCAACCGACCCTTCATTATTGAGGCCAACACATCTGGAGTCGGAATTGGAGCCATTCTCATGCAAGATGGTCGACCACTCGGATACACTAGCAAGGCATTATCTCCCTCCCATCAAAATAAGTCAACATATGATAAGGATATGCTCGCCATTATGCGCGCAGTAAGGAGGTGAAGACCCTACTTGATTGGTCGACGATTTCAAATTAAAACTGACCATAAAAGCCTCAAGTACTTTTTGGAACAAAAGATATCGGCCCTTGAGCAGCAAAAATGGGTAACAAAACTTCTTAGATTGTTAGGATAAAGAGCACTAAGAGGGGGGGGTGAATTAGTGCAGCGGAAAACCTTCTACGATTAAAATCGAAAACGGCTTTCGTTTGATAGAAGTGATTTTGGTAAGAAAGCCAATTCGTAAATCACTTTAACTTTTGACTAGGAGAGATGCAGCAAAGATATGAACGTAGTTTGCAGTTATTATGGAAATTAGAATATAAGCGCAAACTAAAATACGACGTTCGTACGATAAAAGCGATTTCGGTATAAAAGCTGATTCGTAAACCACTTTAACTTGAGATAAGGTGAGATGCAGTTAAAGCAAAGATATAAAGTCAGTTTGCCATTATAATGGAAATCAAAATGTAAGCGCAAACTAAAATACGACGTTCGTACGATAAAACTGATTTGCGTCTTAAACCTCGATTCGGAAAGCACTGAACTTTGAAACACGTTCGTAAAAACATAGAATGCAGTAAGCTATTGAGGAGGTTTGCAGTAAAGATAAGATGCTCAAAGTAAATGCAAACCGAGATTTAGAGTGGTTCGGTCAATCACAGAAAAAGATCAAGATTTTGGTGTAAGTTGATACACTTTTAGTGCTGAATGGGTGGGGTATTTATAGGCCCCAACCCAGTTCAAATTTGGAGCTCAAAATTGTCAATTCCCGGAATTCCGAGATCATGCGGTTGCACCTCCGGACTGGAGTGGTTGCACCACCTGGCAAAGCTCGAAGACTGAGCCTCTGGGTGGTGCTACCTCCTGTCAGGGGCGGTTGCACCTCCTACCAGAGCTCGAAGACCGAGCTCAGGCGGTTGCACCTCCTGACTTAGGCGGTTGCACCGCCCGGCAGAGCTCGAAGACCGAGCTCAGGCGGTGCCACCTCCTGTTAGGGGTGGTTGCACCGCCCAGTCTCGCTCGGAGACTGAGCCCCAAGCAGTGCCACCCCTTGGCTGGAGCGGTTGCACCTCCCAGTCTCGCTCGGAGACTGAGCCCAAGCAGTGCAACCTCCTTCCTTAGGCGGTTCAACCGCTTGGTAGAAATCAGGGTCCGAATGGGTTGATCCATTTGGCCCAATTTGGGTTTTTCAGGGGCCCAATTGCCCCAAGATTAAGTTAATGGGATCACCTCCCATTTCCAACTTAATCAATGTGCTAACTACGATTTTTCTTAAGACATTTACTGCAACTTGCTCCAGTGCGTCAATCGCTTCTTCCGGCGAGATTCCGGCGAACATCCGTCGATCATCCGATGAACCCTCGGTGATGCTCCTGCGGACTTCCGGCAAACTCCTGGACTTGCGACAATTCACTTTGCGAGTTACGACGAGCTTCTTTGGCAAGCTTATGGACTTATCGGATTTGTTCCCGCAGAACTTCCGACAACTGTCCGAACTTCCGTCGAACTCTCGAACGCCCAACGTGATCATTGTCTTGACTCCGACGCAACTCCTGCTGCATGTCTCACTTTCATCGTAGTTAATCCTGCACACTTATCTCAACATATAGATTAGATAACAAATGACAATTGACTTCATCATCAAAATTCGAGATTCAATAATCTCCCCCTTTTTGATGATGACAATCAATTGATAATGGAGTTAACCTTAACTCCCCCTGTCTATATGCCATACTTGAGATAATTCATTCTTGAATTCAAAACCTAAGAATTCAAGAGACATATTGATAAGTTAAAATCATTTGAACTTATCAATACTCCCATCATGATTCCCATCATGATGTATCTCTCTGAAGATGATGTCAAGGCTTGACATTCATTTTCAAATATAACAAGTTTGAATGATGGTAATAGTAGCAATTCATCATATAGTAAGATATCAACTTGTAAAGCTGTGAAGTAAGATTTTGATATCATTACATGATGTACACATTGTTAGGATCAAGAGCACTAAGAGGGGGGGGGGTGAATTAGTGCAGCGGAAATCTTATAATAATTTAAAAACAAAAAGCTGCGTTCGTTCAAAAACAATTATGATGCAAAAGCAAATTCTCAGTTTGTATCTAAGTGCAGTTTGCGTCTAAGCGCAGATTGCGTCTAAGCGCAGTTTTGCGTCTAAGTGCAGTTTGCGTCTAAGCGCAGATTGCGTCTAAGCGCAGTTTTGCGTCTAAGTGCAGTTTTGCGTCTAAGCGCAGTTTCGCGTCTAAATGCAGATTTACGTCTAAACGCAGATTTACGTCTAAGCGCAGATTTACGTCTAAACGCAGATTTACGTCTAAACGCAGTTTTACGTTTAAACGCAGTTTTACGTCTAAACGCAGATTTACGTCTAAACGCAGTTTTACGTCTAAACGCAGATTTACGTCTAAACGCAGTTTTACGTCTAGACGCAGATTTACGTCTAAACTTTGAAACTCGTTTGTATATTTGTAGAAGGTAGTATGCAGTTGAAATCAAGACGTAAACGTAAACTGAAATCTGATGATTGAGCGAAGAAAGCCGATTTACGTCCGAATGCAGTTTTACGTCTAAATGTTGAAACACGTTCGTAAAATCGTAGAGGACAGATTGCAGTTATTAATAGGATTAAAATGTAAGCGTAAACTGCAAGGAAGCTCGTTCGTAAAAGCGCGGAAAACAGTTCTGCAGAATCAAACGTAAACGTAAACTGTAATGTATGAAAATACGAGTTTACGTCTGAATTCAGAATTGGAAGAACAGCACTTAGAACTTGTTCGTGAAAGCGCAGAGAGCAGTAGTGATGAGGGAGGTTTGCAGTAATGATAAAGTGCTCGAAATTAAACGCAAACCAGAGATTTAGAGTGGTTCGGTCAGCCTTGACCTACTCCACTTTTGGCTTCCTCCTCCGATGAGGTTGCCGACGTCAACTAGCTGCCTTCCTTCAATGGGCGAAGGCCAAACTTCCCTCTTACAGTTTCTCTCCTTTTGACAGGCTTAGGAGACAACCTTTACAGACCTTTCTCTCCTCACTTTACAGTTGAAAACTTGAAGAACAGAAGGAGGAGACTCAAGGCTTTACAACACTTTTGAGCTCTTTAGAATCACAGAAAAGATCACAATTTCGGTATAGGTCTGTATCTTTTCAGTGCTGAATGGGTGGGGTATTTATAGGCCCCAACCCAATTCAAAATTCGAGCTCAAAACGATCAAATCGATCAAATCCCAGAATTTCTGGGATCAGGCGGTTGCACCTCTCAACTGGAGAGGTGGCACCGCCTGGCAGAGCTCGAAGACTGAGCTCTGCCGATTGCTTCTTCTCTGCCAGAGCTCGAAGACTGAGCTCGATGGTTGCATCACCTGGCAGAGCTCGAAGACTGAGCTTGGTGGTTGCATCACCTGGCAGAGCTCGAAATCTGAGCTTGGTGGTTGCATCACTTGGCAGAGCTCCAAACTGAGCTCAAGCTGATGCACCATTCTGCCATAGCTCGAAGACTGAGCTTGGTGAATTCATCACCTGGCAAAGCTCGAGACTGAGCTCAGGCTGATGCACCACTCTGCCAAAGCTCGAAGACTGAGCTTGGTGGTTGCATCGCCTGGCAGAGCTCGGAACTTGAGCTCTGGCGGTGCAACCTCTTGGCTGGAGCGGTTGCACCTCCCAGCCGTGCAGCCCTGGCGGTTGCACCTCCTGGCTGGGGCAGTTGCACCTCCCAACCCCACAGCCCAGGCGGTTGCACCTCCTGGCTGGGGCGGTTGCACCTCCTGGTGCAATCAGGGTCCGAATGGTTCACTCCATTCGACCCACTTTGAATCTTTTCAGGGGCCCAATTGCCCCAAGATTAAGCTAATGGGATCACCTCCCATTTTCCTGCTTAATCATCGTGCTAACTACGATTATCTCTAAGACAACTTCTGCAGCTTGCTCCGATGCGTCAATCGCTTCTTCCGGCGAGTTTCCGGCCAACTTCCGTCGATCAACCGATAACCCTCGGTGATCCTTCTGCGGACATCCGGCATACTCCTAGACTTTGCGACGATCCACTTGGCGAGTTCCGACGAGCTTCGCTTGGCAAGCTTCTGGACTTCTCGGATCTGTTCTCTCTGAACCTCCGACGACCGTCCGAACTTCCGTCGAACTCTCGAACTCCCAACGTGATCATGATCTTGACTCCGGGGCAACTCCTGCTGCTTGTCTTAATCTCATCGTAGTTAATCCTGCACACTTATCTCAACACATAGATTAGATAACAAATGACAATTGACTTCATCATCAAAATCCGAGATTCAACAATCTCCCCCTTTTTGATGATGACAATCAATTGATAAAGGAGTTATCCTTAACTCCCCCTATCTATATGCCATAGTTGAGATAAGTCAACCTTGAATTCAAGACCTAAGAATTCAAGTGACGCATTGATAAGTTAGATCAGTTAAACTTATCAATGCTCCCATCATGATGCCTATCATGATGTATCTCGTCAAGAATTATGTCAAGGCATGACATACATCAACAAGTTTGTATGATAGTGTTTGTAACCAATCATCATGTAATCATATAAAGCAACGAAGGACTTTTTACATGATGCTCAAGGACTTTTTACATGATGCTCACATTTGAGATTTTCTAGTAAGTTTGCATTTTCTTCACAATATCAAATCAAGATATGATGCAAACTATAGTACATGTTCACATATCTATTGGTGATGCAAGGATGGCATAACATTGTTTATGGCATCACTCAAGTATTTGTAACTATGACATAGATATGATTATGGCAGTTCAGCTATGACATAGTGTTTATCAATTCATATTTTTCTCCCCCTTTGTCATCAACAAAAAGCATGATCAAGCATATAAAGGAAGTCATGACACATATATCACTTTATTGTTTTTGCTTGACGGAGGAAAGTCATTTTCCAAGGAGTTTTTCATAAGAGTGTACGGGAACAACCCATTTTTAGCATACAACCCGAAAAATGAACTTCTTACATGCATTTGGTTAAGAATATTTGTCACATAATTTGCAACATGTTATTTGATCAAGCGTTGTCAAGGCATGTATTAGTAATAACTCAAGTATTTGGACATATCAACATACCTAATTCTCTTCTTATGTAATCAAATTGTTCTTCACATAGGGGTTTTGTGAAGATATCAGCCAGTTGATGTTTGGTATCAATAAACTCTATGGTCACGTCATGATTAGTGACATGATCACGTATAAAGTGATGTCTAATATCAATGTGTTTTGTTCTTGAGTGTTGTATAGGATTTTTAGTTAAGCATATTGCACTCGTGTTATCACATTTAATGGGAATATCTTTAAGATTCACTTTGTAATCTTCTAAAGTGTTTTTCATCCATACAACTTGTGCACAGCATGCACTTGCTGCAATGTATTCAGCTTCGGTTGTTGATAGGGCAACCGAGTTTTGTTTCTTAGATGACCAGGATACAAGGGCATGTCCTAAAAATTGACATGATCCTGATGTGCTTTTTCTGTCTAGTTTACAGCCAGCGAAGTCTGCATCAGCATAGGCTGTTAATTCAAAATTTTCTGATTTTGGGTACCATAATCCTAGATTGGTAGTTCCATTAAGATATCTGAGTATTCTTTTGACAGCTTTGAGATGAGATATCTTAGGGTCTGATTGAAATCTAGCACAAAGTCCTACACTGAACATAATGTCTGGTCTGGTGGCAGTGAGGTAAAGTAAACTTCCTATCATACCCCTATAGGTTTTTTGATCGAAGCTTTCTCCATTCTCATCAATTTCTAACTTAGTGGAGGTGCTCATAGGAGTGTCAATGGCTTTTGAATTATTCATTTTGAACTTCTTTAGCAAACTTACAGCATATTTGGTTTGACTAATAAAGATGCCATTGCTTAGTTGTTTGATTTGTAGGCCTAAGAAGAATGTTAACTCTCCCATTAGACTCATTTCGAATTCATGACTCATAATTTTCGAAAAGGATTCACAAAGAGATTCATTTGTAGAACCAAAGATAATGTCATCAACATAAATCTGAACAATGAGAAAATCATTTTCAAAATTCTTGATAAACAATGTAGTATCAACCTTGCCTTTTACGAAATTATTTTCAATGAGAAAAGAGCTAAGTCTCTCATACCAAGCCCTTGGGGCTTGCTTTAAACCATAGAGAGCTTTAGTTAATCTAAACACATGATTAGGGTAGCCATTATTTTCAAATCCAGGAGGTTGTTCAACATAAACTTCTTCGGAAATGAAACCATTTAGAAAAGCGCTTTTAACATCCATTTGAAACAACTTAAAATTATTGCAACTAGCATAGGCAAGGAGCATCCTTATGGCTTCCAATCGAGCCACAGGTGCGAAGGTTTCTTCGTAATCGATACCTTCTTCTTGGTTGAAACCTTTGGCCACTAATCTAGCCTTGTTTCTAACCACGATACCATTTTCATCTTGCTTGTTTCTAAAGACCCATTTAGTACCAATTACTAAATGGTCATTTGGCCTGGGAACAAGCGTCCACACCTCATTTCTCTCAAATTGATTTAATTCATCTTGCATTGCGATAATCCATGAATCATCTTTCATGGCTTCATCAACACATTTGGGTTCAATTTGGGAGAGAAAAGCGGCGTTGGCACAAAAGTTTTTAAAAGAAGATCGTGTTTGAACCCCCTTTGATGTGTCTCCTAGGATTAGCTCCTTAGGATGAGCATCTATATACTTCCAATCCTTGGGTAAGGATGTTTTGGAAGTGGATGCAACCAAGTTGCTAGTTGGAGACGGGGTTTCGATTAAATTCAAGGAATCAAAATTAATATCATCATCAAGATCATTTTTCTTAATTTCTGAAATCTCATTGAAAACAACATGGATGGATTCTTCAATAATTAAGGTTCTTTTATTGAAGATGCGAAAAGCTTTAGAAACCGAAGAATAACCAAGAAAAATTCCTTCATCAGATTTAGCATCGAATTTTCCTAAGTTATCCTTTTCATTCAAGATAAAACACTTACACCCAAAGACTTTAAAATATGAGACATTGGGTTTTTTGTTATTCCATAACTCATAAGGAGTTTTGGTGAGTAAGGGTCTTACTAGGACTCTATTTAAAATATAACATGCAGTGTTTACAGCTTCGGCCCAAAAATATTTGGGTAGGCTATGTTCATTCAACATGGTTCTAGCCATTTCTTGCAAATTTCGATTTTTTCTTTCTACTACCCCATTTTGTTGAGGATTTCTTGGAGTAGAGAAGTTATGGTTGTATCCGTTGAGTTCACAGAATTCTTGGAAGTCATGGTTTTGAAATTCTCCACCGTGATCACTTCTAATTGACGAAATCATAGATTCCTTCTCATTTTGAACAAGTTTACAAAACTTGGTAAAATGTCTAAAGCATTCATTTTTTTGTTTTAAGAAGTAGGTCCATGTATATCTGCTGTAGTCATCAATAATGACAAAGGCGTATTTGCTGCCTCCTAGACTCGATGTAGAGATTGGTCCGAACAAGTCCATATGGATCAATTGTAAGGGCCTAGAGGTGCTTATTTGATTCTTAGCTTTGAAGCTACCCCTAATTTGCTTACCTAATTGGCAAGCATCACATACATTATCTTTGATGAACTTGATATGAGGAATTCCTCTTACAAGTTCTCTAGATGATACTTGATTGATTAGTTTCATGCTAGCATGACCTAATCTTCTATGCCATAGCCAAGCATCTTCATTCATAACGGCAAAGCACATTTCATCACATAAGTCATTGATGTCAATAGTGTATACGTTGTTTTGTTTTAATGCAATCATAGATATATTTTTGTGTGGTTTTTCAATGATGCAGGCATTAGATTCAAATCTTATAATATATCCTTTATCACATAATTGACTAATGCTCAAGAGGTTATGTTTTAAACCATCAACTAGTAAAACATCTTCAATAGAGAGGTTGGATTTGTTACCTATGGTTCCTTTGCCAATGATTTTACCCTTGTTGTTGTCTCCGAAGGTGACATATCCTTCGTCTATGCTAGAGAGCTTAGAGAATTGAGATGGATCTCCGGTCATATGCCTTGAGCATCCACTATCAAGGTACCATTTCTTGCTCCTAGCTTGCGATTGTTTAGTTTTCTACAAGAAAGGATGACGTTTAGGTACCCATTTGCTTTTGGGTGCCTCATAAATAGATCTACATTTTCTATCATGTTGCATAGAGTTTATCATGGTTCCTTTAGGAACCCAAATTAATTTGTTTGGACTTATTTTCTTGAATGGACAACAATGTGTCTTGTGTCCAGATTTGCAACAAAAGTTGCACTTGGTTTGGTTTTGAACATGTAAGATGGGGCTTTTTACAAAGGTAGTTGGATTTCGGTGAGGACTCCTCACAAATCCAATCCCACTTCTTTTGGGAGCATGACCCTTGTTTGTAAGGATCATGTTTAATGACTTGCTGCCAACCTCGAATTTCTTCAAGGTGTCCTTAAGCAGCAAGTTTTCTTTTTGTATAGTTTCTAAATCATGACATTTGATACATGAGTTTAAACTATCATGATGTTCGACTTTTAACTTATCAAACTCACAAGTAAGATTATCATGTACCCTTTTTAGCAACTTGTATTTTCTATTTATAACTTTGCATTCATCAAATAAATCATGGAAGGCATTTAATAATTCATCGAAAGATAAATCAGCATCTAATAAATCCGTTACCTCCCCTTCGATGGCCATAAAGGCGTAATGAGCAACTTGCTCGGTGTTGGATTCTTCTTCCTCAGATGCGCTCGAATCATCCCATGTTGCTTGGAGCGCCTTCTTCTTTGTTGTTCTTTTCTTGACTTGGGGACAATCACTTTTGTAATGTCCCGGCTTTTTACATTCATAGCAGATCACTTGGTCCTTCTTAAGTTCAAGTTTATTTTTCACATCGTTTTTAAACTTGTTTCTTTTGATGAATTTTTTAAACTTTCTTGTCAACAGTGCCAAGTCATCGTCACAATCCTCATCACTTGAGTTTTCTCTCAAGTGGCATTCAGAAGTTTTAAGTGCCATATCCTTCCTGTTCTTTGGAAGGATGTCTTCTTGCTCTTCATGAGCTTTGCAGGTCATTTCGTAGGTCATTAATGACCCGATTAGTTCTTCAAGAGGGAAATTTTGCAGATCTTTTGCCTCTTGAATGGCGGTGACTTTAGGATCCCAACTCTTAGGAAGGGATCTTAGTATCTTATTAACA